>NC_091287.1:388933393-389256121 GCF_032444005.1 Ranitomeya imitator
CCGAATGCTCAGCAGGGTAGGACTACAACACACAGGCGCTATTGGTAGGCAACGATTTCCACCTGCAAAGGGAATTCTGGAAGTGCTCATCGGACCGGCTGGTCTCAGATAGCCCTGTTAAGCGTACTCTGGATTGCGGATCCTGAAGCCTTCAGTAAAGAGGTAAAGAGACTGCAACCTTGTGTCCTCGTTATTGACTGCACCTCACACCATCACCATCCACCTTACTGGGAAGCCCTGGGGACATACTTCACCTGTGGGAAGGTATACCATCTAGCTGCCATTCCATCACCCCAGTGGACCCCACAGCAGCGTCGGTCACCCTGACCGAACACCACAGGTGGCATCACGAATCCCTGACAGACTGTACCACCTTTATTGGACGCCCCTTAGCAGGGTCGCAGACCGGGTCTAGCCACCGTGACATCCCCAGAACCGAACCAGAGAGGCCCGGTACTGAGAATGCGTGGCCCTGTGTCTGGGGGCGCTCCAAACATTAAAACGGACTTCCGGGAGAAGTCCGTGTCTGTAGTTTAGCATCGGCACAACCCCGAACTTTTACATTCGAGTTTGCTCATCTAATTACATGACAATGTGAAACCAAAAGCAGTTTTCATGTTTACTGGTGCTAGGATTTCTTCTCAGATTTTCCTTTTTAGCTGCCGTGATTCTGCAGGCAGATTGTCTAAGGCCAAGTTCAGTATTTGGTCAGTATTTTACATCAGTATTTGTAAGACAAAACCAGGAGTGGAACAATCAGAGGAAAAGTATAATAGAAACATATGCACCACTTCTGTATTTATCACCCACTCCTGGTTTTGGCTTACAAATACTGATGTAAAACACTGATCAAATACTGAATGGTCTTATTCTTGTCACTTATTGAAACTGTTTTCAAATCAGAGGAGAGATAATCCCCAAAAATATAATCAGCAATACAGGTTTCTCATTGATCACAATAGGAGTAGGTTTTTGGGTTGTTTTCATGGTCCTCTCTCCTCCTGTACCAGTTGTGACTTGTATTGTTTAAGATTATTGTACTGTTTTTATTATGTATACCCCTCCTCACATGTAAAGCGCCATGGAATAAATGATAATAATAATCTGCAATGTCTGGCTTGTGTACGTTGGGTTTGATCCGTTTGACACCAAATATGATACTTTATAAAATCAGAGCAGACTAGCAAAAAAAATTAACCCATATTAGTATAAATCAGTGTGTTGTATTTATAGCAAAAAAATTAAATGTAAGTGTCCTATAAGTGTCTAAGTAGAAGCCAGACTTGGTTAGTAATAATTATACAACATCAATAACCAATAGTTTATTATTGCATTAGGTATGTAATGAAGAGTCTACTGAACAAGTATTGTTTGTGTATAATGTTTTGTAATCTTGTAAGTAAAAAAAAACTATTAAGCTGTGTGTCCGCTGCATCCAAAGCGCTGCCATCTATTGAACACAGGTGAATCCGCATGGGTTCACTGAACTCACCGCGTCCAATACATGCTATTGGTGAAACTTCTATTGCGGAGACACATGTGCTGTAACATCTGGATGCTGCTGGTTGGAAGCTGTATAAGTACGCAGCGTCAAACCTGCAGCAATTTCTGATCATGTGCACATAGCCTGAGTCTGAGATAAAACATACCGCATTTTTCAGACTACAAGACGCACCGGACCATAAGACGCACCCCAAATTTTCAGAAGGAAAATAGGGAAATAAAAAATAATGTGTCAAATGGGGGTCCGTCTTACAGTTTGAATTCAGCTTACCAGGGAAGGGATCAGAACAAGTAGAGGAGTGGTCACAGGGGTCGTTCGGTGGTCCAGGCTGGTGCAGTGGCCTCTGGGAAATCTGATCCCAAGCTGGTGCCATGGCGGTGGCTCTGTGCTGGGGCAGGGACTCTGTGACTGGGGCTCTGTGCTGGGGCAGGGGCTCTGTGCTGTGGCTCTCTGCTTGGCAGGGACTCTGTGCTGGGGCTCTGTGCTGGGGCAGGAGGACTGTGCTCCAGGGCAGGGGCTGTGCTCCGGTGCAGTGGCAGCAGCTCTCTGTGCTCCGTGGGGGGCTCTGTTGGCCTTTCATAAAAGCCTGGAGGCCCCCGCACATCCATTGCTGCCATGTTGTGGTCGCCTCCGAGAACATGGCCTCCGGGAACATGGTCGCCTGGCTGGGGGCGGTGCATGCTCAGATTCAAATCTCGGCAGTGAGATCTCATCTCCTGAATCTGAGCATACACCACCTCCAGCCCGGCGGCCATGTTCCCGGCGGCCATGTTCCTGGAGGCCACCACAACATGGTAGCAACAGATGTGTGGGGGCCTCCAGGCTTTGACAAAATGCCGGTGGAGCCCCCCATGGAGCACAGAGAGCCGCTGCCACTGCCCCAGAGCACAGCTGCCACCGCCACACTACAGAGCTCTGCTGCACTGCCACAGCCACAGGATTTGTAAGTATATAGCAACCATAAGACGCACTCCCAATTTTTCCAAAAAATTTTTGGGAAAAAACTGCGTCTTATGGTCCTAAAAATACGGTATACGACTGGCAGATTTAGATGGCATGGTAAGAGACATTCACCATTTTGTGTCCAGTACTATTGCATAGTACTTCACTCTTGATTTGCTGCACAAACATGTGATGTTTTATGGGTCGAATGCAGATGACTGAGGAGGCTTTCTGCGTACTATCCAAATATATATTCACTAGGCAATATGAGTAAAGACTATGCAAAACCATGCACTAAAAATGGATCGCTATACAAATTATGTGCACAGGTTGTCTAAACAATAGCTATGCCACAGTCCAAACTGCTAATAAACCTGGCAAATCTTACAACTTCAGACACATGGCTGCATCAGACAGATTGCCTTTGTATCTAATGTGATGATGCTGTACAGACTATAAGCCTCTTATAGACCATGTTTGCGCCATACAGCTAAAAGCTGTATTCTCTTAAAGGAAAACTATAATAAGGTTTTTGTGAAAATTATATTTCTTAAAAGAATTTTGGCAATTTATTTTATTTTACATGTCACAAACTCTATTAAAAAACATGCCTCTGAGGCTTTTTTAGACTCTAACTTCTTGTTGTTTCAGGAAACAACACATGTACATACTGTAACCACAATAATCAGTTATAGTCCCTATGTTTTGTTTTGAAGTACCTAATGAGCATGTGCAAAGGGTCATTTTGAAGGAAGGGGAGCAGGGTCAGCTGTGAAATCACCTTTTGTTTTAAGTGTATCCTTTGTTACCAGCTGTGTAAATCTATCATTGTAATCCTGCCTCTGATGATAATGGAAGTGCAGAAAACTCTTCCTAAAAAGACAGGAAGTATGGGTACCGTCACACAGTGAAATTTTGATCGCTACGACGGCACGATTCGTGACGTTCGAGCGATATATCCGTGACGTTCGAGCGATATCGCAATGTCTGACACGCTCCTGCGATCAGGAACCCCGCTGAGAATCGTACGTCGTAGCAGATCGTTTGAAACTTTCTTTCGTCGTCTAGTGTCCCGCTGTGGCGGCATGATCGCATGGTGTAACATATATCGTATACGATGTGTGCATAGTAACCAACGGCTTCTACATCGCACATACGTCATGAAATTATCGCTCCAGCGTCGTACATTGCAAAGTGTGACAGCAGTCTACGACGCTGGAGCGATATTGTTACGACGCTGGAGCGTCACGGATCGTACCGTTGTAGCGATCAAAATTTCACTGTGTGACGGTACCCTATGAGTCTAAAAAAGACCCAGTGGCCAGTGAGAAAATTACAAGAGAAAGAGTAGTTTTTTAATAAAGATTGTGATATGAAAAAAAAATTACAAAATAAAAAAAAAACACGTGCAACACAAAGACCGGATTTGACAAAAAGTAATTTTCTGATTATAGTTTCCTTTAGAAAGGAAACTGTCAGTAAGAGAAACCCACCTCCAAACCATATATTTCGCCATACTGGTCTTTCGAAGCTAAATCTAGTAACAGTTGTATATCTTCTATCGATTACTGCATTACAGAGAAATAAGTGTTATAATTCACGAGCAATTGAGGTGTTCAATGCTCTGGGCATGACCGAGCACTTTGGAGCTTCAGCTTCTTGGGATTGTTTCCCCACTTAACACCATCCTCTTTAGATTGATTGATTCCTCACTGTCTGTGTGACATCAGGCACCAGGTGGCAGTCAGGCAGCTATCAATCAAGCTAAAGAGGCCGGTGCTAGGTGGAGAAATAATCTCGGGAGGTAAAGATTCCTAAAGTGCTCTGATCATGCCCAGAGCACTTAATGGCTCATTTGCATATCCATTTAAACACTTATTCATTGGGAATGTGGCAATAGACAGAAGATATAAAGTGTTGATGGATTTAGTTTCGTAGACCTTGCCTATTTACTATATATGGTTTGTGGCTGTTGATCACACTGACAGGTTCCCTTGTTACAATCACGTGGCATACTAATAATATAATGTTAGTTCTCACAGAGCTGCTGGCGATTTGGGGCATTAATAAATGACTTATATTACAATGTCTGTAAAGAGTGACACGACTGACCTGTCTTCAATTACTTTTAGTTTCTGCCTGAACTATGGATTATTCTGACTATAGCAGGGTATATGCACCTCAGTGCTTTTTAATGTGACATTGATTCTTGGAGACCAAACCAAGTAAAGACAAATACATTCACTATGGGATTTATTATCAAGTCTATATATTCAGTAAGACTTGATAAAGATGATCAAAACTTCAAATAATACCATAATACTTCTGTAATACTCCATGTGCCTTCTTATTATAAAGTAATTCTTATAGGGCATTAAAGCTTGAAAAACATGTGTGAGGCAGTGATGGGTATTATATGCGAGGGACGCTTTGTGTCCCCCCTCCCCCCCCCGGAAGCGTTTTAAGGCCACTGGAGTGCATTGCAATAATAGATACAGCTGTGGTTGCAATGCAGAATAAAATTAAGTTTTTATTGCGTTGTCTTGGACAAGCTATTTGCCCAAGGCAGATTTCAGAAAATGACAGGATGGAAAAAACTACAGGATGGTAGTGGGGCAGTTAGCTCCCTCCAGGCCGGGTCTTACAAGTGGCCCATGGCCACAGATTCCATTTTAAAACCCTGCAGTAAAGGGTTTGGGGTTGTCACTGTTTGTTTGCAAGCGGCAGAGCAGGTGGCTCTGCAACAGCCGGCATGGGTGAGGTAACACAGAGCCAAGAGCAGCAAACGCCTGGCACTCCTCATCATGACATGGTGGTGCAGTTGCCCATGGCAACCGGTCTCGGGTACGAACTGTTTTGACGCCCCGACTGCAATCCGGAGAATATCCTGTGCTTTTCATTTTGTGTGAGTTTTTGGACATTAAACACGTTTGCTTTGAACTTTCTTGGGTCACTGCCTCATTACTGTACGGTGTGGACACCGCTGCACTACATATGATATAACATTGCTATGACTGTACATTTCTATATGGCACAACTGTATGGACTGCATCATGTAGGTATTTCTGTATGGGATGGGAACCACTGTAAAAGAAACATATTATTGGTATATCTTATTATTTTGATACACAATCCTATATAAAAATGTCAATATGGTGCAATTACTCCTCACTACATTGATTATGTACATAGTGCCTTTTTTACAAAGACACTGGTGTAACAAATAAAAACCCAATAAAAAGGCACTCCAGACTTTTTCGTCTTCGATCTCTTTGTTATAGATCCTGAATGTAAGTGTAAAGGATATAGTTGTATACTCTCCTGCATCTCCATCTGTTATCAGCCCCGCTCCGGTCACTCTTTTGTAAGCTGCTGGATCATTGTGTGCTCTGAAGGTCACTTTTCTCAATACAATTCTATGGGACTCATAACAAGGCTGTGGAGCAACCACTGTGTGATATGGCCAGTCACAACTACAGTCATGTGGTGCCAAAGAAGGTTTGAAAATGGCAAAGATGGTTACTGTTGAGTATGTGACCAAATGCATCACATACACGATCCCTAACAAAGGGATTAAAAAATTAAACATTGAAGTGGTGCTTTAAGGTGTTATCTGAGCATGCTCGGGCCCTAACCGAGTGTCTTCAGCATGCTCAAAAAATATGTTCGAGTCCCCAGCACGTTCACTCATCATTAGTGAGCATATACAGTATTACATTGCCAAAATTTTGGAAGTTTGCTCAATGACAAAGACGTGAACAGTCTATAATTTTAAGAGTAGGTTAATTTTAGCAATGAGAGAAAGAATATCAGAAATAAATCCAGAAAAACGCACTGTATAAATTATATAAATGTGTTTGCATTTTGAAGTGAGAAATAAGTATTTGATCCCCTACTAACCATTAAGAGTTCTGGCTCCTACAGACCTGTTAGACGCTCCTAATCAACTCGTTACCTGCATTAAAGACAGTGTCTTACATAGTCACCTTTATAAAAGACTCCTGTCCACAGACTCAATTAATCAGTCAGACTCTAACCTCTACAACATGGGCAAGACCAAAGAGCTTTCTAACAATGTCAGGGACAAGATCATAGACCTGCACAAAGCTGGAATGGGCTACAAAACCATAAGTAAGACGCTGGGTGAGAAGGAGACAACTGTTGGTGCAATAGTAAGAAAATGGAAGAAATACAAAACGACTGTCAATTGACATCGATCTGGGGCACCATGCCCCACCTCGTGGGTTATCCTTATGGTATGTTGTTATTGTTATCTTAGTCAACCTGCCCTGCTGCCATCTCCCCCAGAGAGGATGCCCAGTGTACCCAGGCGTATTCAGCAGCACTGTTCAGTGTATAACAGTAATCTGTAGGTGGAAAACAGAAAAGGTCTCATTCACACCACTGCGTATCACATATGTACTTTGTCCATTGTTTTCATGGATAGATGATGTATCCATTATATTTTATGAGCATGTTCACATATCGATTTTCTTTTAAGATTGAAAGTCAGCAAAAAAAAGCCAAAGATGTCCGATTTTCTTCAGATTTGTAGACGAAAATCGCCCATTTAAATCAATGGGACTGTGAAATAATGGACAGCACCCAGATGCCATCCATGTGTCTTCCCAATGCTGTCAGGTTATTCTAATGGCTAAAAGAAGCTTGCCATTTTTTTCCATACAAGAATAAGTCATGGTAAAAACAAACACAAAGACAAAAACTGAAAATCAAATAAATCCCACCAAAATTTAGTCTGTTTTTCTCATGCGTTAAAAAAATGGACATGGGCTCTCATGAACTTAAAGGTGTATTCCCATCTCTAAGATCCTATCCCAATATGTAGTAAGTATAATAATAATAATATTAGCAAGTAGCTCGAATTAGAAATGTAGTATAGTTCTTCTGATAAAGCTATGTCGCCTACCCCATCTACAGGGCATTGCAGTAGCTTAGGTATCCATGGTTTATGACCACTCATCTAGTGACAGTTAGTTGTTAGTGGTCTTAACCCCTTACCGGCATCGGACGTACTATACCGTCCGATGCCGGCTCCCCTGCTTTGATGCAGGGCTCCGCGGTGAGCCCGCACCAAAGCCGGGACATGTCAGCTGTTTTGAACAGCTGACATGTGCCCATAATAGGTGCGGGCAGAATCGCGATCTGCCCGCACCTATTAACTAGTTAAATGCCGCTGTCAAACGATTTGAGCTGCATATTGCAGCATACTGCGATTTTCTTCTGATGCCGAATCACCGTGAGAAAAAACAGCTGATCAGCGCTTCCCCATAGTGTAACATTGGTACAAATGTTATCTCATAAACAGTCAGATAGCACTCGTCCGATGTATACGCTCATGTGAGTGAGCCCAAAGACACAGTTACAGACTAGTGTTGACTAGTGATGAGTGAACGGCTCAGATAACGTGTTATCCGAGCACGCTTGGGTGTTATTCGAGTATCTTGGGTGTGATCGAATAATATGTTCGAGTCCCCGTGGTCTAACAGCCGTGACTAATGCAACAACGGGGACTCGAACATAATATACGAGCATGCCCAAGATTCTCGGATAACACCCAAGCGTGCTCACACAACATGTTATCTGAGCCGTTCACTCATCACTTCTAGGGACACATCTAAATACTCAAGGGGTTAGACCTATTGCGCAGCTGAATTATCTCATGACACTGACAGATTGGGGCCCCTGTGCAAGAAATGTGCCTGGGCTCCCCTACCTGGTAATGGTACCCCTGGGACCTGAGGCTCCGATAAAGAAACCAGATCGCCATCATTAATACTGCCCTGCAAGCAGTGGCGTGGCTTACATAGCAATCACAGGGCCCCATAGCAAGTTTTATTTGGGCCTCCGCAATTCTAAAAAATATTTATATTTATATTTTTCACTGAGATGGAGATATATATACCGTATGTGTATACAGTATATATATATGTATATATATCTATATCCATATATCCGTTAGTATTCAGTTCTGCTGCTTCTAGCGCAGTCATACTTGCAGTCAGGTGACAACTAGTGTCAACTGCAACTGTCAGGCTTTGTGCCCACGTTACGTTTTTTATGCATTTTTGACGCATTTTTGCCGCAGCAGAAATGCTTAAAAACCACAATCCCATGCAATCCTATGGGATTCTGCAGTTGCTGTGCCCATGCCGCGGATTTTCCCGCTGCGGAATCGCATAGCGGTAAAATCCGCAGCATGTTCATTATTTCTTCGGAATCGCTGCAATTCCGCCTCCATAGAATCGCATTGAAAAGCTCACTTTACGCATGTGGCTTCAGGCCCTGGGATCCATATTTCTGTAAAAAAAAAGAATAAAAATAAAAAATATGAATATACTTACCTTCAAATGGCCCCCGGAGTCCTCCCACCTCTCAGCGGTGCACAGGGCGGCTTCCATTCCCAGGGATGCATTGTGCGAAGGACCTGGGATGACGTCGTGGTCACGCGACCGTGACATCACAAAAGTCCTTTGCGCAAAGCGTCTCTGAGAGCGGAACGTACCGGGAGCGCCGCTGAGGAGATCAGGGGCCGTCGGAAGGTGAGAATAAATATATTTTTTATTTTTTTATTATTTGTAACATTCTATCTTTTACTATTGATGCTGCATAGGCAAATTAATAGTAAAAAGTTGGTCACACTTGTCAAGCACTGTGCTTGTGTGACCAACCTGTCAACCACTTTTCCAAGTGATGCTTCAAATCGCTTGGAAAACGCAAGCATTCTGCAAGTTAAAAACGCTTGCAAAATGCTTGTGTTTTGTCGGAAAACGCATGCGAATTCCGCATGTGTTTTACCCATGTCAGAGAGTTGCGGAAATGCTGCGGACATTTCCTCAGCATTTCTGCAACGTGGGCACATAGCCTAAGTAAATAAACACTGCAGACGTGGCTGACACTCTAGTTGGCACAACAAGTGTGCAAAGCGCCTCCTCATGATTACATGATTACTGCTGGAACCGGCAGAGCCCGACCATGTATATAATATATTACATTATATGTCTGGTATCTGTATCATCTGGTATCCACTTTATTCATTGTCTGTAGAACTGATGGAAATAGCCAAGCACAGCGCTCACCAGCTTTATAGATAATGAATAGAGCAGAGACCGAGCATGCACAACTTTGCTCCATCCAGGACGAGACTGCAGAGCGCTGTTCTCAGAGTCTCTGGGGGCCCAGTGGTCAAATCCCCAGTGATCAGCAAGTCATCCACAATTTGATAGATCACATATACATTTACATACATAAACAGTGCATACATACACACATATACTGTACATACTCACACAGATACATATACTGTACATACATACAAACACTTATATCGTACATACGTTAACACATACACTGGACATACATATACCGTACATACATACACACACATATAGCGCACATACATACGTACATACATACACACACATATATCATACATACTCACACAGATACACATATATATAATGTACATACATACACTTATATACACATATAGTATACACCTACCGTACACACATATACTGTACATACACATATACCATATATATACACACATACACATATACCTTACATACATATATGCACATAGACAAACACCATATATACATACACACATATACTGTACATACACAGATTTACACATATATACCGTACATACATATACCGTATACACAAATAGTATACACCTACCGTACACACATATACTGTTCATACACATATACCATATAAATATACACACATACACATATACTTTACATACATATATGCATATAGACAAACACCATATATACATACACACATATACTGTACATACACAGATTCACACATATACCGTACATACATACCGTATATCGTATACACAAATATACACACACACATAGATACATACATATGCATATACTGTACATACATACACACATATACTGTACATACTCACACAGATACATATACATATACCATACATACATACACACACACTTATTTCGTACATACGTTAACACATACACCGGACAGTCATATACCGTACATACATACACACACATATAGCGCACATACATACGTACATACATACACACACATATATCATACATACTCACACAGATACACACATATATATAATGTACATACATACACTTATATACACATATAGTATACACCTACCGTACACACATATACTGTACATACACATATACCATATATATACACACATACACATATACCTTACATACATATATGCACATAGACAAACACCATATATACATACACACATATACTGTACATACACAGATTTACACATATATACCGTACATACATATACCGTATACACAAATATACACACACACATAGATACATACATATGCATATACTGTACATACATGCACACCCATACACACACAGATGTACAGACATACATACACACACATATACATATACTGCATATACTGTACATGCACACACATACACTCACATAGATACACACAGATATATACACACGTATATACAAAAACACATACATACTGTACATACAAACACACACATATGTACATATACATACACACACATACTAATTTAAGACCTCAGGTGATCAGATGAGCCCTGGAGGAGGTCGGCCTCATAGCTCAGAGATCAGCTGGAGAGGACTGCAGAACCCACTGTGGGGGATGGGGACACAGCAGAGAGGACATCAGCTCCTGGCTGCCGTTCTTATCTGTGCAGTGAGCCCTCCTCCCATGACCTCTTCTCTGTGAGATGCTGCTGGAAGGGAACAGTGAAGGGAGCCGAAGACACACAGTAAGTCTTGCTCTTCCTCCGCTGTTGTCCCCTGAGTGCTGCGCAGCCCGGGGCCCCTGACTACAGGTGAATACTCACCATTGGGATGCACCATGCAGGAGGACAGAGACAACAGCCAGTGAGCGGTCTCATCAGTCTGGTGGGGAAAGCATTCATTGGCCATCATCTCTCCCTGCATAACACACCCCCTTTTTGAACTCCTGCACTCTGTGCACCACGCTCTACCCACTCTGGATATTCGCATGATTACTGGAGGGAGTGAGAGGGGCCCGATGCTGCATGACACCGGGCCCCTCTCACTAACGCCCATAATCCTCACTCAGCGGCCCCATAGCCATAGTGGCTGCATACTCTGCCGCAATTGGCAGTAAGCTCCTGCCTGCAGGGGCCCTGCTCCACCCTTGGTCCTCGGTGCTGATGCACCAGCTGCACTGTTCGTATGTCCGCCCATGATCTCTACTGCCCAAACTTCCATCTCAGACCCTGATGTTCCTATTTCTTAGAGCCTTTTTTTGCTCTATGTTTTGATCGATCAGAAAAAGAAGCCTTGACATAAAGACTATGAACACTAACTGATGTCTGCAATATCTGTATTTGAAAATAAGCATAGACACTATGTTCTTGGACTATTGCTAACTATTTAAAATGGGATTCTCAAATTTTGAAATGTTCCCCCATCTATAGGGGACCCTAGTGATCCCGAGAACCAGGGTTCTGAAGATCCCCGTGTGAATTGAGGAGCCGTAGATCATGTACACTGCAGCTCCATTCATTCTTATGGGAGTGCTGAAGACCAGCCATGCTCAAAACTCGCCTGTCTCCGGTGGTCCCTTTAATTCCATCCCGACATGGCTAATCTCTGTTTGTGTTTGCTTTACTTTATCATAGTTTCATAGTTTTAAGGTTGAATGTAGACATAAGTCAATTGAGTTCAACCCATTACTTAACATGCTGATCCAGAGCAAGGCAAAAGTACCCATCAGGAAGATGGTAATGGTCCCATAATAGGGGAAAAATTCCTTCCTGACTCCAGACTTGTTCCATAGATTAACATCACATTACAGAATCTAGTACCCATAACCTGTAATCTTTAAAAAAAAAGCCATCCAGGCTCTCCTTGAACTTTAGTGAATTAACCATTACAACATCATGTGGCAGAGAGCTCCATAGTCTCACTGCTCTAACAGTGATTATGATTAAACTTTTTCATCTAATTGTTAGAAAGATCTTTGTAATATTCCTTCATAAATTTGTACATTGTAATAGATCACCCAAAAATACTTCATTTTTCCGAACGGTTTCAATTCACCAATTCCCTAAACCTTGGTTGCTCTTCTCTGCACTCACGTCCAAGTCCCCATGTGGGAATAGTAAACATTGCAAAAATAAAAAAGAAACAAAATGTTTTTAAGTGTTATAAAAAATAAATCAGTTTTAAACATTAAAAAAAAGTTTTCCTTTAAACAAAATCCCCACAAAAAGTCACATATTTGGTATCACTGCGTTCGAAATGACTAGTGCTATGAAATTGTATCAAGTTTCATTCAATTCTGCGAGTGAGTGTTGGTAAAAAAAAGTGAAAAACTCTAACGCAGTTGCCATTTTTGGTAATCTGGGCTCCAAAAAAAAGTGATCAAAAAGTCATGAGTGCTCCTAAATGGCAACAGTGGAAACTATACTTGTTATGCAAATAAAAAAAAAAAAACGCCTTTGATACCATATGACAATGAAAAAAAGTGATTTTTTTTTTTTAGTGAAACAGCAAAAAAAAACTGTAAAAAAGGTATACATTTGGAATCAATGTAATCATATCAAACCACAGAATAACATTGACATGTCAATAATAGTGTAACTCTGTAAATAATACAATTTAGAAACAATTCAATTTTTTTTCACGCCCGCCTCAAAAAAAAAGAATTAAACTGTGATCAAAATGTAATGTGTACCAAAAAAGTAGCCACAGTAAAAACTACACCTTGTCCTGCAAAAAACATATAGCATAGCTCCATCTACAGAACAGGAAAAAAAGTTATGGGTGTCAGAATATGGTGATAAAAAAAAGGATTTGTTACTTAAAGTAATTTTATATATTATATATTTCTTGAAGAAAAAAAAAAATATATATATATATATTTACCGTATATATATTTAAATTTTGTGCTTTTCTCAATCGTATCAACCGATTTACTGTAATAAAGACACTATGCCAATTATAACCAAACAGTGATTTTTTTTTAAGGAGACCTGTCACCAGGTTTGGCCTATATGAGATGCTGCCACCGCACTTTATAATGCTGTATATCTGACCCCAACCTAGAAGAACTGAAAAATAACTTTTATTATACTCACTTGCATGGTGGTCCGGTCCGAGGGGTGTCGCTGGTCTTGGTCCAGCACCTCCCACCTTCTTACAGTCACCATCTTCCTGCTTGCTTTGGGGGGATGACGCGTCCTTGCGTCATCCACACAGGCTCCCCGGCATCGCGGCTCCTGCGCACTTTTGAGGGCAGCGCAAACTACTGCGGTGCGCAGGTGTCGGGAAAGAAAGAAGAGTGAAAAAGAAATGGTCAGGCATAAAGTCCAAAACTGGTTGTGACATTGAGGCGGTTATAAATCCCCCACAATATTTTCTTTTAGGAAATTTAGATAATTGAAGTCTATGGTGTTTTAAGAGATTATACGAAGGTATCAGCTGTATGGCGGTGAGAGATTATTATACAATATCTAGAGCTGATTTGAAGTGCACTATTGCCTATAGTCATATTTCCTTCCACTTGTTGACACCCTCCATGCCCAGTATATACTAGGCACTACCTGATTCAGAGGAGGTATTCAGAACTGGGCAGCTCATGACGCATCATCTCTGCGCAATAAGCTCCGTGGGTGCTATGCTATGGAGGAGTTGGAAGCAAGAAATCTCAAGCTCCTTGGGCTTTTTGAAATGATTGAAAGGATAGAAAGATGAATATAAGATTTCCTTTCTGACATTCACCTGGGAAAAAGATGGTTATAATTTTCAGGTTCATTTTGCAAAGAAACTTATAAATACAATATAATTGATCAATGTGAAAATAAGGACAGTCCATCAGCAGTAAGACAGATGGTTTTGACTTCATGAACAATAAATGGTCTTTGATGCTTCATGTAGATAAACTCCTAACTGTGCAGTCACATCTGATCTTAGTGCTGAGGCTTTTATCGGTCTCGTACAGTTTGGTGGCATTCAGCGAGCAGAGGATGCCACTGGCAACAGTGACGTAGATGTTCTGCATTATTTTAGGAAGCCCAATCTCTGCTCTGTGTAATAGGCAAGATGCAGTTCTTTTGTGATTCACATATCAGGACAGATCGGGGAAAAAGCAAACAAAACACAAGCATACACATGGCACATAATGACTACATATGGATCAAAACAGCACGATTAACAGGGCTGCATAGAAGGGTCTGAGCACGGCTGTTTCCTGTTTAGCATTAAGATGAAATCCTAGTTACATCATAGAGAACAAACCAAGAAAAGAAATGGGGAAACAATCATTATACCAGAATATATCCGCTTATGTTTCTTGTATCTTATCTATGGCATTACAATATTTTGTCTGAAAACTATCTAAGATGTGAGTGTGCGACAATTAGCCTTTACTAAAGGTGCATCCTAATACTAGGCAACATTCTGAAGGTCTAAGCCTTTGTATTGTGTGGTTTGACTTATATCTGCTGCTGTAATTAGTAGATCTAATTCCAAAGTACAGGCAAAATATTTCAGTGTCATTTTACAATAATCACAATGAGCTGCAAACAATATTTTTTTTCTTTTCTGACCATCCATGTCTACAGATTGCTTGTTAGTGGGTGGCATTGGCGGACATGCATTCCTGCAGATGATGACATTAATGGACCCAAACTGTCAGTGACAGCCTGAGGATAAAGAATCTTCGGAGTTGGCTGGAGCTGAGTAATTCATTTGCAAGCTGCTCTGAAATATAAGCAGCACATTTACTAGTCTTACTGTACAAGGGACAGCGATTGGTGAACTACTCCTTGGATAATGCTTGAAAAGTACAGCATTGCCTTTGTAACCTAAAGATATTTGCATGTTATTTGTTTCACGACAATGGACAGAGCAATGCAAAACACTTATTTTTCACCTCTGTGGCTTACTTCCAAAATCTCTGGTTTATAGCAGAGCATCCCAGGAGTTAATTTTGAAAATGTAACTTTACTCCAAAATCGGCAGAAATCTTAGCAGTTACAGACAATGCACACAATTACAGTCAATGGTATATGTCTATGGATTTGCTTGCATTGCGGAAAAATCAGAATTCTTCCTGCAGTCAGTAAGATATCTCCAGTAGATGGGGCAGCACGGTGGCACAGTGGTTAGCACTGCAGCGCTCAGGTCCTGGGTTCAAATCCAAGGACAACATCTGCAAGAGTTTGTATGTTCTCATTGTGTCTGTGTGGGTTTCCTCCGGGTACTCCGGTTTCCTCCCACATTCCAAAAACATACTGATAGGAAATATACATTGTGAGCCCCAATGGGGACAGCGATGATAATGTCTGTAAAGCGCTGTGGAATTAATGGCGATATATAAGTAAAATAAATAAATAGACAGTCCATTGCTCCAATACACAGAATCTCTGCCTATTCACCAACTCTATTGTGGCATTCCAAAAGGCTATATGTGAACCGGATAATACTGATAATACTCCTGCAATGAAACATCTTGTGTCAATGTGACTTCCCCACATGTGAGACACCTCAGATCATGTGTTGGACACATTTAATTACTACTCTCGGGAATTTACAACAGGAAAATGGTTAAACAGCCAGTTCTAAATACTACTGGAGTTTGCTATGTATGCCGTGGTCAGCTCATGAGTCCAAATTATACACTTACACCTGATGGAGAACTTACATGTACGTAACTTTGCTCAATTTTTCCACAAAATTTGGTTGCAGTGAATAAATTTGTGTAAATCTCAATACTGGAAAGCTTGAAATGACTCAAAAAATACATATAGGTGAGAGATGAGAGAGAGAACCCAGCTGACCATAAGAGTTTGCAATCTACAGGAGAGAGAGAAAGAGGACCTCAATGACCATAAGAGCTTATAGTCTATAGCAGAGAGAAAGGACCCTGATGACCATGAGAGATTACACTCTATAGGAGAGAGAAAGGACCCTGATGACCATGAGAGATTACACTCTATAGGAGAGAGAAAGGACCCTGATGACCATAAGAGCTTACACTCTATAGCAGAGAGAAAGGACCCTGATGTCCATGAGAGATTACACTCTATAGGAGAGAGAAAGGATTCTGATGACCATGAGAGATTACACTCTATAGGAGAGAGAAAGGACCCTGATGACCATGTGAGCTTACACTCTATAGGAGAGAGAAAGGACCCTGATGACCATAAGAGCTTATACTCTATAGCAGAGAGAAAGGACCCTGATGACCATGTGAGCTTACAGGAGAGAGAAAGGATCCTGATGACCATGAGAGATTACACTCTATAGGAGAGAGAAAGGACCCTGATGACCATGAGAGCTTACACTCTATAGGAAAGAGAAAGGACCCTGATGACCATGTGAGCTTACACTCTATAGGAGAGAGACAGGACCCTGATGACCATAAGAGCTTATACTCTATAGCAGAGAGAAAGGACCCTGATGACCATGTGAGCTTACACTCCATAGGAGAGAGAAATGACCCTGATGACCATAAGAGCTTATACTCTATAGCAGAGAGAAAGGATCCTGATGACCATGAGAGCTTACACTCTATAGGAGAGAGAAAGGATCCTGATGACTATGAGAGATTACACTCTATAGGAGAGAGAAAGGACCCTGATGACCATGAGAGATTACACTCTATAGGAGAGAGAAAGGACCCTGATGACCATGTGAGCTTACACTCTATAGGAGAGAGAAAGGACCCTGATGACCATAAGAGCTTATAATCTATAGCAGAGAGAAAGGACCCTGATGACCATGTGAGCTTACAGGAGAGAGAAAGGATCCTGATGACCATGAGAGATTACACTCTATAGGAGAGGGAAAGGACCCTGATGACCATGAGAGCTTACACTCTATAGGAAAGAGAAAGGACCCTGATGACCATTTGAGCTTACACTCTATAGGAGAGAGAAATGACCCTGATGACCATAAGAGCTTATACTCTATAGCAGAGAGAAAGGATCCTGATGACCATGAGAGCTTACACTCTATAGGAGAGAGAAAGGATCCTGATGACTATGAGAGATTACACTCTATAGGAGAGAGAAAGGACCCTGATGACCATGAGAGATTACACTCTATAGGAGAGAGAAAGGACCCTGATGACCATGTGAGCTTACACTCCATAGGAGAGAGAAATGACCCTGATGACCATAAGAGCTTATACTCTATAGCAGAGAGAAAGGATCCTGATGACCATGAGAGCTTACACTCTATAGGAGAGAGAAAGGATCCTGATGACTATGAGAGATTACACTCTATAGGAGAGAGAAAGGACCCTGATGACCATGAGAGATTACACTCTATAGGAGAGAGAAAGGACCCTGATGACCATGTGAGCTTACACTCTATAGGAGAGAGAAAGGACCCTGATGACCATAAGAGCTTATAATCTATAGCAGAGAGAAAGGACCCTGATGACCATGTGAGCTTACAGGAGAGAGAAAGGATCCTGATGACCATGAGAGATTACACTCTATAGGAGAGGGAAAGGACCCTGATGACCATGAGAGCTTACACTCTATAGGAAAGAGAAAGGACCCTGATGACCATGTGAGCTTACACTCTATAGGAGATAGACAGGACCCTGATGACCATAAGAGCTTATACTCTATAGCAGAGAGAAAGGACCCTGATGACCATGTGAGCTTACACTCCATAGGAGAGAGAAATTACCCTGATGACCATAAGAGCTTATACTCTATAGCAGAGAGAAAGGATCCTGATGACCATGAAAGTTCTTTTTTTCTGGCCATTTTGAGAGTTTAATGGAACCAACAAATGTAATGCTCCAGATTCTCAACTAGCTGAAAGGAAGGTCAGGTTTATAGGTTCTCTAATCAGCCAAACTGTTTTCAGCTATGCTAACATACTTGCACAATGGTTTTCATGGGTATTCTAATGATCCATTAGCCTTCTTACACAGTTAGCAAACACAAAGTACCATAAGAACACTGGAGTGATGGTTGTTGGAAATGGGCCTCTATGTACAGTACCTATGAACATATTGCATTACAAACCAGACATTTGCAGCTAGAATAGTCATTTACCACATTAACAATGTATAGAGTGCATTTCTGAATCCTTTAATGTTAGTTTCATTGGCTTTTCTTTCAAAAATAGGGAAATTTCTAAGTGACCCTAAACTTTTGAACGGTAGTGTATATCTACTATATAATTGTCTAAGGGTCACTTCCGTCTTTGGCTGGTTTCACACTTGCGTTTTAAAACGCAGCGTTTTAAACGCAAACGCATTTGGTGCAAAAACGCGTTTAAACGCATTTAGACGCATGCATTTTTTAGTTTAAACGTGTTTTTACGCGTTTAAACGCATTTTTTCCTGCGTTTGCGTTTTTGAAACGCATGATGAGAAGTGTGCGACGGCTGCCAATCAAAATCAACTAGAAAACTCACTATAAACATAAATACCTAGGGTTAGGATCCCTAGTAACCCTAGGGATCCTAACCCTAACACACACCCTAGCCCTAACCCTAGGGATCCTAACCCTAACACAAACCCTAACCCTAACACAAACTCTAACCCTAACCCTAACCCTAAAACACAAACTCTAACCCTAACCCTAAAACACAAACTCTAACCCTAACCCAAACTCTAACCCAAACTGTAAAACAAACTCTAACACAAACCCTAACACAAACCCTAACCCAAACTCTAATCCTAACCCTAACCCTAACCTTAGGGATCCTAACCCTAACACAAACCCTAACCCTAACCCTAGGGATCCTAACCCTAACACAAACCCTAACCCTAGGGATCCTAACCCTAACACATAACCCTAACCCAAACCCTAAGGATCCTAACCCTAACCCTAACACAAACTCTAACCCTAACCCTAAAACACAAACTCTAACCCTAACCCAAACTCTAACCCAAACTGTAAAACAAACTCTAACAGAAACCCTAACACAAACCCTAACCCAAACTCTAATCTTAACCCTAACCCTAACCCTAGGGATCCTAACCCTAACCCTAACACAAACCCTAACCCTAACCCTAACACAAACTCTAACCCTAACCCTAAAACACAAACTCTAACCCTAACCCTAAAACACAAACTCTAACCCTAACCCAAACTCTAACCCAAACTGTAAAACAAACTCTAACACAAACCCTAACACAAACCCTAACCCAAACTCTAATCCTAACCCTAACCCTAACCTTAGGGATCCTAACCCTAACCCTAACACAAACCCTAACCCTAACCCTAGGGATCCTAACCCTAACACAAACCCTAACCCTAACCCTAGGGATCCTAACCCTAACACAAACCCTAACCCTAACCCTAGGGATCCTAACCCTAACCCTAACCCAAACCCTAAGGATCCTAACCCTAACTCTAACACAAACTCTAACCCTAACCCTAAAACACAAACTCTAACCCTAACCCAACCTCTAACCCAAACTGTAAAACAAACTCTAACACAAACCCTAACACAAACCCTAACCCAAACTCTAATCCTAACCCTAACCCTAGCCCTAGCCCTAGGGATCCTAACCCTAACACAAACCCTAACCCTAACCCTAGGGATCTTAACCCTAACACAAACCCTAACCCTAACCCTAGGGATCCTAACCCTAACACAATCCCTAACCCTAACCCTAGGGATCCTAACCCTAGCCCTAACCCTAACCCTAAGGATCCTAACCCTAACCCTAACACAAACTCTAACCATAACCCTAAAACACAAACTCTAACCCTAACCCAAACTGTAAAACAAACTCTAACACAAACCCTAACACAAACCCTAACCCAAACTCTAATCCTAACCCTAACCCTAACCCTAGGGATCCTAACCCTAACCCTAACACAAACCCTAACCCTAACCCTAGGGATCCTAACCCTAACACAAACCCTAACCCTAACCCTAGGGATCCTAACCCTAACACAAACCCTAACCCTAACCCTAGGGATCCTAACCCTAAGTATCCTAACCCTAACACAAACTCTAACCCTAACCCTAAAACACAAACTCTAACCCTAACCCAAACTGTAAAACAAACTCTAACACAAACCCTAACACAAACCCTAACACAAACCTTAACCCAAACTCTAACTCTAACCCTAACCCTAGGGATCCTAACCCTAACACAAACTCTAACCCTAACCCTAGAAATCCTAACCCTAACCCTAACCCAAACCCTAACCCTAGGGATCCTAACCCTAACACAAACTCTAACCCTAACCCTAGGAATCCTAACCCTAACACTAACACAAACCCTTACCCTAACCCTAAGGATCCTAACACTAACCCTAACCCTAACACAAACTCTAACCCTAACCCTAAAACACAAACTCTAACCCTAACCCAAACTGTAAAACAAACCCTAACACAAACCCTAACACAAACCCTAACACAAACCCTAACCCAAACTCTAACCCTAACCCTAACCCTAGGGATCCTAACCCTAACACAAACCCTAACCCTAACCCTAGGGATCCTAACCCTAACCCTAACCCAAACCCTAACCCTAACCCTAGGGATCCTAACCCTAACCCAAACCCTAACCCTAACCCTAAGGGATTCTAACCCTAACCCTAGGGTTAGGGTTAGGATCCCTAGGGTTTGGATTAGGGCTAGGGTTAGGGTTTGGGCTAGGGTTAGGGTTTGTGTTAGGGTTTGTGTTATAGTTTGTGTTAGAGTTTGTGTTAGAGTTTGTGTTTTAGGGTTAGGGTTAGGGTTGGGGGGTGGCTTATAAGTGTGTATTCTTGTGTTTTTCTATAAAAACGCATGCGTTTTAAAATGCATGCAAATGCATGTGCTTAAAAACGCATGCGTTTATATAGACATCAATACATTTTATTGCCGCGAAAAAACGCATGCGTTTTTTGTGGCAAAAAAACACCGCTAAAATTACTACATGCAACAAACCGCATGCAGATAAGAAACACATGCGTTGCAAAAATGCGTCAAAACGTATGCAAAAAAACGCATGCGTTTTTAATGTTAAGTATAGGAAAAAAAATGCTTTTTTTGCGTTTTTTACCGCAAAAACGCAAAAAAAAACGCAAATGTGAAACCACCCTTTCCGTCTGTCCTTCTGTCTGTCTTTCTGTCATGGATATTCATTGGTCGCGGCCTCTGTCTGTCATGGAAATCCAAGTCGCTGATTGGTCGCGGCAAAACAGCCACGATCAATCAGCGACGGGCACAGTCTGGAAGAAAATGGCCGCTCCTTACTCCCCGCAGTCAGTGCTTGGCGCCCGCATACTCCCCTCCAGTCACCGCTCACACAGGGTTAATGCCGGCGGTAACGAACCGCGTTATGCCGCAGGTAACGCACTCCGTAACTATTAACCCTGTGTGTCTCCAACTTTTTACTATTGATGCTGCCTATGCGGCATCAATAGTAAAAAAATGTAATGTTAAAAATAATAAAAAAACAAAAAACCTGCTATTCTCACCCTCTGTAGTCCGCCGAGCCGCACGCGCCTGCTGCCATCTTCCGTTCCCGGCGATGCATTGCAAAATTACCCAGAAGACTTAGCGGTCTCGCCAGACCGCTAAGTCATCTGGGTAATTTCGCAATGCATCCTGGGAACGGAAGATGGCGGCAGCCGCCCGCGTATCGCCGGAGCTTCGCTGGATCCCAGGGGTGAGTATATAACTATATTTTATTTTAATTATTTTTTTTAACAGGGATATGGTGCCCACATTGCTGTATACTACGTGGGCTGTGTTAGATACCGCGTGGCTGCTTTATACTACATAGGCAGTGTTATATACTATGTGGGCTGTGTCATATACTCCGTGGGCTGTGTTATATACTGCGTGGGCTGTGCTATATATTACGTGGCCACTGTTATATACTGCGTGGGCAGTGTTATTTACTACGTGGCTGCTATATACTGCGTGGGCAGTGTTATATACTATGTGGCTGCTATATACTGTGTGGGCAGTGTTATATACTACGTAGCTGCTATTTACTGTGTGGCCTGTGTTATATACTGCGTGGCTGCTATATACTGCATGGGCTGTGTTATATAGTACGTGGCTGTGTTATGTACTGCATGGCCACTGTTATATATTGCGTGGCCTGTATTAATGCATCGGGTATTCTACAATATGTATGTATATAGCAGCCACATAGTATATAGCACAGGCCACGTAGTATTTGTCTGCTATATACTACATGGCTCCTATATACTACGTGGCCTGTGCTATACACTATGTGGCTGCTATATACATACATAAATATATATTCTAGAATACCCGATGCATTAGAATCAGGCCACCATCTAGTATATACATATAGGTCATTATGAGATTAGAACCTACATCACCAGCATGTCTCCATATTTGTATACTCGCTACGTATAAAGTGAAGGTTAATCACACTTTTTAGGTCTAACAATTTACTAATATTTTCTATTAATATAGAAATTGCACAGGTAGTTTTTTCTTCTATCCTTCCAGTAGACGGGCATGGCACCAGGAGATGGAACAGGATCCTTGATGCAAACAACTGGCTAAGACGATGGTGCAGACAACAAGGATTTGGATTCCTGGACCACGGTGTGAATTACTGGTATGATGGACTCCTCGCCAGAGACGGACTACACCTCAACAAACCTGGGAAACACACATTCGCCAGAAGACTCGCTACACTCATCAGGAGGGCGTTAAACTAGAAGAAGAGGGGACGGGAAGAAAAACATTAGACTCGAACAAAGACGACCCAGGAAAACATACTCAGAAGGGAGGTAAGAACATTTCTAAAACAATCCACAGTGAGGAGATTGGAACAAAACAAAATCCTCTAAACTGCATGCTCGCAAACGCCAGAAGCCTGACAAACAAGATGGAAGAACTAGAAGCAGAAATATCTACAGGTAACTTTGACATAGTGGGAATAACCGAGACATGGTTAGATGAAAGCTATGACTGGGCAGTTAACTTACAGGGTTACAGTCTGTTTAGAAAGGATCGTAAAAATCGGAGAGGAGGAGGGGTTTGTCTCTATGTAAAGTCTTGTCTAAAGTCCACTTTAAGGGAGGATATTAGCGAAGGGAATGAGGATGTCGAGTCCATATGGGTTGAAATTCATGGAGGGAAAAATGGTAACAAAATTCTCATTGGGGTCTGTTACAAACCCCCAAATATAACAGAAAGCATGGAAAGTCTACTTCTAAAGCAGATAGATGAAGCTGCAACCCATAATGAGGTCCTGGTTATGGGGGACTTTAACTACCCGGATATTAACTGGGAAACAGAAACCTGTGAAACCCATAAAGGCAACAGGTTTCTGCTAATAACCAAGAAAAATTATCTTTCACAATTGGTGCAGAATCCAACCAGAGGAGCAGCACTTTTAGACCTAATACTATCTAATAGACCTGACAGAATAACAAATCTGCAGGTGGTTGGGCATTTAGGAAATAGCGACCACAATATTGTGCAGTTTCACCTGTCTTTCACTAGGGGGACTTGTCAGGGAGTCACAAAAACATTGAACTTTAGGAAGGCAAAGTTTGAACAGCTTAGAGATGCCCTTAATCTGGTAGACTGGGACAATATCCTCAGAAATGAGAATACAGATAATAAATGGGAAATGTTTAAGAACATCCTAAATAGGCAGTGTAAGCGATTTATACCTTGTGGGAATAAAAGGACTAGAAATAGGAAAAACCCAATGTGGCTAAACAAAGAAGTAAGACAGGCAATTAACAGTAAAAAGAAAGCATTTGCACTACTAAAGCAGGATGGCACCATTGAAGCTCTAAAAAACTATAGGGTGAAAAATACTTTATCTAAAAAACTAATTAAAGCTGCCAAAAAGGAAACAGAGAAGCACATTGCTAAGGAGAGTAAAACTAATCCCAAACTGTTCTTCAACTATATCAATAGTAAAAGAATAAAAACTGAAAATGTGGGCCCCTTAAAAAATAGTGAGGAAAGAATGGTTGTAGATGACGAGGAAAAAGCTAACATATTAAACACCTTCTTCTCCACGGTATTCACGGTGGAAAATGAAATGCTAGGTGAAATCCCAAGAAACAATGAAAACCCTATATTAAGGGTCACCAATCTAACCCAAGAAGAGGTGCGAAACCGGCTAAATAAGATTAAAATAGATAAATCTCCGGGTCCGGATGGCATACACCCACGAGTACTAAGAGAACTAAGTAATGTAATAGATAAACCATTATTTCTTATTTTTAGTGACTCTATAGCGACAGGGTCTGTTCCGCAGGACTGGCGCATAGCAAATGTGGTGCCAATATTCAAAAAGGGCTCTAAAAGTGAACCTGGAAATTATAGGCCAGTAAGTCTAACCTCTATTGTTGGTAAAATATTTGAAGGGTTTCTGAGGGATGTTATTCTGGATTATCTCAATGAGAATAACTGTTTAACTCCATATCAGCATGGGTTTATGAGAAATCGCTCCTGTCAAACCAATCTAATCAGTTTTTATGAAGAGGTAAGCTATAGACTGGACCACGGTGAGTCATTGGACGAGGTATATCTCGATTTCTCCAAAGCGTTTGATACCGTGCCGCACAAGAGGTTGGTACACAAAATGAGAATGCTTGGTCTGGGGGAAATTGTGTGTAAATGGGTTAGTAACTGGCTTAGTGATAGAAAGCAGAGGGTGGTTATAAATGGTATAGTCTCTAACTGGGTCGCTGTGACCAGTGGGGTACCGCAGGGGTCAGTATTGGGACCTGTTCTCTTCAACATATTCATTAATGATCTGGTAGAAGGTTTACACAGTAAAATATCGATATTTGCAGATGATACAAAACTATGTAAAGCAGTTAATACAAGAGAAGATAGTATTCTGCTACAGATGGATCTGGATAAGTTGGAAACTTGGGCTGAAAGGTGGCAGATGAGGTTTAACAATGATAAATGTAAGGTTATACACATGGGAAGAGGGAATCAATATCACCATTACACACTGAACGGGAAACCACTGGGTAAATCTGACAGGGAGAAGGACTTGGGGATCCTAGTTAATGATAAACTTACCTGGAGCAGCCAGTGCCAGGCAGCAGCTGCCAAGGCAAACAGGATCATGGGGTGCATTAAAAGAGGTCTGGATACACATGATGAGAGCATTATACTGCCTCTGTACAAATCCCTAGTTAGACCGCACATGGAGTACTGTGTCCAGTTTTGGGCACCGGTGCTCAGGAAGGATATAATGGAACTAGAGAGAGTACAAAGGAGGGCAACAAAATTAATAAAGGGGATGGGAGAACTACAATACCCAGATAGATTAGCGAAATTAGGATTATTTAGTCTAGAAAAAAGACGACTGAGGGGCGATCTAATAACCATGTATAAGTATATAAGGGGACAATACAAATATCTCGCTGAGGATCTGTTTATACCAAGGAAGGTGACGGGCACAAGGGGGCATTCTTTGCGTCTGGAGGAGAGAAGGTTTTTCCACCAACATAGAAGAGGATTCTTTACTGTTAGGGCAGTGAGAATCTGGAATTGCTTGCCTGAGGAGGTGGTGATGGCGAACTCAGTCGAGGGGTTCAAGAGAGGCCTGGATGTCTTCCTGGAGCAGAACAATATTGTATCATACAATTATTAGGTTCTGTAGAAGGACGTAGATCTGGGTATTTATTATGATGGAATATAGGCTGAACTGGATGGACAAATGTCTTTTTTCGGCCTTACTAACTATGTTACTATGTTACTAATATAAAACTAAACATAATTAAATGCCTATTCAGCATGTAGAAGAGGAAGCTTAGCTACTATTACAGGCTAAAGATTTCTTTCAAGCTCGGTCAAGATGTATGAGCATAATAAATGAATAGTAGAGTTATGCAAAAATGTACTTTGATCTTCAACCTATGTAGATTTGCTGACAAAGAAAGTTTCTGCTACTTGCAAATTCAACCACACATTTTCCATTGGATTATTATTGAAATCTAGACGTCAGTCTTAATGATTCTAGGTTGATACCTGCATATTTTCAGTACAGTACAGGGAAACATAGACCCCAATTCATCAAAATGTTTACTCCACAGAAACTGGCGAAGGTTAAACCAGCTGCACTCTCACTAATTTGTCACCTCTACAGCAGCACTGAGACATGTGCCTCCAGATACCTCATTTACATGCAAATCCCCGACACCTTAAACCGTGCAGCATTTGTTGGGCCAATTTAAAATCAAATATAGCGTTGTTTGAAAAAGACCCAGTTGGGGTCGAAATGTCACACGCTTCTTGATTTTTTTTTGCCTATCACACAAAAATTATTTTTTTTGTATCTTTTGTGGTGTCAGTATTTTCATTTCTTAAAAACTTTTGCAAATGAGTGAGAGTGCAACTGGTATAATGTTCGCCTGTTGAATTTTGGATTAGTCCTGTTCAGCTAGCACCTCCCCCTCCACAAGCTGAGTGCGCCTTCTTACTAATTTTCTACTCCACAGAAGTGTCATAAAACACTTTGAAGAGTCAACATTTTTTGGCTTAGCCTGGAGTTGTGAAAACATTTTGTGACTTTTAGTGTTTTCATGCCAGTCTTGGACAACTCTGCGAAAATGAGAAGATCTGGAGTAGGAGGAAGGGGCTTAGCAAAGCCCGAGCTATCTAATTTATTACTAGACTTGGCTTACCTTATGCCAAAAATCAGTCAATGACTGTAGTAAGATTTCTAACAAGGCGTACAGAGGCGCAAACCATTTGTAAAATGCGACTGATTCATTAAGTGTCATGTTTCTTTTATTGAATCTTACTCCACTATGCTCCTTAATTAAAACTGGCATGTACAGTGCCAGTCTTAATGATGCTATAGTTTTGGAATACAATATCAAATATTGAATGAGAACCCTACTAGAAAAGTAGATAACACATCATGTGACTTCTCAATCAACTTAGCTGTTGTGTGGATTATTTAGGTGCCTCATGACAGTGAAAATCTCCATGTAAAGAATAAAATGAGAACGGGACAATGGACACACACACAGTTCCTCTGCAGCCCAGGACTTATGTTATCCTTTATCCTTATCTGATTTGGAGGCATAAATAGCCTTGAGTGAAAAAAATTCTAAAGCTGCCATGTGCTTCAATGTCAACATAACTCAGTAATCACCCATAACTATTTGGAATTGTTTTGTTGCTTCCAGCCTTCTATCACACAGGCTAGTATTATCCCTCTGCTTGATGAAAGTTCAGTCCAGCAGTGATCATCATTTACCAGTGGGGTCCAACAGTATGTTCTCAATCAAGGTTTGAAAGTGCAAATGATTGAACTCAACAGATTGACTCCCCTAGGACAAGTAGATTTGTAGGTCACATCTTGAGCACCTCTGGTATTTCATTCTTGACTTTGAGCAATAAATGCACATTGTCTATACGTAACTCTGGAAAGCGGCATCTTTATTTGTGTCGGACTCAAATTATACATAATGAACTTCAGAAAGCTTTACAGCACTTTGCACACACAAAGCTTTCTTTCTTGCTTTTGTTCAAAATTACAAAAAAGATGTAATTTGTCTCCTTCAGTCTCTACTAGCTACATTGTACTATATATATTTTTTTCAAACTGTAGATCCCAAGATCTCAGAAATACCAGTAAGTTTATCCAATTGAGCAACCATCGCTTAAATTATACCTTAATTTTCATGACAATATGTAATCCTGTAATAATTAAAAGCTAAAAGAAAGATTCTGTCAGGATTCCGTAAAGCAAATTTAGAACTAAAGTTGGTATGCGCAGCTCTATACAAGCCCATAGTTTTAGTCGCCTATAAGGCTCTATGGTATTTTCTTATACCTCAGTTTCCCACCAAAACTTATAGAACTATTTCTTGTTTCATTAGTACAGCAAACAAAAACAAATAAATTGTGCTTTCCTATCAGTTACCGTTTTATGGAGGTATTCTCTCTGGATACATTGTATGTTATCAAATGATGGAAACATCCTTAATCTACATCTTTGCCATATGAAAAGCAAACTTTGTGACTGGAAGGACCTTAAAGTTAGGAGGTGGTGCAATACACAGGAATGTAAAAAAACACTTGCGAGAATATCTCTTTCATACACTACTGCTTATCATGAGCAAATTGTCAATGCTCTGTAAATCTTGTCTTCAACCAAATTGTCCCTTTGTTCAATCTGTGAAGGAGAAAAGATTGCAAAGTTCCCGACATGAGAAAATTAGGAAAATTCACTTTCCGATTAGATAGCGCTCCGTTGACTGTGCTAGTGCTGTAGAAATGTAATAGGATATTCTGTATGAAGTAATGAAGACATTTTTTTGTGCATCTTTGTTGTATTTTAAGGAGTGACATAAAAGAATTAACCTAATACCATGTTAGTAGGAACCTTGCAAATTGTTTTTCCAGCAGACGGTATCTGTATCTTTCATTTTGAACCCACTCTTCATGTTGTTTAGCAAATCCAATAATTCCATTATCTTTAATCCATTGCTGTTAGATAGCAGATTAGAAAGTTTGGCTTTTAAGTTTTAAATAGCCGATTACAAAGCTACTCTTCAGGTCAGGATCTCAGATAAATTGCTCTCTAACTTTGTATCTTCTAGATTTCTACTTACTAATGTTAATCAGTCATTGCAACATAATAATTCTTTTAGATTTTCTTAGTATTTTCTGCTAGTAGATTTTTATTGTATTTTTTACATCATTATGTGGCAGCCATCTCGCCAAAGCTGATTTAGTAGCTGAGAGATACACTTTAAAGCAGCCCCGACAGCTATAAAGATCACCTTTCAGGGCTTATATACAGTACTCCATAATACAGTACATAAGCCCACGATCCGCCCTGCAAGAGAAGAAAAATAACTTTATTATACTTACCTGGAGGGCGGTCCAGTCCGATGGGTGTCGCAGGTCCTGGTCCGGCGCCTCCCATCTTCTTACGATGCCACCCTCCTGCTTGCTTCATGGGCTCCCTGGCTTTGCACTCGTGCGCAGGCATAATTATCTGCCCTGTTGAGGGCAGAGCAAATTCCTGCAGTGCGCAGGCTCTGGGCCTCTCTGACATTTCCCGGCGCCTGTACACTGCAGCACTTTTCTCTGCCCTCAACAGGACAGATAAGTATGCCTGCGCAGGAGCGCGATGCCGGGGAGCCTGTGTGGATGACACAAGCAAGCAGGAGGATGGCATCACAAGAAGATTAGTGGCGCCGGACCAGGACCAGAGACACCCATCAGACCGGACTGCCTTCCAGGTGAGTATAATAAAAGTTTTTTCTTTTTTTGCAGGTCGGATCTGGGGCTTATCTACAGCATTATAGAATGCTGCATATCAACCCTGAAAGGGGGTGGCCGTAACTCGTATCAGCCAAACCTGGAGACAGGTTCCCTTTAAAAAAGTCAAAATTCTTACACCAATAGAGGTGGGCTTAAAAAATTGGAGAAAAAAAGGTTTAGACATTGTTGTATCAAAAGTTGCACCAAATTTATCAGACATATTGAGACACATTGACAAATTTGGTGCAATAAAGGCTAAGCTGACTTCATAAATACATTTAATAAATCGTCTCTATGATTTCAGACCATACTGATAATATAGATGCTGCAATTTTTCCTCTAACTAATGATTTGTGGTTTCAGTTACTGCTGGGGTTGTGTGAAATTATCATTTTTCCATTCTCATCTTATTGTGCAATTCGATCCTTCTCTTTGAATTTACTGCGAGCCCTTTATGTAGGAACAACGGACATGGGAGAATTGTAAAAATATGCCTTTCATAGGTCTATAAAAGATGACTGCAAATAAAAGAGTGTGATGCCTTGTGGACAATACATGTCTTCACTTCCACATGAAACTTTACAAGAATGCTGTAAAAATATTGTATTACTGCAGCAGGTATATGGTAATTCTGTAGTTTTCTCTCCAGTGAGCATAGACAGTGTTAGTAATAGCTGCCTCAGATCATATTTATTGGAATCAGCTGTCACATTAGTCACTGCTGTTTCCTAATGTGTCTGAGTGATATATAATTTCACTTAAAGGGGAGGAAAGGAGAGCTAAATAATTTATGCACAGTCAAAAGGTTTTTGTGACAGATTTGTTCCAGGCTGTACATTTTTTAAAGAAGAACCTATTGATAACCTCACAATGATGACCTTTACAGTTTAAATAGGAAAAAATAACAAGCAGAAAAAAAACAATGTATAAATAAAAGATTCATTTACTATAGTTTTACTTTTTTTTAACTTTAGAAAAATGTCTCAATCGTAAATAATTTGTAAATAATAGTAACATCTAATTGCTACCCATTTTGAAAAGCCCCTCTTGTATGTTGTTTTAATCAATTCTGGCGATTTTCTTGCCGGTCTTGATGAAGGGGTGTGGTGGAGTCTCTTGATTTATTAAGAGGGTCACGCCTCTCCATAAATCTGGAGCGTCTGACGAGTGGTGGACGCCTCCGTGTGCTACGCCTGCCTGCAGAGAGATTTCTGGCATACGGAACGTCACAGGTCATCATGAATTAGGCAAGCTGTGGCGTCACTCGTCATGCCCTACCTCCAACCATTTCGGCAGAGCTGGTATAAAGTCGTAAGAGCAGTGAGACTATGGAACTCTCTGCCGTATGATGTTGTAATGAGTGATTCATTACTTAAATTTAAGAGGGGACTGGATACATTTCTGGAAAAGTATAATGTTACAGGGTATATACACTAGATTCCTTGATAGGGCATTGATCCAGGGAACAAGTCTGATTGCCGTATGTGGAGTCGGGAAGGAATTTTTTTCCCCAAGGTGGAGCTTACTCTTTGCCACATGTTTTTTTTTTTGCCTTCCTCTGGATCAACATGTTAGGGCATGTTAGGTTAGGCTATGGGTTGAACTAGATGGACTTATAGTCTTCCTTCAACCTTAATAACTATGTAACTATGTAACTATGTAAAACTCCTCAACTCCTAGTTGCGCCAAAAATTGTGATTTTTTTCAAAGCTTTTACAGAATTCTGTCATGAAGGCTTTGATGAATTGGGCCCATAGTCTCCCATAAAAACACTGATTCTATTATACCATATCCAATGGAAAATGTCAATATTTTTTCTATCTATATCTATACCTTCAATTCCACAGCCCCATAGATTTTTTTAGGTGCTTGTACAGAGACATAATATTGTCATGTGTATGAAAGTCATGCAACACATTGAAATTACTTAAAGAAACACACCCATCAAAGTTTCTATCCTCTCAATATCTTGCAATCATCATATTGTATAGCACTGTGTACTTACAATTGCTCATTTTGCCTGTCTACCAAGCTAATTCTTCTTCAACTTCTGATGCAGCTGCTCCCTCCTCCCCTGCCAAGGACATTTGCAGTGACTTCTGACTCATGCAGGGAAAATTGACCTCCAGTTTCTACATATAACTTAGAAAGAATCAGTTAGTCAGTTTTTAATCATGTCATGTCGTACACCTAATGGAAAACAGAAGAATTATCTTGGTAGAAAGGCAAAAGGAGCAATTGTAAGTACACAATGCCGGAACTCATATTTATTTTAAACTACAATACATTGCAACAATTTCCCACCAGTTTCCATTTTAATACATTTTTCTACATCTATATTAGGCTGAAAAATTCCCAAACAGCTCTGTGTAGATGTTTGCCAGTAAGCAATGCTGGGAAATCTCAGCTCTGAAGTGTGCAGATTTGTAAATGCAGTTCTGGATTAAAATACAGGCTGGAATTTATTATCAGTACAATAGAACTAATGTAATGTCTTCCCAAGGTTATATGTGTTCAGAGGAAGACTACAGAGTTCATGTGTAAGAAAAGTAAAAAAAATACATGTAGTGTAGCTCTTGATTTTATTATAGTGGTTACATCAATAAAACAACATCGTGCTGGGATGTCTGTCTCTTTTCTCCTTTAATGAGATACATATGATTTCATGCGAGACCTTAGATTTCAGATATGCTGATAGACGGGATGTATGCATCAATAAATAAAGTGGCATCAAAAACCACCAAGAGCAATTAGAAGGTGACTGTGTGGGGGTAATCTCATAATACACCACAAACGGCCATTTAAATACACAGGGGAAAATGTTAAAGTACATAAGATAATGATATCCATTTATGCAAAGGTCCCAAGGGACTAAAATTGATCATTTAGCCCTTTGTGGCTATATATTTGAGGATTGTGCAGATAAGAGTTGGTAGCATATCCCTAATAATTAATGTGCCACATTAGTTTTATTTTCGGCTGCAGAAAGAATTATTGATGCATCTCTTTCTATTACCATAGTCTGCGGTTACAGGCTGAAAGCATTGTGACGCAGGTATAAAGATTAGCATTGTATGTAACTGTGTCAAACAACGTCTAAAATAAACCTAAACAGTCTGATAATATTAATTTGAACTATTACATAGCATATATATTCACCGTATATGTAAAGATACATGTAAAATGATCGTGATAAGACTGTCAGTACCTTTTTTGATTATAATCATAAACTTTTGAAGGAGTGGAGAAACCTTTGACACCCCCCTTGAAAGTTACTTACTGATATAATGTATTGCCATGCTTGAATGTAGTTTTATCTGGTTTTTGGCCTGTAGCAGTTGGTTAGCTGCAGATAGGGTTAACTATTGGGGTCAGCCCATTGAGGGAGGAGTTACGTGGGCAAAAGGAACTCAGTTCCTGTTATTAGGCAAATAGAGAACATTATTGAAAGGAGAAGGACTGATGGTGGTAATGTTTTCAGACCTACAAAAAAGGGTTGTGTGTGTGAAGGGAGACCACCATACTTGGATAGCACGCTCTGAAGTAATCAATGATTAAGTGGCAGAAGAATTCCTTATCTCAGGTAAGTGTGGCCTACAGCAAAAATTATCTATATTAGATAAAGAGTGGAGGTGTTGCCAGATCTGAGGGTCATAGAAGGAGAAGATAGCTAGTATGTACCACATGTTCTGCTATGGGGAACTAGATATGCAGTGGCACACCAAGGAGCATGAGGCCCTCATCAAATGTACTTTGAGAATAGTTGTAAGGAGTTGTAGTGATGCACCCCAGCCAGTGAGGTGCTCACACGAAGGGAAGATGGAAATTCCTATGGTTGCTGGTCTAATGTAACAGAAGTAATGTACCACCAAATCTAACTGTGAAGTTCCTGCCTCTGGGTTATGCACAAGATGTATTCTTCAAGTGTTGTGCCTGCTATCTGATGTATATACTTCTCATCAGTTTGTCCAGTAAAGAATAGTTTATGTTTGTTCTCTGCTCCCCTTCATTCATTTCTACTTCATGGGGTCATGGGCTGTCATGTTAAGTGGCAGCATGCGGTCTGCAGTGGCAGATCGCTTGGGCAAAAGCACACACACTCCGCCAGGATGCCATTTTCCTGTAGTGTGTCTGGAAACGGACGCGAACTTCAGCCACAGACGCCCAATTATATATCAAAAGTTCATTTTGAATGGATTGCTCCTTTAACCCTGCTGTTGTCTTCAGTCAAAAACGACCGATTTTGAACTTTAATATTTTTTTAAAATATTCAAGAAGCGGTTCTGAAACTTGTGGTTGATTGACTTTTCCTCATTTGAGGGGTTCTTACTATGCGTATTGTTATATATTTTTTTATGTTTACTTTTTGCTCCACAATTTTTTATACACTTGTACTCTTCGGTCAAAAATGACCAATATCCTTTTATAGTGATCTCCAGCCATTTTATGATTAAAATAAAGGAGCTATAATCTCATTTTGGACTATATATTACATCTACTACTATTTATCAATTTATTTAGGTCCTTTTGGTCCATGCAGATTTACACATACATACATTTTCTCATTACAATACTGCTGATGGATTACCTTCCAGTATAGTTATGTGCCAAATCTTTTTACCCTGCTGTTCCTGTAAAATAGTTCAATTCAGTTTGACCCAGGGACTCAAAGGACAAAATGTCACATGTTGGGTACTATTAGAAAAAATAAGCCAGAACTGCCGCAAGGTATTCTCAGTAAGAGAGACATTTATATTTCTATGTTTTATTTTACTAAGGATACCACAGTAGTTTCTTACGTTCCAAAGAAACACAAGCAGGTAATTCTGATGAGCACAATGCATCATGATAGTGAAATCAGTAATAGAGATGACAGAAAACTGGACATCATTGTAGAATATAATGCTACAAAAGGGGCTGTTGATACTCTAGATCAGCTGATAGGCACTTACACCTGTAAGCGCAAAACAAATCGGTGGCAAATGGTGATTTTTTACAATATGCTTGATGTGTCAGCATACAATGCATTCGTGTTATGGAAGGAAATAGACCCAAATTGGACCAAAAATAAATTATATAAGAGAAGACTTTTTATAGAGTTGGGAAAATCACTGGTTAGCCCATATATTGAAGAACGAAAGGTAATACCCAGAGCTGATGGAGCTGCAGCCATTGTCCACAGGATCCAACAGCAAGATAAAGAAAGTGAACCCACAGCTTACACCAGCACTGCTACAATACCCACGGACGCCACCAGCAATGCAACCAGCCTAAAACGGAAATGATGCGACTTCTGTCCAACATCAAGCAATCACAAATCAAATGTGATATGTTACAGATGTGAAAAATATTTATGCAAAAGACATGTCAATTATACCTGTGACAATTGCAAACAGTAAATTTTGCACTGTGTGACTTATTTATCATTTTACATAAAAAACTGAGCTGTTAATTTTTTTTGTTTGTTTTTTGTTGGAAAATAATATACCGTATTTTCCGGCGTATAAGACGACTGGGCATATAAGACGACCCCCAACTTTTCCAGTTAAAATATAAAATCTTCTCAAAAGTCGGGGGTTGTCTTATATGCCGGGTGTCGTCTTATAGGGTGGGTGCGGAGCAATTTGCGGTCGACGTATATAGTGGGGGGGAGTGGTCCCGATGACGAGGTGAGGGAGCGCCTCACCAGGAAAGTGTAAGTGAAGCAAACTGTCAGTGTCTGGGATGCCAGAGTTATTAAAAAAAGAGAGAGAGCGATGCTGTGCCTAGAAAAACACTCCTCTTTCACTCATCTGGCTCGCCCTTGTATCCTATTATCTCCTTCTCTGCCTCTGCTTCACTTACACCTTCCCGGTGAGGTGCCCCCTCACCTCGTCATTGGGGTCGCTCCCCCACAATATGCGGCGACCGCAGATTACTCCGCACCTGCCCGTATAAGACGATACCCGACTTTTGAGAAGATTTTCAGGGGTTAAAAAGTACTTATACGCCAGAAAATACAGTAATTACATTTAGTTTATTGTTATTAGTTATAGTTTACAGTTGGATGAATAATTATTTTTGTATGTGCAAATATGCAATATGCATAAATATTCCAATAAAGCCATGTTAAATGTTTTGACACAAAAAAATTACAAGTAAGTTTTTCTTTCCATTTTTCATTTGTTTATAAACAACCAGGTTCACATACAATAAAATACTGCAAAAATTATTCAATTCAAACACTTAAATTAGCTAAAAATCAAGACTTTATTAGGTCCGGTCAAAAATGACTGGAAGATAACAAGTGTATAGTGGAAACCAGGAGAATAGCAGGGTTAAAAAGGTGTCCTCTGTGGATGTAAAACCAACCAAAAAATGGTCAGAATATAAAAAGTAAAAGTCTGAGGTTGTCCACTGATCTCTAGCTCCTGGTTCATCTCGATAACCTGAAAATGGCTGCATAGCCAATTACCGGCAGCCAGTGGTGGTTGTATGGACAGTACTGTATATGTTCATGTCTGTGTATCAGGAGATCATCTCTGCCACAGAAAGTAGAGACTGGCTGGGGACTAGGCAGCTTTGGGACAGAATTGTTGTGGCATCAGAAGAAGGGGGTGGCACGGTGGCTCAGTGGATAGCACAGCAGACCTGCAGTGCTGGAGTCCTGGGTTCAAGCCCAACCCTGGACAACATCTGCAAGGAGTTTGTATGTTCTCTCCGTGTTTGCGTGGGTTTCATCCCACATTCCAAAGACATACTGATAGGATATTTAGACTGTGAGCCCCATCAGGGACAGCGATGATAATGTGTGCAAAACTGTAAAGCGCTGCGGAATATGTTAGCGCTATATAAAGATTATTATTAAGGTATTATTTTTTAGGGGGGTTTAAAGCGATCTTCTGACCAGTCTTATATCTGTTGTACCTAACTGATTTGAACTGGTTTTAAGTGAATATTAGAAGATATAGTTCTGAAGGACTCATTTTCCGATTATCAAAGTGGCTGCTATTTCCTCCATAACTACCCAGATAGGCTCAAATCTTAGAAACACCTCCAGGTAGTGTACAAGTGAGCGGTCTCTTTTCCATGAAGGTTCTTGTCTATAATAATGAAAGTAATAATTTCTAAAACTATTTTTACAGATTAAGTTATTTTAACCACAGAATTATGCAGTGTAGTTTCCCAGGCTGTTATTTTTCTACTGTGCATTTAGAAACAGATGGTATGAGTTAGATTTAAATATTAAAGCAATGTGTGAGAGGAGAAAATCTACATTTATGCTCTACCTGATTTTTTTTAATAAAAATGTATCTCCTTGCTTATATTTCAGTTGGCATTTTTTTATGATTTATGAATAATTTTTTTCTGACTACTTTACTTTGGATCTGCAGCATTCTAGTGTCAGAAGTTCGGATGTGCTGCAGAATTAAAAATTCATAGAATGGCATGAATTCACTGAAGATTTAATTTACCATGTGTGGATTAGATCTGGATCAAATCTTTATTGAACTGCAATTTGGAGTGGATTTACCCCCAAAAACCTTGAACAATCAAAAAATCCTTCATATAATTACCCTATTAGCGAGCTCAATGCGAGAAACTCTCGCATCAACTCCTGGCACTGCCGCCAGAAGCGGAGTGTGCGGCTGCGTGTATTTCTATGCAGCTGAAGGCTCCGGTCCCAAGTGCCGGCGGCAGTGCCGGGGCTTGATGCGAGAAACTAGCACGAGTTTCTCGCATTGGACTCACAAGTGTGACCCCGGCCTTACATTGTATAAAACTCGTCCGATTTCACTGATTTCCACTGAATTGGCCAACCAGATTATTTTGTGCACATAAGGATTAAGCGGTGGGAATTCAATCATCCGATCCTTTTGTTTGACTGAGAAATAAGCAGCTGCTAGGTGACTTTAGTAGAGGCTTTCTTATAGACAACACAGGAAACCTTGGCTGAATGTGTTTGTGTGTTACTTGACATGTTTATAACTGTACTAATTGACAAGGAAGTATCTATTGTGTTATGTGGCATAAAAGAGGAAATATCCTCTGTCTCCATGTTTTGTATGAACATCTTTTAAAAGATCAATTTATTAATATTTAATTTTTTTTACAGTACAGTGTAACATCACTGATCCTACCAGCTCATTTCCCTTCACATTTGCACAATAACAATGAAAATCTGACAAAAAAAGGTATGTGTACTGTACAGTCTTTTTTATATTTCTAAGATCTATTTTGTTTTAAATACATATGTATACCATATGGACATCTTTGCATTGAACTATTAGGCTGTGTTCCCACAATGAGCTTTTCATGATTTTGTTATGCTACAGAATTTCTTCACCATTTCTGCACCTATTATTTAAATTGGACTACTTGTGTCTTTTCATTGCGTTTTTGTGTGCAATTGTTTTAACATGTGTTTTTATCGCGTTTGTGATGCTGTGGGTTTTGTCTCTTGATGGTGTGTCATGCTTTAAATAAAGCTGTTTTGCTATTGATACTTCCTGGTATTTGGCTTTGACAAAACTTTATTGACATACTGAGGTGCGGATTACATGCTTTTTGATGCGTTTCAACTGTGGAAATGCACTAAAAACGCATGTACATTTTTTACTTGCTAAATGTTAACATCTAAGGGGAAATTCTGCTCAGAAAATTCAGTGTACCAACAAGAGAAATTGACATGCTGTGGATATCAAACACGCACCGCAGATGAGTTTATGTTAGGTTAAAAAAAGCACTGTGGGCATGAGACTTCTAGAATTCCCCTCCATTTTGCTGGAACTGTAAGACACTGCGTTCTTGACTCACACAGCATCAAAAATGCACCATAAGTTCATCATGGGATCGTAGCCTTATAGTGTTAATTTGCTCCTTAAATGCCAAATTAAAGGGAACCTGTCACCCCCAAAATCGATGGTGAGGTAAGCTCACCATCATCAGGGTCTTATCTACAGCATTCTGTAATGCTGTAGATAAGCCACCGATGTTACCTGAAATAGGAGAAAAAGACGCTAGATTATACTCACCCAGGGGCGGTCCCACTGCGGTCTGGTCAAATGGGTGTCTCAGGTCCGCTCCGGCGCCGCCCATCTTCATTCCATGACGTCCTCTTCTGGTCTTCATGCTGCGGCTCCGGCGCAGGCGCACTTTGTCTGCCATGTTGAGGGCAGAAGAAAGTACTGCAGTGCGCAGGCGCCGGAAAGGTCAGAGAGGCCCGGCGCCTGCACAGTGCAGTACTTTGCTCTGCCCTCAACAGGGCAGACAAAGTATGCCTGCGCCAGAGCCGCAGCGTGAAGACCAGAAGAGGACGTCATGGAATGAAGATGGGCGGCGCCGGAGCGGACCTGAGACACCCATCGGAGCAGGACCGCCCCTGGGTGAGTATAATCTAATGTCTTTTTCTCCCCTTTCAGGTAACATCAGCGGCTTATCTACAGCATTACAGAATGCTGTAGATAAGCCCCTGATGATGGTGAGCTTACCTCACCATCGATTTTGCGGATGACAGGTTCCCTTTAAGCAACTTTCTAAACAGTCTTCATTAAAAATTCCTTTCAGTTTTCATGCTGTGTAGTCTGTAAAACATCTTCACATTGCTGGCTGCCTTGTTGCTTCTGTCATAGATCTGACAGCACACGTTTCCGCTGGCTGCTGTGGACCCAGGGAAAGCATTATCATCTCTATCCAATCTTAACTTACCCTCACTTCTCTTAGTGTTAGAAATAATGAGACTGGGAGCAAGGAGGTTGTACAAGGCAGGACTGAATGTAGATGGATGTGAGTATCCTAGTGTTTAGTGAAGGCAGATCAAACAGACTGAAGAAATTTGGAGGAAAGCAAACACATGGCAGTCTAGAAAGAAGAGAGAGAGAATCACATACTCCTCAGCATCAGTATCTATCAGTACATCATAAATTAGATGCTTTGTGTGGTATAGAAGAAGTCATCGGTACAGAAATTAAAGGGGTTGTCCTGTCTAATTCGATAAGTCTGCAGTCACACTGCACGCTGCAGGGATTTGCTGGTTTCAGACCCAGGAATGGAGGGTATACATACCCCTGTCCAGTGGGCACGGCCTCGCTCTCCATATACTTGTATGGAGCAAAGCCGTGCTCTGTAGTCGGCCACACCCGTTGGTTGTCTGCCTCACTGGTCGAGGCAGGGGCTCAGCTCAATCCAAGTGAATGGAGCGAGGCCACGCATACTGGCTGGGAGTATGTATAACTCATACCCTTCATTTCCTGATCTGAAACCAGCAAATCCCCACAGTGCACGGTGCGTGTGCTGGGGGGATTCATGAGTCTACAGTCACACAGAGTGACTGCAGACTTATCGATTTAGACCTGACAGTCCCTTTAAGATGTCCTTATATATGAGAGCTAGTGAAGACAACAGTGTCCTGGACATACTGACCTTACATCCGGGATGTATTATTATATATTCAGATGCAGCATTTTTGGTCACAGAACTTTTGTGACAGTCCCATTCATCTAAATGAAATTGTATAAATTCATATTTTTCTGTAAATGCAATCCATTTAAGTTGAATAGAACTGATTTGCTGTGAGTTACAAATCTGTTGTGCATGAATTTACTATTAGATACCCAAATGAGCCTAAATACTTTTACGCCCAAACAGACTAAAGTATTATAGGAGTGATACCTTCATTGTCTAACCATCGGCTTTTATACGTAGATGACCCTAAATACATACAGAGGCCCAAACTTCTATGTAACCTTATACACCCATAATGATTCCAAAGGAAACAGTGTATCCTTGAACGATTTCTGTGTTATATTTTATTCTATCATGCGACAAATGTTCTGAAGCCTAACCAATGATCTTACTTTAATTCAAAGTGTTTTCCACTTTTAGAAAAGTAGACCCCAACCAATCAGGCAGTAGTAAAAAAGTCCAGCGCCTGCTCCTTGCCGCTGTTCCTTTGTCTGTGGTTTGGCTGCAGCGGTGACATCATGACTATAGCGTGCATAATTGCTGGAGCCAATCACTGAGCTCAAAGGCTCTGTTGTTGTTAGCAGCATGACCTACTGATATCAGTGATTGTCTGCAGTGGTGGTGCGTGCTGTGGTCATGTCATCACTGCTGCAGCCCAGCCAAAACACAGACATCTTAGCAATGGCAGGGAACCGGCAGAGGACCGATAAAGGATGAGTAACTAATTCTATTTTTTACTTCTAAGTGATCAGTTGAGGGTCTTTATTGACTGACCCTAAGGGCATGTTCACATGTGGCGTTTATGCTGCGCTTTTTAAAGCAAATTTACAGCTGTGTTTTGCAGTACCAGCAAAGACTATGAGATTTCAGAAATCTCATCCACACAACTTAATTATTTTGTCCTCAGTATTTTGTGATTTGCGTGCTTTTTACAGAATAGAGCATGTTCCTCCTTTCAGCATTTTTTCGGCATTTTGTACCCATTGAAAATAATGGGTAGTGAAAAAACTCAAGTATCAGGCTTTGCTGTGTTATTTGTGCCACAACCTTTATGAAGTAGAATATTTTTTTGTCACTAAATTTTATCAGCATGTACAAGAGACAAACGTAGCATGACAAAAACACAGCAAAAAACGCAACAAAAGCCAAGAAAAACCTGCTTTTATCTGCAATTTCTTTACTGCTAAGAGAGTAGGTTTTGCTGCAGAAAAAATGCAGCAAAAATGCCACATGTGAACATAGCCTTAGTCTGTATTTACCTGTCACCTATGTGCATTCACTGCCAAATTCTGTGTCCTTTTGGCCATGTAACATTTTCTGTGACCTTAGGACAGAATGAGTGACCCATGTCTCCTCATTACTTCTCTCCTCTCTCCTCTGTGCCGGCATATTTAACCTGAAGCTTTAGTTAATAAATTGCAAGTTTTTTTAATGAGGATTTTTCTAATTGTTAATGTTATCTCATGCATCAATGAATCGGAGCATGCTCAATTATAAAGTATAAGAACTTTTCTGTGTTGAAGAGCTAATGTACATACATATACACTGACAAGAGTAAGGTACTGGACAGCAATGGGTATTGCCTGCCCTATGCTTTTGGGACAGTACAACTTCACATACACAGATAATCTCCATACATCCATGGCTATGCTAAGGCTATGTGCACATGTTAACCAATTGGTGCAGAAATTTATAATTTCTGCATCTCTTGGCTTGAAAAACCTGGCATAAAATAGGCAGCTTTTTTTACATGCTTTTTTGGGTGCAGTTTTTCCCCTGCTCATTAGTATGAGTTCAATCTGCAGCAAAAACTCTGAAAGAATTGACATGCCACAGATTAAATCTGCAAGTCACAAATATTCAAAGTGTGCATGAGACATCTGGATTCTCATTCTCTTTGTTGGCATCAGGAAAGCCTTTAGATTTTGTGACAAATCTACAATAAATCTGCAATGTGTGCACAGCACCTAAGAAGTATAGAGAAACTGCATTGTCATCCAACATGTTAATAGACTACAGAAGGAAACCGCTTGAGATAACATTCTGTAGACAATGCAATAAAAATATTATAGGTACTATAGGGGGCTTTTTCTAGTATTGATACAGTTTAACAAGTTACCATCAATAACTGAACATGGATCATTTTTATATATTGTGACAGAGTCACTGGTGAAGTAATAGAGGGGAGATACGTGTCACTGCACATGATGGCGTCACTGATGTAAAACCAGAATAGTTTCCTCCAGCACACTACGTGTTGAGAGGGTGAAATGAGTTATGCTATGGGCTAGTTTTAGTGGACCTCCATAGAGCGGGTGGGAGGGGGTCCACCGTATCTCACCTGCAATGTCCTGACAGGACCTGTGTGATGTCAAGATCATGTGATCAGTCCAGTAGCGTAGCTACCAGGGGGGCAGAGGGTGCGGTCGCCCCGGGCCCGGAGCTCAAAGGGGCCCACCTGGAGCTACTGCCAATGCTAACTATATCAGTGTGCACAGCACGCCGATATAGGTAAGCTCCACTGTAGTGCAGAGAGACATGATTGATCTCCCTGCACTACAGCTGTCTGTTCTATAGACCGGGATGCTGAATGCCGGCCCGGAACTGTACCTAAGCTGCAGGGGTCCAACTGCAGACACGCCCACATTGCACGCTGTGTCTGCAGGAGAGACCTCACAGCGCAGGGAACTGGCTTCTTCCTGCTGAGAGGAGCAGGAGAAAGTCAGGACGCTGCTTCCCTCCCTGAGCCCTGCATACAGGAGCAGGACAGGAGATAGAACAAGGTAGGAGCTCATGCTGCAGGGGGCCGGAGGTGACTGCACTGTGCAGTAAGGAGGAGGCAGGACACTGTTCCTCTCCTGACAAGTCCCTGAGGTTTCTTGCATCCATTTTGCTCTGTCTCTGACAGTCTCTCTCAGTCTCCCTCGCTCTCTGTCTCTCTCGCTCTGTCTGTCTCGCTCACTCTCTGTCTCAGAGTCAGTCTCTCTCTGTCTCGCTCTCTCTCGCTCTCTATCTCTGTCTCACTCTCTATCTCGCTCTCTATCTCTGTCTCGCTCTCTGTCTCTCTCTGTCTCGCTCTCTCTCTGTCTCTCTCTCTGTCTCGCTATCTCTCTGTCTCGCTCTCTCTCTGTCTTGCTCTCTCTCTGTCTCGCTCTCTCTCTGTCTCTGAGTCTCTGTGTCTTTCTCTCTGTCTCTGAGTCTCTGTGTCTTTCTCTCTGTCTCTGAGTCTCTGTGTCTTTCTCTGTCTCTGAGTCTCTGTGTCTTTCTCTCTGTCTCTGAGTCTCTGTGTCTTTCTCTCTGTCTCTGAGTCTCTGTGTCAGTCTCTGTCTCTGAGTCTCTGTGTCAGTCTCTGTCTCTGAGTCTCTGTGTCAGTCTCTTAGTCTCTGTGTCTCTGTGTCAGTCTCTCTCTGTCTCACTCTCTCTTTGTTTGTCTCAGTCTCGCTCTCTCTCTGACTTGCTCTCTCTGTCTCGATCTCAGTCTCTGTGTCAGTCTCTCTCTGTCTATCTCTGTCTATCTGTCTGTCTCTCAGTCTCTCTCTGTCTCTCTCTCAGCATCTCTCTCTCTCTATCTCTTGTAATGTGGTCCTGTAGCCGGGGTCAGGGTCCTATCAGTCCAATGTGTCTCATCTCATATCAGTAAATACAAGGTAACAAACATGAAAATGCCATTTATATAAACAATAAAAATCCCCATAAAGTTGAGGATAAATATACATGATGAAGAGCCAAATAGAATAAAAATGGGAACAGCCAGTAAGTGAGTATAGATAATCACAATCACATATAGATGCATATGTATACTCAGTCTGAATAACATGGCCCACAAATGGGGAGAAGGGAAAAAAAAGAAGAGATGACATACAGGGGCGCGCACTTTCTTCTTTCATTGTGTTATATTCCCCCCCCCCCCTTTCTTCTGTTTTCCTCTTTCTTTCCATTCACCTCTTTAGGGTCTTGTCCAGACAAGAGTATTCCTTTTAGGGTTACCTGGATTCATTCAGGGACCTATTCCCATATGGTGGACTCTATACGCATTTACTGGTTGTTTTTATTTTCTGCAATTTGCAGCCCACAGAAAGGGACAGAGACCAAAATCCAAGGAAGATACAACGTGGGGGCTAATGCGGGGGCCATTATACATTTTCAATTACAGCAGGATCATCTGCTGAGCTTCCCCCTATACCCATGATTAAAGTGTGCCACCATAGTTGTAATCAAGGTTTAGGGGCCCACTCAGATGGTTCGCCCCCCCTGAGTTGAACCCTTAGCTACACCTCTGGATCAGTCACATGATGGAGTAGTCTCAAGGTCTGGGCTTAGATGGCTGAAGGTCAGAGCTTTCAGTGCTCAGTATGTGCCTGGAGAAGGAGCACTCCAGGAAAGTGTTGCATGGACGTGTGAAGCTGAACAGTGTGTGCTCTGACAGCGATGAGTAGGAGAAACCCCGCTCACTGAAGAACTGTGTTTGTTCTGCCACCACTTTCTTTTCCTGTTTTGCCCAGAGGGCTGTATTTTCTTTACCACACCTTGGTTTATGCTGCCTACAATAAACCAAAGGAAATCCTTAAAGCCACAGTGTACCTGTGTCCACCTCAGTGTGCAGCCAAGTAAGCCGATCTACCACAATATATTTTAGCATAAATTATTATTCAGACTGGAAAACCCCTTTAAGTTTATGCATGTGCTGATTTCCATAAAATATTTTATCTACACTATCAACATATTGTTTCTTTTAATGCCTTACCTTGATCTAATAGAAATGAATATTTGATACTTGAAACCATACCACATATCAAAGTCACTGCAACCTCTTCCTCAATGTATACAGTTACGAAGAAAAGATACAGAAGCAGTAATAGAATTCTAAAGCATGAGAATCTAGGTCATTTTGTGGTGTAATTAGCAGGTATTCAGAAATCCATAGTGGTTTATAAATATACATTAACTTTTGCAGAGAATTTAATAAACAAAGTTTTTCATGAAACATGACATAAATTCTCCACTTGCACACAAAGATCATATATTGCTACTAACAGCGGGTCCTTGAATAGTCTATGCCAAAATGTTTTACTGCACAAAATGAATTTCTAAAAAAAAAAAAAACCCATAAGGGCACACAATATATTTAAATAAGCTGGAATTATTAGCTTTCAAATAATTCTTTTCTTCTCGCAGTGCTTCCACCTACTCAGCTTCCATCCATTCTGTAAAGGAACTATATTTGGCCATAAGAATTTTCACCTGCTGCTGAAGATACCTCATAGGGTTCACAGACAAAGCCAGCTGAAAGTTTACTTTGCATTTCGAAGGCTAGTATTTACCAGGCAGGGCAATCACATAGGCAGCATTCATATGCTAGTGGCACACGCAGAACATGATGTGCTTATATTTCAATATGTTTAAATTGAAATCACTTATGGTTTTTAATTTGAGGCTTCCTTTTTTTTATTTCACTACTTTGTACAAAACTACAAAAAATGCAACATAATCAGCAGAGACAGCCATAAAAAGCTGAAGAAAATATCAAGACCCAACCATCTCTACAGAGAATGACTAACTACCAGAACAGTAGAGAAGTAGAACAATCATTGGTAGATCTCTCTAACAATTAGGGTCACAATCTGGCTGCAGATTAGGAGATAGTACATACTGTATTTTCCGGCATATAAGACAACTTTTTAACCCCTGAAAATCTTCTTAAAAGTCGGGGGTCGTCTTATACGCCGGGTGCAGACCAATGTGTATATGGTGGGTGGGGGGAGTGGTCCCGATGAAGAAGAGAGGTGGTGTCTCACAGGAAAGTGTGAGTGGAGTTTCCCCCTATTACCTCATTGTGGCAGCGTGGGGTTTCTGTGCTGGGGAGCGGCGGCGGCTCCTCTTTGTGCAGCATCAGGGCTCTGTGCTGTGCGGCGGCATATCTTAGTGCAGAGTCGGGTCTCCCCCGGCATTGCCTCAAAGCCCGGAGGCACCGGCAGCTCCATTGCTGCGATGCGGTGGCCTCCGGGAAAATGGCCACTGGGGGTGGCGCATGCTTAGATTCAGATCTCGTCCAGAGATCTCGGGAGACGAGATCTGAATCTGGTCATGCGCCGCCCCCAGCGGCCATTTTCCGGTGCCTCCGAGCTTTGAGGAAATGCCGGAGGAGCCCCGACTCTGCACTAAGATACGCCGCCGCCCCACAGCACAGAGCCCTGACGCTGCACGAAGATACGCCGCTCCCCAGCACAGAGACCCCACGCTGCTACAATGAGGTAATAGGGGGATACTCCACTCACCCTTTCCTGTGAGACATCCCCTCTCTTCGTCATCGGGACCACTCCCCTCAAAAGGCATATTAGTCACCGGCCCTATAAGACGACACATGGCATATAAGAAGACCCCCGACTTTTAATAAGATTTATATTTTAACTGGAAAAGTTTGGGGGGGTCTTCTTATACGCCCAGTCATCTTATACGCGGAAAATACGGTACTTTTAAGAACTTCACATTGAACTGTCAATGGCCAAATGAAAAGGGAAATCACATTTCAGACTTTTATGACATATCTACAGCCAATAGAAAAAACTCCGGCACACATGTTAGGGCATGTTAGGTTAGGCTATGGGTTGAACTAGATGGACATATAGTCTTCCTTCAACCTTAATAACTATGTAACTATGTAACAATAGAAGTCAATGCAATTTTCTTGTGAATTTATTAGAAAAATAACAGCGTTTCAAATAATGTTAAATCCGTTGAAGAAAAATATATGTAACACCGCATACGGAGAAAAAAGATTTCAATGAAATGAAATTGTTACCTGTGAATTGATGCATAGAAATCTTTTTTCTCCGTATGCGGTGTTACATATATTTTTCTTCAACGGATTTAACATTATTTGAAACGCTGTTATTTTTCTAATAAATTCACAAGAAAATTGCATTGACTTCTATTGTGTGCCGGAGTTTTTTCTATTGATTCTACTATTTTTCTCCTGAGCACCTTATCTAAGGACAGTGAGCACCTCATTTTCTATAGACTGATATCTACAGCCAATGTCATATACTGTATGTAATAGCATATGTCATAAAATGTTATGATCGCACCTCTCCGAAGGGTCCAGTGACCCACATCTACCACTGTACTTTTCATATACAGTGCAGGAAATAATTATTTGATCCCTTGCTTATTTTGTAAGTTTACCCACTGACAAAGACATGAACAGTCTATAATTTTAAGGATAGGTTAATTTTAACATTGAGAGATAGAATATGAAAATAAAATCCAGAAAATCACATTGTATAAATTCTATTAGTTTATTTGCATTTTGCAGTGAGAAAGTATTTGAACCCTCTGGCAAACAAGACTTAATACTTGGTGGCATAACCATTGTTGGCAAGCACAGCAGTCAGATGTTTTTTGTAGTTAATGATGAGGTTTGTGCACATGTCGGGAGGAATTTTGGTCCACTCCTCTTTACAGATCCTCTCTAAATCGTTAAGATTTTGAGTCTGTCGCTTGACATCTCGGAGCTTCAACTCCCTCCATAATTTTCTATGGGATTAAGATCTGGAAACTGGCTAGGCCACTCCATGACCTTAATGTGCTTTTTTTAGCTGCTACTTTGTTGCCTTGGCTGTATGTTTTGGGTCATTGTCTTACTGGAAGACCCAGCCATGACCCATTTGTAAGGAGGGGGTTGTCACTCAGGATTTTACGGTACATGGCTCCATCCATTCTCCCATTGATGCAGTGAAGTAGTCCTGTGCCCTTAGCAGAGAAACACCCCCAAAACATAATGTTTTCTCCTCCATGCTTGACAGTGGGGATGTTGTTCATTGGGTCACAGGCAGCATTTCTCCTCCTCCAAATACAACAAGTTGAGTTAATGCCAAAGAGCTCAATTTTTGTCTCATCTGACCACAGCACCTTCTCCCAATCACTCACAAAATCATCCAGGTGTTCATTAGGAAACTTCAGACGGACCTGCACATGTGCCTTCTTGAGCAGGGGGACCTTGCGGGCACTGCAGGATTTTACTGTAAACCTTTACAGCGTAATATGTTACCAATGGTTTTCTTGGTGACTGTGGTCCCAGCTGCCTTGAGATCATTAACAAGTTGCCCATGTGTAGTTTTAGGTTGATGTCTCACCTTCCTCATGATCAAGGATACCCCATGAGGTGAGATTTTACATGGTGCCCCAGATCGATGTCAATTGACAATCATTTTGTATTTCTTCCATTTCCTTACTATTGCACCAACAGTTGTCTCCTTCTCACCCAGCATCTTACTTATGGTTTTGTAGCCCATTCCAGCTTTGTGCAGGTCTATGATCTAGTCCCTGACATCGTTAGAAAGCTCTTTGGTCTTGCCCATGTTGTAGAAGTTAGAGTCTGACTGATTAATTGAGTCTATTACAGGAGTCTTTTATAAAGATGACTATGTAAGACAACTGTCTTTAATGCAGGTAACGGGTTGATTAGGAGCATCTAACTGGTCTGTAGGCAGGGCCGGCGTTAGGGGCAGGCAGACAAGGCAGCTGCCTAGGGCCCCCGCTCCCCCAGGGACCCCCAGCTAGTGGCACATCACACAACCGCTATGGGGCCCCTGTGAGGCAGGGGGGCCTGCCTGCCGTCAGCACCAACTTCGCCGCCGCATCGAACTCTACCGGCGTCTGCCAGTACAGTTCAAAGCAATGATGGAGGAGAGAGCATCAGCTGACGCTCCCTCTCCCATCATTCCCCACTCTGCCTCTGACACTGTGGGTGCACGATGATGTCATCACGCACTCACTGTGTGCCAGGCAGTACAGCCTCTGAGACAGGAGCAGGGAGCATCACAGGCACGAGGAGAGGTGAGGATTGTGTGTGTGCTTTTTTTACTGTAACAGTGAGTACTGGACTGTGGGGCCATTCTCGGGGGGATTTGAGCTGTGCTATATACTATGCGGGCTGTGTGATATACTATGCGGGCTGTGCTATATACTATGAGGCTGTGCTATATACTATGCGGGCTGTGTTATAAACTATGTGGGCTGTGCTATATACTATGTGGGCTGTGTTATATATATTATGTGGGCTGTGCTATATACTATGCGGGCTGTGCTATATACTATGTGGGCTGTGCTATATACTATGTGGGCTCTGCTATATACTATGCGGGCTGTGTTATATACTATGCGGGCTGTGCTATATACTATGCGGACTCTGTTCTATACTATAGTAATAATCTTTATTTTTATATAGCACTAACATATTCCGCAGTGCTTTACAGTTTGCACACATTATCATCACTGTCCGCTCACAATCTAAATTCCCTATCAGTATGTCTTTGGAATGTGAGAGGAAACCGGAGTACCCGGAGGAAACCCAGGCAAACACGGGGTGAACATACAAACCCCTTGCAGATTTTGTCTTTGGTAGGATTTGATAGTATGCGGGCTCTGTTATATACTATGTGGGCTGTGCAATATACTATGCAGGCTGTGCTATATACTATGTGGGCCGTGTTATATACTATGCGGACTGTGCTATATAAGATGAGGCTGTGATATATACTATGTGGGCTGTGTTATATACAATGAGGGTATGTTATATTTTATGGGGGAGGCTGTGTAATATACTGCTGTGGGTATATTATATTCTATGGGGAGGCTGTGTTATATACTATGGGGGTATATTATATTCTATGGGGAGGCTGTGTTTTATACTAAGGGGGCTGCATTATATTCTATGGGGGGCTACATTATATACTATGGGGAGGTGGGCTGCATTATCTTCTATAACGGTATGCATTATATTCTATGGGGGGCTGTATTAGATTTTATGAGGGAGGGTTGCATCATACTCTTTGATGAGGCTATATTCTATTCTATGGGGAGGTGGGCTGTAATATGTTCTATTCAGGGCTACATTATATTCTATGGGGTTGTATTATATTTATATTCTATGAGGAGTGAATGCAGCATACTCTATGAGGGGGCTACATTATACTACATGAGGGGGGCTGCATTATATTCCATGGGGGGTTACATTATACTCTGTGGGGTGGTTGCATTATACTCTGTGGGGTGACTGCATTATGCTCTAAGGGGTGGCGGCATTATACTATATGTGGGCTGAATTATACTGTATTGAGGCTATGGGGAATATATTATTCTATATGAAGAACTATGGGGTGCATTATACTATGGGAAGTGAATTGTACTACATGGATGACTATGGCGGTGCATTATACTATATGAAGCACTATAAGGAGTGTATTATACTATATGGAGGACTATGGCAAGTGTATAATACTATATGGAGGACTGAGGAGTGTTTAATACTATATGGAGGACTGAGGAGTGTTTAATACTATATGGAGGACCATGGGGCTTATTATGTTATATGGAGGACTATAAGGTGTACATTTTACAATATGGAGGACTGTGGTGTACATTATATTATGTGGAGGACTACGAGGTGTATTATACTAAACAAGCAAAATGCGAGTGATTGGATTGTTTATCCCAGAACAAAAATCATTGTTCTCAGCAGCACATCGCCGATGTAAACTGTAGATATGCTGCTGATAACATGGTACTGTTAGTGATCTATTAGTGATCATTCTGTCCCCATCTTTCTTTCTCAGACTGTAGAAAGAGGCCGGAAACAAGCGTTGAACAATTTCAATATTGTCGATCATACTCATTTAGCGGCCTGAACTCAGCGCATGTAAATACAACCAAAATGCTTCTGTGTGATGTGCAATATGTTAGCATTTGGGGCCCCATTTTAAACTTTGTCTAGGGCTCCACTTTGCCTAAAACCGGCCCTGTCTGTAGGAGCCAGAACTCTTAATGGTTGGTAGGGGATGAAATACTTATTGTCAAGAGGAAGATAAGAGACACCAGTCCCAACATTGTAGATGAGCTGATGGCTGCAATCAAAGCAACCTGAGCTTTCATAACACCACAGCAGTGCCACAGGCTGATCGCCTCCTTGCCACGCCGCATTGATGCAGTAATTGATGTGAAAGGATCCCTGACCAAATACTGAGTGCATTTACAGAACATACATTTCAGTGGCCCAACATTTCGGATTTTAAAATGATTTTTCAAGCTGGTGATACGAAGTATTCTAATTTACTGATATCATGACTTTTGGATTTTCATTGGCTGTATGCCATAATCCTCAACATAAATAGAAATATACACTTGAAATAGATCACTCTGTTTATAATTTTTCTGGCAAAAGGTTTTAAAACATATTTTAAGTCAATTTTGGCTGCTGATTACGAATATGAACTCCGTTTTTGGCTATCACATCAGGATTTCGAGATATTTTCAATTTTTGATGAAAATTACTCCTAATGTTCTATGATAAAAACACATGCTTTTTGGTACTACATTTTGTATATTTTTAATCAAGGAATAACAAAGATTACAAAGTCTGTATACAGCAAATCAAATATACTTACAGAATTAAACTACAAAATATAAAAACACATACCGTATATACTCGAGTATAAGCCGAGATTTTCAGCCCAAAATTTTGGGCTGAAAGTGCCCCTCTCGGCTTATACTCGAGTCACGGTAGTGGTGGGGTCGGCGGGTGAGGGGGAGAGGGCGCTGAGGTATACTTACCTAGTCCCAGCGATCCTGATGCTCCCCCTGCCGTCCCACGGTCTTTGGTGCTGCAGCGTCTTCCCCTCTTCAGCGGTCACGTGGGACCGCTCATTAAAAAAATGAATAGGCAGCTCCACCCTCATAGGGGTGGAGCCGCGTATTCATTTCTCTAATCAGCGGTGCCCGTGACCGCTGATAGAGAAAGAGGCTGCGGCACCGAAGACCAGCTGTGACAGGCAAAGGGAGCGTCAGGATCGCTGGGACTAGGTAAGTGTGTAATATTCACCTGTCCGCGTTCCAGCCGCCGGGCGTCGCTCCATCTTCCCGGCGTCGCTCCGCTCTGACTGTTCAGGTCAGAGGGCGCGATGACGCATATAGTGTGCGCGGCGCCCTCTGCCTGATCAGTCAGTGCGCAGAGACGCCGGGACCGGACGCAGAGGAGCTGCAAGCAAGAAAGGTGACTATGGCATTTTTTTTTTTATTGCAGCAGCAGCAGCAATGGCAGAGCTTTCTATGGCACAGCTATGGGGCAGTACTGAACGGCACACAGCACTATATGGCAGCTATGGGGCAGTACTGAACGGCACACAGCACTATATGGCAGCTATGGCGCAGTACTGAACGGCACACAGCACTATATGGCAGCTATGGGGCAGTACTGAACGGCACACAGCACTATATGGCAGCTATGGGGCAGTACTGAACGGCACACAGCACTATATGGCAGCTATGGGGCAGTACTGAATGGCACACAGCACTATATGGCTGCTATGGGGCAGTACTGAACGGCACACAGCACTATATGGCAGCTATGGGGCAATAATGAACGGTGCAGAGCACTATATGGCAGAGCTTTCTATGGCACATCTATGGGGCAATAATGAACAGTATGGAGCATTATATATGGCACAGCTTTATATGGAGCATCTTATGGGGCAATAATGAACGGTATAGAGCATCTGTTTTTGTTTTTGAAATTTACCAGTAGCTGCTGCATTTCCTACACTAGGCTTATACTCGAGTCAATAAGTTTTCCCAGTTTTTTGTGGCAAAATTAGGGGGGTCGGCTTATACTCGGGTCGGCTTATACTCGAGTATATACGGTATATATGGCACACAGGTGAATGACAAACGGCAGATATTTGAACTTTCTTCTCTTGGCTGATCTGTAATGTACAGCTTCTGGGTTGTCTCTCATCAAGCTCCAACAATAGTCAGCCATCAAATGTGAGTCCCACCGGCCTTGATACCGTTCTTCCATTGTTTTAATGTCCTGATGAAAACGCTCCCCTTGTTCCTTGCTCACATCCCCAAGGTTCTCTGGAAAAAAGTCCAAATGGCTGTGTAAATAGTGAATCTTGATACTCATTCTACATCCAAGATTTCGCAGACTCACTAGTAGCTCTTCCACAATCTCTTCATAGTTGTCTGCTTTCTTATTCCCTAGAAAATTCTGCACCACATTACAAAATGCATTCCAAGCTCTTTCTTCTCTCATTCATTGATATGATAAAATTTGGGTCTCTCATAAGTGTTCTTATTTGAGGTCCATCAAATATTCCAGCCTTTTTCCTCTCTTCACTAAGACCAGGAAAAGTTGAACATATATAGTTAAAGCATTCTCCACTGTGATTGAGAGCTTTGACGAACTGCTTCATCAATCCAAGTTTTATGTGTAAGGAAGGAAAGACAATGTCCTTCCTATCCACTGGAGGATCATGGATGACATTCTTATCGCCAGATGCCAAACTCTGTCGCTGAGGCCATTCAGTTTTCACCCAATGCTCTGCTGTAGCTCTACTGTCCCAGTAGCACAGAAAACAAGGGTGTTATCATAACAAATGGGAATTATGCATGTTCAAAGAAAACAAAGATATTCTCACATTTATTGAGAGACTAAATGAAAACTAAATTTACCTTAGTGAACCGTATAAACCGGCACTTTTCATACACTACTTATATTTATCATGGAATTCATGAAAATGGGCTATATACCTATAGCGCAAAAACGTGATGTGATAGAGAAATTATAAGACCAGATTTGAATTCAGCACCCTCATATTAGTCTAAAACTTTTCTTAACCCCTCTGTGACCTTGGACGTACTATCCCGTCGAGGTGCCCTGGGCCTATCTGACCCTTGACGGGATAGTACGTCCTGCCCTTTAATGCGATACCGCGACTTAAGTCGCGGTGATCGCATTAAAATTCCGACGCCATCTCACCTGGGAGGAGATGGCCTCGGCATCCAGGGCATTGTCGCCGCCCACCCGCCCTCTCGATCGCTGTGATTGGCTGTTCAATTCTGAATAGCCAATCACAGCCATTCTCATTGTTTCAGCCAATCGGAGCGGCTGAAACAATGAGGTCACAGGCTAGGATCGAGTACCGATGTACTCGATCCTAGGTCCGGTGCCTGGCAACGCCAGGCACCGGCAAGAACACCCCGGATTGGCGCGATCGCCGATCCCATCGATCGCGCCAATCGCAGGGCACCGCGCGGTATTACCGCGCTGTGCCCTGCCGGAACCTGCGTGGATCGGTGCTCTAATAGCACCGATCCTAGGATAGGACACAGTGCAGGGCCTGCAGGAGCCGATTGGCGCGATCGATGTCATCGTCGATCGCGCCAATCACAGGGCGCAGCGGCGATCACGCTGTGACCGCTCTGTGCCCTGCAGGTGACCTGGCTGTGACCTGCCTAGGATGGCGCGAACAGATCCGATCCTAGGCAGGTCACAGCCAGGTCACCAGGAAAGCTCTGATTGGTGGGATCGATGTTATGGTCGATCCCACCAATGACAGGTCACAGCAGCAGCATGACCGCTCTGTGACCTGTCTGTGTCACCTGCCTGACCTGTGTATGACCGCTCTGCAGGGTCCTCATTCTAGCTGAGGATTCCTACAGAGCGGTCATACTGCTGGATCTCCCTGCTGGATTTTGTGCCTGGATCTCCCTGCCGTGCTGGGTATTGTGGTGCCACAGCAGCCTGTAGCACCACAATCCCTGCTAAAGAAAGAAGACAACTAAACGTAAGTTTTATCCCTGATCCCTGCCCAATCCCCGTTCATCCACCCCAATCCCCGTTCATCCACCCCAATCCCCGTTCATCCACCCCAATCCCCCCTTCCCCCTCTTTTTGCCCCCTCCACCCCCATTTGTGCCGCCTCCGTGCGCACATTTAGTAGCCGCCGAGCGTTGATTGGTGACGCAGTTCACCGATCAACGCTCGCGCTCGCTTTTTTTCCCTCGCCCCCGTTGCGCCAACTCCGTACACACATTCCGCAGCCGCCAAAGTTTGATAAGTGACGCAGTTCACTTATCAGAGTTTGTGCCTGCCGTTTTCCTTTTTTTTTTTTACCCCCCTTTTGCGCCACCTGACTACAACCGTACGTTTTGATCACTGATCCCTGCCCAATCCCCTCTTTTTACCCCCCTTTGCACCTCCTTCCGTGCGCCCATTTAACAGCCGCCGAACGTTGATTGGTGACGCAGTTCACCGATCAACGCTCGCGCTCGCTTTTTTTCCCTCACCCCCGTTGCGCCAACTCCGTACACACATTCCGCAGCCGCCAAAGTTTGATAAGTGACGCAGTTCACTTATCAGAGTTTGTGCCTGCCGTTTTCCTTTTTTTTTTTTTCACCCCCCTTTTGCGCCACCTGACTACAACCGTACGTTTTGATCACTGATCCCTGCCCAATCCCCACTTCCACCCCCATCTCCCTTCCCCCTCTTTTTACCCCCCTTTGCACCTCCTTCCGTGCGCCCATTTAACAGCCACCGAACGTTGATTGGTGACGCAGTTCACCGATCAACGCTCGCGCTCGCTTTTTTTCCCTCACCCCCGTTGCGCCAACTCCGTACACACATTCCGCAGCCGCCAAAGTTTGATAAGTGACGCAGTTCACTTATCAGAGTTTGTGCCTGCCGTTTTCCTTTTTTTTTTTTTCACCCCCCTTTTGCGCCACCTGACTACAACCGTACGTTTTGATCACTGATCCCTGCCCAATCCCCACTTCCACCCCCATCTCCCTTCCCCCTCTTTTTACCCCCCTTTGCACCTCCTTCCGTGCGCCCATTTAACAGCCGCCGAGCGTTGATTGGTGACGCAGTTCACCGATCAACTCTCGCGCTCGCTTTTTTCCCTTCAGCCTTTTTGCGCAACCTCCGTACACACATCCCGCAGCCGCCAAACTTTGATAAGTGACGCAGTTCTCTTATCAGAGTTTGTGCCTGCCTTTTTTTTTTTTTTACAGGTTTTTCTTCTCCTTTTAGCATTTTCTTTTCAGATAAGTTTGCACAAATCACTATCCCCCCACACATACACATACAGTTATCAATAAAGTGCACCCAATCACCATATTCACACAAAAATGTCCCGCTCGTCCCGTTCGTCCCAACAGCGCTATTCATTGGAGGAGGCATATGCTTTCCTTGCCTCCGACACTGATAGCGAGGGAGAGGATCCCACTTTTCTTCACTTTTCTGATTCTTCATCCTCTTCCTCCTCCTCCTCCTCTTCCTCCTCATCTTCCTCCTCGGGTCCTGCGGAACCACCACGCAGACGCCCCAGGACAGAAGATGAGGCAGCCCCCACCACTCCTGAACCAGCGCTCCCCACTGCGGAACCCACATGGACCTCGCCCCCCGAAAATTACGAGCCACTGATTCCTGATTTTGTGGCAGAATCAGGAATCAAGTTTGACACCACGGGCCTCACAGAAACAGACTTTTTCAAAGTCTTTTTCTCTGAGGATTTTATTAACCTCATGGTGGAGCAAACTAATTTGTATGCTGGTCAATTTTTGGAGCAAAACCCCGGTACATCATTTTCCAACTGGTCTCCTGTAGACGCAGTTGAAATGATGCAGTTTTGGGGCCTGGTCCTCCACATGGGGATCGTGAAGAGGCCAGAAATGCGGCAATATTGGAGTGTAGATGTTTTATATAACACTCCAGTATTCCGAATGGCCATGGTTCGAAGACGTTTTGAGGTCATCCATAAATTCCTGCATTATTCCGATAATGCAGTGTCCCGCACGAGATGACCCCAACTTTGACCGTCTGTTCAAAGTTCGGCCGGTCATCGAACACTTCAACAAAAAGTTTTCTGAAGTGTACGTGCCCAAAAGGGACATCTGCGTGGATGAGTCCTTGGTCCATTTTAAGGGGCGGCTCGGATTCCGTCAATACCTGCCCAACAAAAGGGCCAGGTACGGAATCAAACTCTACAAGCTGTGTGAGAGTGCCTCAGGGTACATCCACAGGTTTAGAGTGTATGAAGGGAAGGACAGCAGGATTGAACCCCCTGAGTGTCCTCCTGTCCTGGGAGTGAGTGGGAAGATCGTGTGGGATTTGGTGCACCCACTGCTGGATAAAGGTTATCACCTCTATACTGATAACTTTTATACCAGCATCCCACTCTACAAATCCCTCTCTGCGCTAGGTACCGCAGCCTGCGGTACTGTGCGCAAAAATCAGAGAGGCCTCCCAAAGACGCTACTTCGGCAGATGCTCAGAAAAGGTGAGAGCAAGGCCCAATGTAGCGACCACCTGCTGGTGGTCAAGTACAAGGACAAGAGGGATGTCCTTCTCTTGACCACCATACATGGTGATGGCAGAGCCCTCAGCACTGTACGGGGTACCTCTACACAGGTCTGCAAACCGGACTGTGTACTGGGCTACAACAAAAGCATGGGGGGGTTGATCTCTCTGATCAACTCCTCCAACCATACAGTGCTTTGAGAAAGGCCAAGGTGTGGTACAAAAAGTTGGCCGTCCACATCGTACAAATTGCAATGCTCAACGCTTTCCTGCTGTTACGATGTGCACGCCACACCGATACGTCGTACCTTCAGTTCCAGGAGGTAGTGGTTAAGGCCCTGATATTTGGTACTCCGGAAGGAGAGGGCCCCAGTACTTCCGGAACTGAAGGTGCTCGTGTCGTACCAGGCCAGCATTTTCCGTGGGTGGTCCCGCCAACCGGCAGAAAAGGTAAGCCGCAAAAAAGGTGCCGAGTGTGTTACAAAAGGGGAATACGCAAGGACACCATTTATCAATGCGACACCTGCCCCGAAAAACCTGGCCTGTGTATGAAGGATTGCTTCAGATTGTACCACACCTCCATGCACTACTAATTTACTTTACAAGAAAGCGTACATTAGTTCCAAAAAGGGGGCACATCTAGATAAGTTCCTTGGGGGGGGTCTAGGTTCCAAAATGATGTCACTTGTGTTTTTTTTTTACTGTTTAGGCACATCAGGGGCTCTGCAAACGGAACATGACGACCGCAGACAATTTCTGCATTCCAAAACGTCACAACTTCCCTTTCGAGCCCCAACGTGTGCCTAAACAGTTTTTTCCCACATATGGCGTACCAGCGTAATCAGGACAATTTGGACAACAACTTTTGATGTCCAATTTCTCCTGTTACCTTTGGGAAAATTAAAAATTGGGGACTAAAATATCATTTTTGTGGGAAAAAATAGGATTTTTTATTTTCACGCCTGGGCATTATAAACTTTAGTGAAGCACGTGGGGGTTCAAATTTCTCACCAAACACCTAGATAAGTTCCTTAGGGGGTACAGTTTCCAAAATGGGGTCACTTGTGGGGGGTTTCTACTGTTTAGTCACATCAGGGGCTCTGCAAATGGAACATGATGCCAGCAGAACATTCCATCAAAGTCTGCATTCCAAAACGTCACTACTTCCCTTTCGAGCCCCAACGTGTGCCCAAACAGTAGTTCCTCCCCACATATGGGGTATCAGCGTACTCAGGACAAATTGGACAACAACTTTTGGGGTCCAATTTCTCCTGGTACCCTTGGGAAAATTAAAAATTGGGGACTAAAATATCATTTTTGTGGGAAAAAATAGGATTTTTTATTTTCACGCCTGGGCATTATAAACTTTAGTGAAGCACGTGGGGGTTCAAAATTCTCACCACACAACTAGATAAGTTCCTTAGGGGGTACAGTTTCCAAAATGGGGTCACTTGTGGGGGGTTTCTACTGTTTAGTCACATCAGGGGCTCTGCAAATGGAACATGATGCCAGCAGAACATTCCATCAAAGTCTGCATTCCAAAACGTCACTACTTCCCTTTCGAGCCCCAACGTGTGCCCAAACAGTAGTTCCTCCCCACATATGGGGTATCAGCGTACTCAGGACAAATTGGACAACAACTTTTGGGGTCCAATTTCTCCTGGTACCCTTGGGAAAATTAAAAATTGGGGACTAAAATATCATTTTTGTAGGAAAAAATAGGATTTTTTATTTTCACGCCTGGGCATTATATACTTTAGTGAAGCACGTGGGGGTTCAAAATTCTCACCACACAACTAGATAAGTTCCTTAGAGGGTCTAGTTTCCAAAATGGGGTCACTTGTGGGGGGTTTCCACTGTTTAGGCACATCATGGGCTCTCCAAACGCGACATGGCGTCCGATCTCAATTCCAGCCAAAGTTAGCTTGAAAAAGTCAAACGGCGCTCCTTTCCTTCTGATCCCTGCCATGCGCCCAAACAGTGGTTCCCCCCAAATATGGGGTATCAGCGTACTCAGGACAAATTGGACAACAACTTTTGGGGTCCAATTTCTCCTTTTACCCTTGAGAAAATAAAAAATTGGGGACTAAACGATCATGTTTGTGGAAAAAATAGGAATTTTTTTTTTCACGCCCGGGCGTTATAAACTTTCGTGAAGCACTTGGGGGATAAAAGTGCTCATGACACATCTAGATACGTTCCTTAGGGGGTCTAGTTTCCAAAATGGGGTCATTTGTGGGGGGTTTCCACTGTTTAGGCACATCAGGGGGTCGCCAAACGCGACATGGCGTCCGATCTCAATTCCAGCCAAATTTAGCTTGAAAAAGTCAAACGGCGCTCCTTTCCTTCTGAGCCCTGCCATGCGCCCAAACAGTGGTTCCCCCCAAATATGGGGTATCAGCGTACTCAGGACAAATTGGACAACAACTTTTGGGGTCCAATTTCTCCTTTTACCCTTGAGAAAATAAAAAATTGGGGACAAAACGATCATGTTTGTGGAAAAAAATAGGAATTTTTTTTTTCACGCCCGGGCGTTATACACTTTCGTGAAGCACTTGGGGGATAAAAGTGCTCATGACACATCTAGATAAGTTCCTTAGGGGGTCTAGTTTCCAAAATGGGGTCATTTGTGGGGGGTTTCCACTGTTTAGGCACATCAGGGGGTCGCCAAACGCGACATGGCGTCCGATCTCAATTCCAGCCTAATTTAGCTTGAAAAAGTCAAACGGCGCTCCTTTCCTTCTGAGCCCTGCCATGCGCCCAAACAGTGGTCCCCCCCACATATGGGGTATCAGCGTACTCAGGACAAATTGGACAACAACTTTTGGGGTCCAATTTCTCCTTTTACCCTTGAGAAAATAAAAAATTGGGGACTAAACGATCATGTTTGTGGAAAAAATAGGATTTTTTTTTTTCACGCCCGGGCGTTATAAACTTTCGTGAAGCACTTGGGGGATAAAAGTGCTCATGACACATCTAGATAAGTTCCTTAGGGGGTCTAGTTTCCAAAATGGGGTCATTTGTGGGGGGTTTCCACTGTTTAGGCACATCAGGGGGTCGCCAAACGCGACATGGCGTCCGATCTCAATTCCAGCCAAATTTAGCTTGAAAAAGTCAAACGGCGCTCCTTTTCTTCTGAGCCCTGCCATGCGCCCAAACAGTGGTCCCCCCACATATGGGGTATCAGCGTACTCAGGACAAATTGGACAACAACTTTTGGGGTCCAATTTCTCCTTTTACCCTTGAGAAAATAAAAAATTGGGGACTAAACGATCATGTTTGTGGAAAAAATAGGATTTTTTTTTTTCACGCCCGGGCGTTATAAACTTTCGTGAAGCACTTGGGGGATAAAAGTGCTCATGACACATCTAGATAAGTTCCTTAGGGGGTCTAGTTTCCAAAATAGGGTCACTTGTGGGGGGTTTCCACTGTTTAGGCACATCAGGGGGTCGCCAAACGCGACATGGCGTCCGATCTCAATTCCAGCCTAATTTAGCTTGAAAAAGTCAAACGGCGCTCCTTTCCTTCTGAGCCCTGCCATGCGCCCAAAAAGTGGTTCCCCCTCACATGTGGGGTATCAGCGTACTCAGGATAAATTGGACAACTTTTGAGGTCCATTTTCTCTTTTTACCCTTGGGAAATTAAAAAGATTATTGCTGAAAGATCATTTTTGTGACTAAAAAGTAAAATGTTAATTTTTTCCTTCCATGTTGCTTCTGCTGCTGTGAATCACCTGAAGGGTTAATAAACTTCTTGAATGTGGTTTTGAGCACCTTGAGGGGTGCAGTTTTTAGAATGGTGTCGCTTTTGGGTATTTTCTGCCATATAGACCCTTCAAAATGACTTCAAATGTGAGGTGGTCCCTAAAGAAAATGGTTTTGTAAATTTGGTTGTAAAAATGAGAAATTGCTGGTCAAATTTTAACCCTTATAACTTCCTTGAAAAAAAAAGTTTGTTTCAAAAATTGTGCTGATGTAAAGTAGACATGTGGGAAATGTTATTTATTAACTATATTGTGTCACATAACTCTCTGGTTTAACAGAATAAAAATTCAAAGTTGGAAAATTGTGAAATTTTCAAAATTTTCGCCAAATTTCCGTTTTTTTCACAAATAAACGCAAGTTATATCGAAGAAATTTTAGCACTATCATGAAGTACAATATGTTACAAGAAAACAAGCTCAGAATCGCTAAGATCCGTTGAAGCGTTTCGGAGTTATAACCTCATAAAGGGACAGTGGTCAGATTTGTAAAAATTGGCCTGGTCATTGACGTGCAAACCACCCTTGGGGGTAAAGGGGTTAAAGTCCATGTCAGAAAACATTTTTTTGTAGACCAGTGTAATATATGAGTTTCACTTGTTGTGCTGAAGAACTGAAATAAGTTAACTTTTTGATGATATTCTTATTTAGTGAGAAGCACTTGTACATAGTACATATTTGCTCAAAAGGCCTTACCCTACTTTCACACTAGCATCGGACTCGGCCAGTCGCAGTGCGTCGCGCCGAGGTTCCGACGCTAGCAGTGAAACGGAGGCACAACGGAGGCAGTGGATGCATTTTTCCTGCGCATCCGCTGCCCCACTGTAAGGTGCGGGGAGGTGGGGGTGGAGTTCCGGCCGTGCATGCGCGGTCGGAAAAAGCGGGTCGTCGGCAGCAAAAAACGTTACATGGTCCGCCACAACACGGCGCAACCATCGCACGACGGTTGCAACATGTGTCAATGCGTCGCAATGTGTCGCTAATGTTAATCTATGGGGCAAAAACGCATCCTGCAAACAACTTTGCAGGATGCGTTTTTTCCCCTAAAGGACACATTGCGACGTATTGCAAAAAACGCCAGTGTGAAAGTAGCCTTACTATTTTACTATTTCTTTAATTCACTTGCTGGAAAATTGTGTTTATGCCTTTCTTTCTAGGTTCATATGAATTGGATTTCTTTGGTTTAAACCTTTTCTGGACTTTGCTTTTCTTTAGGAGGAGTGGGTATTTCTTACTTTGCTGTCATTTGGTTGATTTTTCTTTGTTTGGTTATGTTACCTATTTAAGATTTGAAAATCTGTAATAAAAATGTATCAGATTAAAGAAAAGAATGAAGCAAATCAAAATGTGTATTTTAAGTATAGCAGGACAAATGGGCATGTATCTAATGTTTTATGGCTTTTGTTCCCTATCTTTATTGCTGATCTGTGACCTCTGACATACTTTCACTATACTTACTTTACTTAATCACCCTTAAATGACTTTGGCTGCTGAATTCCCCTGCCTTGGCTTTTTTACAGGCTCTTAAAGTCCCTCCTAATTATCTGTACTATACTATGTGATGTGATAGCTGCAAGTCTTTATGTGAAAACATGTGTGGTCATGCCTGAGCTTTATGTGGCTGATGCATTTTTTCAATATTTAATTGCCATTTTGTCTTTTTTTGGTAATTCACTTGAATCATATTGCTAATTTTTCAGAGGACCTGCAATCTTTCTAAAATTCAACGCAAGTTTGATTTGCATTAAATCAATTTCCTGATCTCTCTACATAAATATAGCACAGGGAGCCCAAAAGGGAGCCAAATTCAATAAAAGGCATAAGCCTTTTAAGAAATTTGATGCATCTTAAACCAGTGGAATTTAATCATTTGCACTATTTGCCACCGTATGTATTCTATGTTGCAATGTCTGTTGCTCAATGGGTTAGCTGAAAATCTGTCAGTCTATTTATTTAGACTAGAGAGTTTATAATTGTTACCGTTCTGCTTCTGAGCTGATTTATGTCCACGGAGTTCATGCCAACTTTCATGTGGTCATATAACTGGTATGAAGAGCTCAGAAGAAGTAAGATAAGTTAGCTCACCAATAAGAACCAGTTTACTGGCGAATTCTCAGCTAACTCATTTTGCAGCCACCAGCAACACAGGCAACACATTTACAAGGTAAATGGTGGAATTTTTTTTAAAGAAGTCTTATTGTAATTTTTTTTCAAAATGACATACGTTTAAAGAAAAAAAAAAGACATACCTTAAAGTAAATTAAAATTGTTCTTGAAGGTGTCCATATTTTTAGTCTGAATATATCTACATTTTAACAAAGTAGTTGTTTATATTCCTTGCAATGTTTGAAAGTATTTGAAAGATTCTAAAGGTAATGAATAAGTTATGTAAACCTACCCCAAATGTATTGGAGAAGTTTACATCCAATTAGCAAGAAGCGTGGAGCTGACATGTTATGTACTAAATTTTGGAACATGTATTATAAAATGGTAAATTCCTTGCTTCACTGGCCTCCTTTTGTGTAAACATCTTACATAAGACTTCAGTGCATTGAACTGTCATTGAATTTATTATTAAATTAAGGCATAATGTGGAACGTTTTCTACAGTGTTTCTTGTTTTTTGCTCACTGAACATATATTTTGCAGACTTCTGAGTAATAGCTGTATACATAGCCTGCACCCAAAGTTCTCAAAATTAACCTTGTCCAGAAAGTGCCCACACAGGCCTCTAACTGAAGCTTAAAATTAAGTACCACACAGACACACGGAGTAAGATGGTGATGTACAATAACAAATTATATTGTGGTACTGTGTTAGCCAGAAAAATCGATGTGAATACTTTTCTGCCCAATGATGACAAAAGTATTGTCAGAGTGATACCTTTATTGGCTAACATTATTTTCTGGTTAGCCAGTAAAGGTATCACTCTGAGAAGACTTTTGTCATCATTGGGCAAAAAAAGTATTCACATCAGAGTAAGTGGCAAAATTCTGGCTAAATACCTTTGCTATTATCTGGAACCTAATATTAACCCCTTTCCGACATTGGGCATAACAGTACACCCACGTTGGAATCCCTCCCTTTGATGTGGGCTCCGGCGCTGAGCCTACATCTTTCCCGGCACATGTCCGCTGTTTTGAACAGCTGCTAGTGCTTCTAACAACTGCGGGTGGAATCACAATCCACCCGCTGTTGTTAACCTGTTAAATGCCCCTGTCAATCTCTGACAGTGGCCCGGAAGTGCGTCAGAAATCCTGCCCGTGACGCTGTCATGTGATTGCGGGTCACCGATGGGTTGGCATGGCAAGCAGAGGTCTGCAGCAGACCTCTATGGTTGTCATAGCCGGATTGCTATGAGCGCCACCCGGTAGTCAGCGTTCATAGCAAGTGAGCATTTCTGCTACACACATGCGATCTGATCATCGTCTGTGTGTAGCACAAGCGATCATACAACTGCAGCTTCTAGTCTCCCATGGAGACTATTGAAGCATGCAAAAAGGAAAAAAAATTAACACAATGAAAAAAAAATTTAAACAATGAAAAAAAAATATATATGAAAGTTCAAATCACCCTCCTTTTGCCTCATTCAAAATAAAACAGTAAAAAAAAATTCAAAACTCTAGAATTACATTTTTTTGGTCACCACTACATTGCAATAAAATGCAACAACAGGCGATCAAAAGATCATATCTACACCACAATGGTATCAATAAAAAGGATAGCTCAGTGCGCAAAAAATAAGCCCTCACCCAGCCCAATATCATGAAAAATGGAGACACTACAGGTCTCGGAAAATGGCTCCAATTTTATTTTTTACTAAAGTTTGAATTTTTTTTCACCACTTAAATAAAAAAGAGCCTAGACATGTTTGGTATCTATGAACTCATAATGACCTGAGGAATCATAATGGCAGGTCAGTTTTAGCATTTAGCAAACATGGTAAAAAAAAAAACCTTTGGAATTTCAATTTCACTGCACTTGATTTTTTTTCCTGTTTTCCACTGCATGATATGTTAAAATTAATGGAGTATTTCAAAAGTAAAACTTGTCCACAAAAAACAAGCTCTCACATGGCCATATTGACTGAAAAATTAAAAAGTTATGGCTCTGGGAAGAAAGGGGAGCAAAAACCAAAAACGCAAAAACAAAAATACCTCCAATCATGAAGGGGTTAATAGACCCATGTCAACTGTAACATGGACCAATTCCAGTGAGTTACAATTCTAGGTGTTGAGTTGTATTGGTCAATGTACAGATTCTGCTTAATGGCATAGTTTGATTTTGTGAAGCACCTTTTAGATAGCAATGTCATGAGAAGCAATAGAGTCCTTTAAAATACATAATATTAAAGAGGTTGTCCACTGCTTTTTCATTTGTGACCTATCATTAGGATAAATCATCAATGTCTGATGGGATAGAAGGTGGATGTGTAGTGCCTTGCTGTGCCCACTATCAGAAGATGGAGCAGCTCCTCAATCGAGCAATTCCAACTACCGCCGACACTGAGAACAGCTGATCAGTGTAGTTTCAAGGTATCGGACCCTGACCACTGATCAGACATTGATGACCTATCCAAAGAATAGGTAATCAATGAAAAGTAGTGGACAACTTCAATCATTCTCGTATTTTAAACACATGTAGATTAAATATAGTATTAAAATTCTACAAAAGTTGCTTATAAGGGTCTGTAATAAGTTGATGATTCAACAACTTAATATTTATTGCTGTCAAAAAAGAGCAAAATATTAGCTTGAGAATCAAGAGAAAAGAATCTTACTTTCTAAAAACCAGCCTAGGGACAGCAAGATGGCCCTTATATCATGGGACTTACTGCTGTCAATGTTGTGGAAGAACCCTGGGGCCATGTAATATATACACAACTCTAAAACAAAAATTCCAAAGTAATTATACTGCAAATCTAAAACTAAAAGATTTACTCCTGTCATTATAGAAGATATCTATCATCAGAAAAGGACATGTTATTAAAATCAACTTTTCTTAAAACATATTTTTAAGTTAACATTACCTGTACTGTAGAGATCACTTCCCACCAGTTTCATTATCATCACAGGCAGGAGTGCTGTGTAATAAGATAACACCTCTTTGTGGATAGATAAACACGATGGTCAATATGTAATGAAAATAGCTCACCTCCTCCCCCTCTCCAGCATGTCACAGGGCATGTCTTAACCCCTTCCCGACCTGTGACACAGCGTATGCATCATGAAAGTCGGTGCCAATCCGACCTGTGACGCATATGCTGTGTCACAGAATGATCGCGTCCCTGCTGATCCGGTGAAAGGGTTAACTCCTATTTCACCCGATCTGCAGGGACAGGGGGAGTGGTAGTTTAGCCCAGGGGGGGTGGCTTCACCCCCCCATGGCTACAATCGCTCTGATTGGCTGTTGAAAGTGAAACTGCCAATCAGAGCGATTTGTAATATTTCACCTATTATAACTGGTGAAATATTACAATCCAGCCATGGCCGATGCTGCAATATCATCGGCCATGGCTGGAAACATTGATGTGATAAAACCTATCGCAGTGATCAAAATAAAAAAAATACTGAATGACCCCCACCTTTGTCACCCCCATAGGTAGGGACAATAATAAAATAAAGATTTTTTTTTTCTTCCACTAAGGTTGGGGTAAGAACTAGGGTTAAGGTTAGGGGTAGGGTTAGGGGTAGGGTTAGGGGTAGGGTTAGGGTTAGGGGTAGGGTTAGGGTTAGGGTTTCGGTATGTGCACACGTATTCTGGTCCTCTGCGGATTTTTCCGCTGCGGATTTGATAAATCCGCAGTGCTAAACCACTGCGGATTTATGGCAGATTTACCGCGGTTTTTCTGCGCATTTCACTGCAGTTTTACAACTGCGATTTTCTATTGGAGCAGTTGTAAAACCGCTGTGGAATCCGCAGAAAGAAGCGACATGCTGCGGAATGTAAACCGCTGCGTTTCCGTGCAGTTTTTCTGCAGCATGTGTACAGCGATTTTTGTTTTCCATAGGTTTACATTGAACTGTAAACTCATGGGAAACTGCTGCGGATCCGCAGCGTTTTCCGCAGCATGTGCACATACCTTTAGAATTAGGCCATGTGCACACGTTGCGGATTTGGCTGCGGATCCGCAGCAGTGTTCCATCAGGTTTACAGTACCATGTAAACCTATGGAAAACCAAATCCGCTGTGCCCATGGTGCGGAAAATACCACGCGGAAACGCTGCGTTTTACACCTGTTCCTCAATAGGAATCCGCAGGTGAAATCCGCACAAAAAACACTGGAAATCCACTGTAAATCCGCAGGTAAAACGCAGTGCCTTTTACCCGCGGATTTTTCAAAAATGATGCTGAAAAATCTCACACGAATCCGCAACGTGGGCACATAGCCTTAGGGTTAGGGTTGGAATTAGGGTTGTGGTTAGGGTTAGGGGTGTGTTGGGGTTAGGGTTGTGGTTAGGGGTGTGTTGCGGTTAGGGTTGTGATTAGGGTTATGGCTACAGTTGGGATTAGGGTTAGGGGTGTGGGGGGTTAGTGTTGGAGGTAGAATTGAGGGGTTTCTACTGTTTAGGCACATCAGGGGTCTCCAAACGCAACATGGCGCCACCATTGATTTCAGCCAATCTTGTATTCAAAAAGTCAAATGGTGCTCCCTCACTTCCGAGCCCCGACGTGTGCCCAAACAGTGGTTTACCCCCACATATGGGGTGCCAGCATAATCAGGACAAACTGCGCAACAATTACTGGGGTCCAATTTCTCCTGTTACCCTTGTGAAAATAAAAAAATGCTTGCTAAAACATCATTTTTGAGGAAAGAAAAATGATTTTTTATTTTCACGGCTCTGCGTTGTAAACGTCTGTGAAGCACTTGGGGGTTCAAAGTGCTCACCACATATCTGGATAAGTTCCTTGGGGGGTCTAGTTTCTAAAATGTGGTCACTTGTGGGGGGTTTCTACTGTTTAGGCACACCAGGGGCTCTGCAAACGCAACGTGACACCCGCAGACCATTCCATCAAAGTCTGCATTTCAAAAGTCACTACTTCACTTCTGAGCCCTGACGTGTGCCCAAACAGTGGTTTACCCCCACACATGGGGTATCAGCGTACTCAGGAGAAACTGGACAACAACTTTTGGGGTCCAATTTCTCCTGTAACCCTTGGGAAAATAATAAATTCTGGGCTAAATAATTATTTTTGAGGAAAGAAAACGTATTTATTATTTTCACGGCTCTGCGTTATAAACATCTGTGAAGCACTTGGGGGTTCAAAGTGTTCACCACACATCTAGATAAGTTCCTTTCGGGGTCTAGTTTCCAAAATGGGGTCACTTGTGGGGGGTTTCTACTGTTTAGCCACATCAAGGGCTCTGCAAACGCAACGTGACGCCCGCAGAGCATTCCATCAAAGTCTGCATTTCAAAACGTCACTACTTCACTTCCGAGCCCCGGCATGTGCCCAAACAGTAGTTTACCCCCACATATGGGGTATCACCGTACTCAGGAGAAACTGGACAACAACTTTTGGGGTCAAAGTTCTCCTGTTACCCTTGGGAAAATAAAAAATTGCAGGCTAAAAGATCATTTTTGAGAAAATAATTTTTTATTTTATTTTCATGGCTCTGCGTTATAAACTTCTGTGAAGCACTTGGGGGTTCAAAGTCCTCACCACACATCTAGATTAGTTCCTTTGGGGGTCTAGTTTCCAAAATGGGGGTCATTTGTGGGGGATCTCCAATGTTTAGGCACACAAGGGCTCTCCAAACGTGACATGGTGTCCGCTAATGATTGGAGCTAATTTTCCATTTAAAAAGCCAAATGGCGTGCCTTCCCTTCCGAGCCCTGCCGTGCGCCCAAACAGTGGTTTACCCCCACATATGGGGTATCAGTGCACTCAGGACAAACTGGACAACAACATTTGGGGTCCAATTTCTCCTAATACCCTTGGCAAAATAGGAAATTCCAGGCTAAAAAATCATTTTTGAGGAAAGAAAAGTTATTTTTTATTTTCATGGCTCTGCGTTATAAACTTCTGTGAAGCAGCTGGGGGTTTAAAGTGCTCAATATGCATCTAGATAAGTTCCTTGGGGGGTCTAGTTTCCAAAATGGGGCCACTTGTGGGGGAGCTCCAATGTTTAGGCACACAGGGGCTCTCCAAATGCGACATGGTGTCCGCTAACAATTGGAGCTAATTTTCCATTCAAAAAGTCAAATGGCGCGCCTTCCCTTCCGAGCCCTTCCGTGTGCCCAAACAGTGGTTTACCCCCACATATGAGGTATCGGCGTACTTGGGAGAAATTGCCCAACAAATTTTAGGATCCATTTTATCCTATTGCCCATGTGAAAATGAAAAAATTGAGGCGAAAAGAAATTTTTTGTGAAAAAAAAGTACTTTTTCATTTTTACAGATCAATTTGTGAAGCACCTGAGGGTTTAAAGTGCTCACTAGGCATCTAGATAAGTTCCTTGGGGGTCTAGTTTCCAAAATGGGGTCACTTGTGGGGGGGATATCCAATGTTTAGGCACACAGGGGCTCTCCAAGAGAATGCCAAGAGTGTGCAACGCAGTCATCAAACCAAAAGGTGGCTTGTTGTGAATTCTGTGGCAGAGTTCACTCCTGTGGTCACAAGTGGTACTTCGGCTGATTCTCTCTGGGATCTTCCGTTTGTGGAGGAAAGTGGTATTGCAGCTTCTGAGTTTCCTCCCTCAGGTGATCTGGTGAGCTCGTTAGCTTCTTCTCTACTTAACTCCACCTGATGCTTTGATCTATGCTTCCTGTCAATGTTTCAGTGTGGGACTTGTTTTTTCCCTGGATCATTCCTGTGGCCTGCTGCTCTGCAAAGCTAAGTTTTGCTTATGTTATTTTGTTGCTATTTTTCTGTCCAGCTTGCTTAATTGGTTTTTCTCGCCTGCTGGAAGCTCTGAGACGCAGAGGGACCACCTCCGTACCGTTAGTTGGTGCGGAGGGTCTTTTTGTCCCCTCTGCGTGGTTTTTTATAGGTTTTTGTGCTGACCGCAAAGTTATCTTCCCTATCCTCGTTCTGTTCAGCTAGTCGGGCCTCACTTTGCTTAATCTGTTTCATCTCTATGTTTGTGTTTTCATCTTACTCACAGTCATTATATGTGGGGGGCTGCCTTTTCCTTTGGGGAATTTCTCTGAGGCAAGGTAGGCTTATTTTTCTATCTTCAGGATTAGCTAGTTTCTCAGACTGTGACGAGGCGCCTAGGTTCTGGTCAGGAGCGCTCCACGGCTACCTTTAGTTGTGGTTTGATAGGCTTAGGGATTGCGGTCTGCAGAGTTCCCACGTCTCAGAGCTCGTTCTATTATTTTGGGTTATTGTCAGTTCACTGTATGTGCTCTGACCTCCATGTCCATTGTGATTCTGAATTGCCTTTCATAACAGTACAGGAAGCCAAAAGTGCTAATGATTCTCAATAGAGGGAAAAAAGAAGTTCTGAGACCATTTTTTTTTCTTTGCACTGTGTTTTGTCTTTTTTTTCCCCTAGACATTTGGGTGGTTCAGGACACAGGTGTGGCAATGGACATTAAAGGTCTGTCTTCATGTGTGGATCAGCTCACGGCAAGAGTTCAAAATATTCAAGATTTTGTGGCCCAGAATTCTTTGCTTGAACCGAGAATTCCTATTCCAGATTTGTTTTTTGGAGATAGAACTAAATTTCTGAGTTTCAAAAATAATTGTAAACTATTTCTGACTTTGAAACCTCGCTCTTCTGGTGACCCAATTCAACAGGTTAGGATCGTCATTTCTTTTTTGCGCGGCGACCCTCAGGACTGGGCGTTTTCTCTTGCGTCAGGAGATCCTGCATTGAGTAATATCGATGCGTTTTTCCTGGCGCTTGGGTTGCTGTACGATGAGCCTAATTCAGTGGATCAGGCAGAAAAAAATTTGCTGGCTCTTTGTCAGGCTCAGGATGAGATAGAGGTATATTGTCAGAAATTTAGAAAGTGGTCAGTGCTCACTCAATGGAATGAATCTGCGCTGGCAGCAATATTCAGAAAGGGTCTCTCTGAAGCCCTTAAGGATGTCATGGTGGGATTTCCTATGCCTGCTGGTTTGAATGAGTCTATGTCTTTGGCCATTCAGATCGGTCGAAGCTTGCGTTAGCGTAAACCTGTGCACCATTTGGCGGTATTACCTGAGCTTAAACCTGAGCCTATGCAGTGTGATAGGACCTTGACCAGAGTTGAACGGCAAGAACATAGACGTCTGAATGGTCTGTGTTTCTACTGTGGTGATTCCACTCATGCTATCTCTGATTGTCCTAAGTGCACTAAGCGGTTCGCTAGGTCTGCCACCATTGGTACTGTACAGTCAAAATTTCTTCTGTCCGTTACCTTGATCTGCTCTTTGTCATCATATTCTGTCATAGCATTTGTGGATTCGGGCGCTGCCCTGAATTTGATGGACCCCTTGCAGTGTCCTATTCCATTGAGAGGAATTGATGCTACGCCTTTGGCCAAGAATAAGCCTCAATACTGGACCCAGCTGACCATGTGCATGGCTCCTGCACATCAGGAGGTTATTCGCTTTCTGGTGTGGTCGTGTTGGGGTTGCCATGGCTACAAGCCCATAATCCAGTATTAGATTGGAAATCCATGTCGGTGTCCAGCTGGGGTAGTCAGGGGGTACATGGTGATGTTCCATTTCTGTCAATTTCGTCATCCACTCCTTCTGAGGTCCCAGAGTTCTTGTCTGATTACCGGGATGTATTTGATGAGCCCAAGTCCAATACCCTACCTCCGCATAGGGATTGTGATTGTGCTATCAATTTGATTCCTGGTAGTAAATTCCCAAAAGGTCGATTGTTTAATTTGTCCGTGCCTGAGCACACCGCTATGCGCAGTTATGTGAAGGAATCCCTGGAGAAGGGGCATATTCGCCCGTCATCGTCGCCATTAGGAGCAGGGTTCTTTTTTGTAGCCAAGAAGGATGGTTCGCTGAGACCTTGTATAGATTACCGCCTTCTTAATAAGATCACGGTTAAATTTCAGTACCCCTTGCCATTGTCATCTGATCTGTTTGCTCGGATTAAGGGGGCTAGTTGGTTCACAAAGATAGATCTTCGTGGTGCGTATAATCTGGTGCGAATTAAGCAAGGTGATGAATGGAAAACTGCATTTAATACGCCCGAGGGTCATTTTGAGTATCTCGTGATGCCGTTCGGACTTGCCAATGCTCCATCAGTGTTTCAGTCCTTTATGCATGACATCTTCCGAGAGTACCTGGATAAATTCCTGATTGTGTACTTGGATGACATTTTGATCTTCTCGGATGATTGGGAGTCTCATGTGAAGCAGGTCAGAACGGTTTTTCAGGTCCTGCGTGCTAATTCTTTGTTTGTGAAGGGATCAAAGTGTCTCTTTGGTGTTCAGAAGGTTTCATTTTTGGGGTTCATCTTTTCCCCTTCTACTATCGAGATGGATCCTGTTAAGGTCCAAGCCATCCATGATTGGACTCAGCCGACATCTCTGAAAAGTCTGCAAAAGTTCCTGGGCTTTGCTAATTTTTATCGTCGCTTCATCTGCAATTTTTCTAGTATTGCTAAACCATTGACCGATTTGACCAAGAAGGGTGCTGATGTGGTCAATTGGTCTTCTGCTGCTGTGGAAGCTTTTCAAGAGTTGAAGCGTCGTTTTTCTTCTGCCCCTGTGTTGTGTCAACCAGATGTTTCTCTTCCGTTCCAGGTCGAGGTTGATGCTTCTGAGATTGGAGCAGGGGCTGTTTTGTCGCAGAGAGGTTCTGGTTGCTCAGTGATGAAACCCTGCGCTTTCTTTTCCAGGAAGTTTTCGCCTGCTGAGCGTAATTATGATGTGGGCAACCGAGAGTTGCTGGCCATGAAGTGGGCATTCGAGGAGTGGCGTCATTGGCTTGAAGGAGCTAAGCATCGCGTGGTGGTATTGACTGATCATAAGAACTTGACTTATCTCGAGTCTGCCAAGCGCTTGAATCCTAGACAAGCTCGTTGGTCGTTGTTTTTTGCCCGTTTTGACTTTGTGATTTCGTACCTTCCGGGCTCTAAAAATGTGAAGGCGGATGCTCTGTCTAGGAGTTTTGTACCCGACTCTCCGGGTTTATCTGAGCCGGCGGGTATCCTCAAGGAAGGAGTAATTGTGTCTGCCATCTCCCCTGATTTGCGGCGGGTGCTGCAAAAATTTCAGGCTAATAAACCTGATCGTTGCCCAGCGGAGAAACTGTTTGTCCCTGATAGGTGGACGAATAGAGTTATCTCTGAACTTCATTGTTCGGTGTTCGCTGGTCATCCTGGAATCTTTAGTACCAGAGAGTTAGTGGCTAGATCCTTTTGGTGGCCCTCTCTGTCGCGGGATGTGCGTGCTCTTGTGCAATCCTGTGGGATTTGTGCTTGGGCTAAGCCCTGCTGTTCTCGTGCCAGTGGGTTGCTTTTGCCCTTGCCGGTCCCGAAGAGGCTTTGGACACATATCTCTATGGATTTTATTTCTGATCGTCCCGTTTCTCAAAAGATGTCAGTCATTTGGGTGGTCTGTGATCGCTTTTCTAAGATGGTCCATCTGGTACCCTTGTCTAAATTGCCTTCCTCCTCTGATTTGGCGCCTTTGTTCTTCCAGCATGTGGTTCGTTTGCATGGCATTCCAGAAAATATTGTTTCTGACAGAGGCTCCCAGTTTGTTTCGAGGTTTTGGCGAGCCTTTTGTGGTAGGATGGGCATTGACTTGTCTTTTTCCTCGGCTTTCCATCCTCAGACTAATTGCCAGACCGAGCGAACCAATCAGACCTTGGAAACATATCTGAGGTGCTTTGTTTCTGCTGATCAGGATGACTGGGTGTCCTTTTTGCCTTTGGCTGAGTTCACCCTTAATAATCGGGCCAGCTCGGCTACCTTGGTTTCGCCGTTTTTCTGCAATTCTGGGTTCCATCCTCGTTTCTCTTCTGGACAGGTTGAGTCTTCGGACTGTCCTGGTGTGGATACTGTGGTGGACAGGTTGCAGCAGATTTGGACTCAGGTAGTGGACAATTTGACCTTGTCCCAGGAGAAGGCTCAACTTTTCGCTAATCGCAGACGCCGTGTGAGTCCCCGACTTCGTGTTGGGGATCTGGTTTGGTTATCTTCTCGTCATATTCCTATGAAGGTTTCCTCTCCTAAGTTTAAACCTCGTTTTATTGGTCCGTATAGGATTTCTGTGGTTCTTAATCCTGTGTCTTTTCGTCTGACCCTTCCAGATTCTTTTTCCATACATAACGTATTCCATAGGTCATTGTTGCGGAGATACGTGGCACCTATGGTTCCATCTGTTGAGCCTCCTGCCCCGGTTTTGGTGGAGGGGGAATTGGAGTATATTGTGGAGAAGATTTTGGATTCTCGTGTTTCAAGACGGAAACTCCAGTGTCTGGTTAAATGGAAGGGTTATGCTCAGGAGGATAATTCCTGGGTTTTTGCCTCTGATGTCCATGCTCCCGATCTTGTTCGTGCCTTTCATGTGGCTCATCCTGGTCGGCCTGGGGGCTCTGGTGAGGGTTCGGTGACCCCTCCTCAAGGGGGGGTACTGTTGTGAATTCTGTGGCAGAGTTCACTCCTGTGGTCACAAGTGGTACTTCGGCTGATTCTCTCTGGGATCTTCCGTTTGTGGAGGAAAGTGGTATTGCAGCTTCTGAGTTTCCTCCCTCAGGTGATCTGGTGAGCTCGTTAGCTTCTTCTCTACTTAACTCCACCTGATGCTTTGATCTATGCTTCCTGTCAATGTTTCAGTGTGGGACTTGTTTTTTCCCTGGATCATTCCTGTGGCCTGCTGCTCTGCAAAGCTAAGTTTTGCTTATGTTATTTTGTTGCTATTTTTCTGTCCAGCTTGCTTAATTGGATTTTCTCGCCTGCTGGAAGCTCTGAGGCGCAGAGGGACCACCTCCGTACCGTTAGTTGGTGCGGAAGGTCTTTTTGTCCCCTCTGCGTGGTTTTTTATAGGTTTTTGTGCTGACCGCAAAGTTATCTTCCCTATCCTCGTTCTGTTCAGCTAGTCGGGCCTCACTTTGCTTAATCTGTTTTATCTCTATGTTTGTGTTTTCATCTTACTCACAGTCATTATATGTGGGGCGCTGCCTTTTCCTTTGGGGAATTTCTCTGAGGCAAGGTAGGCTTATTTTTCTATCTTCAGGATTAGCTAGTTTCTCAGGCTGTGACGAGGCGCCTAGGTTCTGGTCAGGAGCGCTCCACGGCTACCTTTAGTTGTGGTTTGATAGGCTTAGGGATTGCGGTCTGCAGAGTTCCCACGTCTCAGAGCTCGTTCTATTATTTTGGGTTATTGTCAGTTCACTGTATGTGCTCTGACCTCCATGTCCATTGTGATTCTGAATTGCCTTTCATAACAGTGGCTACTTTGAAGAACCTCGAATATAAGACATATTTTCAGTTGTTTCACACTTTTTTGTTAAGTATATAATTCCACATGTGTTAATTCATAGTTTTGACGCCTTTAGTGTAAATGCACAATTTTCATGGTCATGAAAATACAAAAAAATCTTTAAATGAGAAGGTGTGTCCAAACTTTTGGCCTGTACTGTACATTTGCATTCAATATAGTCTTGCTTTCAAAAGATTTAAAAGGCTGTAGTGGCACAGAGTTTATAAAAAACGTAGAGTAGGACTGCCCCATCTGAGAATGCCGTGACGTGGCAGGTTAGCTCAAAGAATTGATCAATTGTTTGCTAAATGTGTCAGTTTAAAGTACAGTTAGAAATTAATATGTGTATACTGTATGCACTTTATGTATTACCTGCTAACTAGTGATGAGCGAGTGTGACCTCCGAGAATTTGTTAGTGTTTGGAGATTTAGTTTTCATCGCGGCAGCTGAATGATTTACAGCTACTAGACAGTTTGATTACATGTGGGGATTCCCTAACAACCAGGCAACCCCCACATGTACTCAGCCTGGCTAGTAGCTGTAAATCATTCAGCTGCCACGATAAAAATTAAATCTCCGAACACTAACAAATACTCGGAGATCACCCGAGCTTGCTCAGGAAAACCCGAGCAACGAGTACACTCGCTCATCACAAGTGCTAAGGCAGCTCTGGCTTCTTGTTTTTTTTTATAATTTACCATAACTTTTATCTTCTTTGGCATAATTTTTAGACGTTATCACCCATAATTCTCTAGTATGTTGTTATAATAATAAATATAATAAATACATAAATAAAATAAATAATATCTGCAGGTTGTATGTTTGATTGTTGCATATGACTACATTTTGGTTTACTGCTATTCACATTAGCCCATTGGCTTGCTGCCAGCATCTGTAGGTTGTATATTAGGACCACAAGTATGGAAATCACACATGTGGTCCCATGACCACCCACCCACAGGGGGAATGGATAAGAATTCACACGGTCATGGTTCAGCGTTCTGCAGTCGCATAGAGTGACTGCAGACTTTTTTTTTCTGAGACTGGATGACCCCTTTAAGTATGTTTGTCTGTTCTGCTGCCCCAGAAATTTACCGTACTTTTTATAGTGAAATACAGAAATTAAATAGTAAAAAAAAGATCTTTTATTAATTATTACACCATTATGTTGTAAAATTGTTTTCATTTTGTAAGTTTGGAGCTCCTGTAATATCTGTGAGATTTTGTAGAATTAGTCTACACTTCTAGGATATTGTCTGGGTTATATAAACTATTTCTAGCACTGGTTTTGTTGTGTAGGTTTTCTTATAGCCTTGATATCTTAGACTACATTATATATCAGCCCTTGCTGCTGAACTCCCACATACTGTAACCCACTTCAGATGAAGTTCCTCTTTACATGTCTGTTACATTTGATTGACTATGACATGAGTTTCATTAGACTGGGTTAGGTTGTAGCAGGACAAATTACGTGAACCTCTTGAAATAATAAAATCTGACATAACAAGGACATTTTGCTATACAACTACAATCCTTTTGGTTTCTATGATTTAGATACACACAAAAGCACAGGCGAGCACCTAATAGCTCAAAATAGTAACATAGATTGGATTTAGATTACATTTATATTTTTCTACCCATTTGTGAAAGCTTAATATGGTTGCGCTTTGCTTGGCACATACGAGTCGTATACTTTAGATTTCCCAGTCATTGACTTTGTATTTCTTTTATAACTTTAACTGTAACTAGAGGTTATCAGAGATAATGGTGTATAGAAAGAGAGTGTAATTCACATATAGGACTTACTGGACTAGTAAGGATGTATTCGTAAATATCAAATTATACAGAAATTCTACCAAAGAAAGAAATAGTTTTTCCAAAGATTATAAGAAGCCTAAGCAAAAATATTACATAATCCTGAGAGACATAACTATACTTCGGCTAGGTTCCTATTTATAGAGTGCTGTCCACCAAGCACTATATTGAGTTTTCTGTCGGAATCCCCAAAAAACAAGAGCTCGATGGGAATCCCAACAGAGAGCCTGGATGGAGCCAATGTTGTGAATCTAGACAATGTCCAGCCTTTATTCTACAGCTTTTTTCCAGATAGGCACAAAGATATGGCAGATAATGGTTTATTGGATGTCTGAAAAAGACTAATACTTCCAGAATGGAGGCCTATGAGTGTCTGCATTAGCTTCATTGAAGTGCATGGCTCTGTTGTGGTTACTGTTGGAATTCTGTTTTTTTGGAGATTCCAACAGAAACCTTGGCAAAGTGCTCTGCAGAGACCAATGCTAAGGGTACCGTCACACTATACGATTTACCAACAATCACGACCAGCGATAGGACCTGGCCGTAATCGTTGGTAAGTCGTAGTGTGGTCGCTGGAGAGCTGTCACACAGACAGCTCTCCAGCGACCAACGATGCCGAGGTCCCCGGTAACCAGGGTAAACATCGGGTTACTAAGCGCAGGACCGCGCTTAGTAACCCGATGTTTACCCTGGTTACTAGCGTAAAAAAAACCAAACACTACATACTTACATTCCGGTGTCTGTCCCTTGCCGTCTGCTTCCCGCACTCACTGACTGCCGGCCGTAAAGTGAAAGCATAGCACAGCGGTGACGTCACCGCTGTGCTCTGCTTTCACTTTACGGCCAGCAGTCAGTGAGTGCGGGAAGCAGACGGCAAGAGACCTGACGGACACCGGAATGTAAGTATGTATTGTTTTTTTTTTTTTACATTTACGCTGGTAACCAGGGTAAACATCGGGTTACTAAGCGCGGCCCTGCGCTTAGTAACCCGATGTTTACCCTGGTTACAAGCGAACGCATTGCTAGATCGGTGTCACACACCGATCTAGCGATAACAGCGGGAGATCCAGCGACGAAAGAAAGTTCCAAACGATGTGCTACGACGTACGATTCTCAGCAGGATCCCTGATCGCTGCTGCGTGTCAGACACAGCGATATCGTAACGATATCGCTGGAACGTCACGAATCGTACCGTCGTAGCGACAAAAGTGCCACTGTGTGACGGTACCCTAAGTGTGAAGCTAATCTATCCTTAAAGGGGTTCTTCAATTTCCCACAACCTGACCAGCACTTCTGTCCATAAAATGGCTGCTGGTTGAAACAGATTAGTCCATCAGCCTCCTCCAATAGAAAAAAGCAGCTTTCTCATGTGAGATGTTTTACAATTTGAGAAGGCTGATTGACTGGTCTGGACACAATAGCTGGTCAATTTCTGAGGAAAGCTGCAATAACCACAGAAAGTGGCCAACATCTTTAACCCTTTTCTGACATTGGGCATAACAGTAGACTCCCCCTGTTTGGTGCAAACTCCGGCGCTGAGCCTGCACCTTTACAGGCAAATGGCAGCTCATCTATAAAGCTGACATGTGCCCACAACAGCCACAGGTGGAATCGTGATCACCCTGCGGCTGTTAATTAGTTAAGTAGCTGTTAACTAGTTAAATGCCGCTGTCAATCTCTGACAGGGCATTTAACTCGTGCTTACCGTTGCTAATCCCGCCCATCAGTGACCCCATAATAGTGGCTCACTGATGGGTTGGTGTGACAACAAGAGTTCTGCAGCAGACCTGCTTTGTTATCATTGCCAGATTGCTATGAGCGCCAGCCTGTGGTCGGTGCACAAAGCAAGTGAGCTTTTCTTCGACACACAGGCGATCTGATCATCGCCTGTGTGTAGCAGAAGCGATCAAAGTACTGCAGCTTCTAGCCTCCAAGGAGACTATTGAAGCATGCAAAAAGTAAAAAAAGTTGTGAAAAATATATATATATATAAAAAATATATAAAAGTTTAAATCACCCCCTTTTGCCCCATTTAAAATAAAACAATAAAAAAAATCAAATATACACATATTTGGTATCGCTGCATTCAGAATCGCCCGATCTATCAATATATAACATGAATTAACCCAATTGCTAAACGGCATAACAAGAAAAAAATTCAAAACATCAGAATTATGCTTTTTTGGTCACTGCTACATAATTATTATCAGAAAGAAATGTGGTCAAGTGTTAGTATGTATAGCTTATATTGTTTTTTCACAAAGTTGCCATTAGTGTTTCATGACAGCAGGGACAATAGTGAATAATTAGGCAGAACATATGTGTATTTTTAAAGGGACTCTGTCACCTGAATTTGGCGGGCTCTATTTACATTCCGATGGGCGGTGTTTTCTCTCCTTTGATGCACCCCTTCCTTTCCCGCTGGCCGCAATATGGTCTTGAATTTGATTTGGTTTCCTCCGTAGTACATGCGTGCACAATGCAATCTTGCCTTGCGCACGTGCAGTATACTTTGCCCAACTGCGGGCAAAGCCGAAAAGCATTAGGGCGCATGCGCCGGCGCACTATGTCCCAGAAGTATTTCACTGTGTGTCGGGACATAGTGCGCCAGCTGTTGTGAATTCTGTGGCAGAGCTCCCTCCTGTGGTCACAAGTGGTACTTCGGCTGATTCTCTCTGTGAGCTTCCGTTGGTGGAGGAAAGTGGTACTGCGGCTTCTGAGTTTCCTTCCTCAGGTGATGTGGTGAAGTCATTAGGTGCTGCTCTATTTAACTCCACCTAGTGCTTTGATCCTGGCTTCCAGTCAATGTTCTAGTATTGGACCTGTTTCCTCCTGGATCATTCCTGTGGCCTGCTGCTCTGCATAGCTAAGTTCTGCTTTGCTATTTTGTTTGCTGTTTTTTTCTGTCCAGCTTGTCAATTTGTTTTTTCCTGCTTGCTGGAAGCTCTGGGACGCAGAGGGTGTACCTCCGTGCCGTTAGTTCGGTACGGAGGGTCTTTTTGCCCCCTTTGCGTGGTTTTTGTAGGGTTTTGTGTTGACCGCAAAGTTACCTTTCCTATCCTCGCTCTGTTCAGAAAGTCGGGCCTCACTTTGCTAAATCTATTTCATCTCTACGTTTGTCTTTTCATCTTAACTCACAGTCATTATATGTGGGGGCTGCCTTTTCCTTTGGGGTATTTCTCTGAGGCAAGGTAGGCTTATTTTCTATCTTCAGGCTAGCTAGTCTCTCAGGCTGTGCCGAGTTGCATAGGGAGCGTTAGGCGCAATCCACGGCTGCCTCTAGTGTGGGTTGGAGAGGATTTGGGATTGCGGTCAGCAGAGTTCCCACGTCTCAGAGCTCGTTCTATGTTTTTGGGTTATTGTCAAGTCACTGTATGTGCTCTGACCTCTATGTCCATTGTGGTACTGAATTACCTTATCATAACAGTACTGGAAGCCAAAAGTACTAATGATTCTCAATAGAGGGAAAAAAGAAGTTCTGAGACCATTTTTTTTTCTCTGCACTGTGTTTTGCCTTTTTTTTCCCCTAGACATTTGGGTGGTTCAGGACACAGGTGTAGCGATGGACATTAAAGGTCTGTCTTCATGTGTGGATCAGCTCACGGCAAGAGTACAAAATATTCAAGACTTTGTGGTTCAGAATTCTATGTTAGAACCGAGAATTCCTATTCCTGATTTGTTTTTTGGAGATAGAACTAAGTTTCTGAGTTTCAAAAATAATTGTAAACTATTTCTGGCTTTGAAGCCTCGCTCCTCTGGTGACCCAGTTCAACAAGTTAGGATCATTATTTCTTTTTTACGTGGCGACCCTCAGGACTGGGCATTTTCTCTTGCGTCAGGAGATCCTGCATTAAGTAATATTGATGCGTTTTTCCTGGCGCTCGGATTGCTGTACGATGAACCTACAGTTAGGGCCAGAAATATTTGGACAGTGACACAATTTTCGCGAGTTGGGCTCTACATGCCACCACATTGGATTTGACATGAAACCTCTACAACAGAATTCAAGTGCAGATTGTAACGTTTAATTTGAAGGGTTGAACAAAAATATCTGATAGAAAATGTAGGAATTGTACACATTTCTTTACAAACACTCCACATTTTAGGAGGTCAAAAGTAATTGGACAAATAAACATAACCCAAACAAAATATTTTTATTTTCAATATTTTGTTGCAAATCCTTTGGAGGCAATCACTGCCTTAAGTCTGGAACCCATGGACATCACCAAACGCTGGGTTTCCTCCTTCTTAATGCTTTGCCAGGCCTTTACAGCCGCAGCCTTCAGGTCTTGCTTGTTTGTGAGTCTTTCCGTCTTAAGTCTGGATTTGAGCAAGTGAAATGCATGCTCAATTGGGTTTAGATCTGGAGATTGACTTGGCCATTGCAGAATGTTCCACTTTTTGGCACTCATGAACTCCTGGGTAGCTTTGGCTGTATGCTTGGGGTCATTGTCCATCTGTACTATGAAGCGCCGTCCAATCAACTTTGCAGCATTTGGCTGAATCTGGGCTGAAAGTATATCCCGGTACACTTCAGAATTCATCCGGCTACTCTGGTCTGCTTTTATGTCATCAATAAACACAAGTGACCCAGTGCCATTGAAAGCCATGCATGCCCATGCCATCACGTTGCCTCCACCATGTTTTACAGAGGATGTGGTGTGCCTTGGATCATGTGCCGTTCCCTTTATTCTCCAAACTTTTTTCTTCCCATCATTCTGGTACAGGTTGATCTTTGTCTCATCTGTCCATAGAATACTTTTCCAGAACTGAGCTGGCTTCTTGAGGTGTTTTTCTGCAAATTTAACTCTGGCCTGTCTATTTTTGGTATTGATGAATGGTTTGCATCTAGATGTGAACCCTTTGTATTTACTGTCATGGAGTCTTCTCTTTACTGTTGACTTAGAGACAGATACACCTACTTCACTGAGAGTGTTCTGGACTTCTGTTGATGTTGAGAACGGGTTCTTCTTCACCAAATTAAGTATGCGGCGATCATCCACCACTGTTGTCATCCGTGGACGCCCAGGCCTTTTTGAGTTCCCAAGCTCACCAGTCAATTCCTTTTTTCTCAGAATGTACCCAACTGTTGATTTTGCTACTCCAAGCATGTCTGCTATCTCTCTGATGGATTTTTTCTTTTTTTTCAGCCTCAGGATGTTCTGCTTCACCTCAATTGAGAGTTCCTTTGACCGCATGTTGTCTGCTCACAGCAACAGCTTCCAAATGCAAAACCACACACCTGGAATCCACCCCTGACCTTTTAACTACTTCATTGATTACAGGTTAACGAGGGAGACGCCTTCAGAGTTAATTGCAGCCCTTAGAGTCCATTGTCCAATTACTTTTGGTCCCTTGAAAAAGAGGACGCTATGCATTACAGAGCTATGATTCCTAACCCCTTTCTCCGATTTGGATGTGGAAACTATCATATTGCAGCTGGGAGTGTGCACTTTCAGCCCATATTATATATATAATTGTATTTCTGAACATGTTTTTGTAAACAGCTAAAATAACAAAACTTGTGTCACTGTCCAAATATTTCTGGCCCTAACTGTAATTCAATAACAACCACAGATACACCAATCACCGTATACCAGCAAAAAAATATAAAATTATAAAATATATAAAATCTTAATGTGAATGCCAGTGACTAGCGTCCTGTGGAGAGCAAAGTGGAAACCACCACCATACCAAGAGAGAGCAACCACAGCAAATATGGAGTAGTCCAAAAAGATCTACCAAGCAGGGATAAGATACAAATTGCCTTTATTGTATATAATTGGCAAATATTAAATAGAAAATACAATATATAATACAAATACAAAAAATTGTAAACATATGTGCGCACAAAGGGACAATATTTTTTGTATGAATAAAATCAATGTCAACAATGATACAGGCTGACCCTTTTATATAAGAGGTATTTTTTTTTTAAAAATTTATATATATATAACAAGCTCATACACCCCCCCACACTGACATATATTGTAGCCTGAATTATGTGTAGTATAAAATCCACATATATTTCAAGTATATACTCCTTAATGCAATGTGTGCAAAATATACCACGAAAATAATTTATCTGTGCAATATAGCAAAAAAGTGCAAGGAGAAGAGAGAAAACTGAATATAATCAATTTAATATGCTGAATTGTGAAAAACCACAAAAAGTGCAATGTGCAAAGGTAAAAAAACCGCAAAGAGCAACCATATGCGGATATTGCTACTAGGTGGTGTTAAAATAACTATAGTGTGCAGAAAAACTTTTTAAGGACGTCACTTATAATAGGGTAATACAGGTTATAATATGCCACTACTGGTTCAAACCCGTTTTGCACTATACGGTCCAAAGGGATCAAGGGACCGGATATCAATCCAGCCAATATGGCACAATGCAGGGGGATGTATAGAATCTCCAATGTACCTGTAAATGTGGGGTCAGCCGGATCCCAAAAAGGCGCACCCCTTTTTGGGATCCGGCTGACCCCACATTTACAGGTACATTGGAGATTCTATACATCCCCCTGCATTGTGCCATATTGGCTGGATTGATATCCGGTCCCTTGATCCCTTTGGACCGTATAGTGCAAAACGGGTTTGAACCAGTAGTGGCATATTATAACCTGTATTACCCTATTATAAGTGACGTCCTTAAAAAGTTTTTCTGCACACTATAGTTATTTTAACACCACCTAGTAGCAATATCCGCATATGGTTGCTCTTTGCGGTTTTTTTACCTTTGCACATTGCACTTTTTGTGGTTTTTCACAATTCAGCATATTAAATTGATTATATTCAGTTTTCTCTCTTCTCCTTGCACTTTTTTGCTATATTGCACAGATAAATTATTTTCGTGGTATATTTTGCACACATTGCATTAAGGAGTATATACTTGAAATATATGCGGATTTTATACTACACATAATTCAGGCTACAATATATGTCAGTGTGGGGGGGTGTATGAGCTTGTTATATACTGTATATATAAATTTTTTTTAAAAAAATACCTCTTATGTAAAAGGGTCAGCCTGTATCATTGTTGACATTGATTTTATTCATACAAAAAATATTGTCCCTTTGTGCGCACATATGTTTACAATTTTTTGTATTTGTATTATATATTGTATTTTCTATTTAATATTTGCCAATTATATACAATAAAGGCAATTTGTATCTTATCCCTGCTTGGTAGATCTTTTTGGACTACTCCATATTTGCTGTGGTTGCTCTCTCTAACTGTAATTCAGTGGATCAGGCAGAGAAAAATTTGCTAGCTCTGTGTCAGGGTCAGGATGAGATAGAGGTATATTGTCCGAAATTTAGAAAGTGGTCCGTACTCACTCAATGGAATGAAGGTGCGCTCGCAGCTATTTTCAGAAAAGGTCTCTCTGAAGCCCTTAAGGATGTCTTGGTGGGATTTCCTATGCCTGCTGGTCTGAATGAGTCTATGTCTTTGGCCATTCAGATCGGTCGACGCTTGCGTGAGCGTAAATCTGTGCACCATTTGGCGGTATTACCTGAGCTTAGACCTGAGCCTATGCAGTGTGATAGGACTTTGACCAGAGTTGAACGGCAAGAACACAGACGTCTGAATGGGCTGTGTTTCTACTGTGGTGATTCCACTCATGCTATCTCTGATTGTCCTAAGCGCACTAAGCGGTTCGCTAGGTCTGCCACCATTGGTACGGTACAGTCAAAATTTCTTCTGTCCGTTACCTTGATCTGCTCTTTGTCATCGTATTCTGTCATGGCATTTGTGGAATCAGGCGCTGCCCTGAATTTGATGGACTTGGAGTATGCTAGGCGTTGTGGGTTTTTCTTGGAGTCCTTGCAGTGTCCTATTCCATTGAGAGGAATTGATGCTACGCCTTTGGCCAAGAATAAGCCTCAGTACTGGACCCAGCTGACCATGTGCATGGCTCCTGCACATCAGGAGGTTATTCGCTTTCTGGTGTTGCATAATCTGCATGATGTGGTCGTGTTGGGGTTGCCATGGCTACAAGTCCATAATACAGTATTGGATTGAAAATCCATGTCTGTGTCCAGCTGGGGTTGTCAGGGGGTACATGGTGATGTCCCATTTCTGACTATTTCATCATCTATCCCTTCTGAGGTTCCAGAGTTCTTGTCTGATTACCGGGATGTATTTGAGGAGCCCAAGTCCGATACCCTACCTCCGCATAGGGATTGTGATTGTGCTATCGATTTGATTCCTGGTAGTAAATTCCCAAAGGGTCGACTGTTTAATTTATCTGTACCTTAGCACGCCGCTATGCGGAGTTATGTGAAGGAGTCCTTGGAGAAGGGGCATATTCGCCCGTCATCGTCGCCATTAGGAGCAGGGTTCTTTTTTGTAGCCAAGAAGGATGGTTCACTGAGACCTTGTATAGATTACCGCCTTCTAAATAAGATCACGGTTAAATTTCAGTACCCCTTGCCGTTGTTATCTGATTTGTTTGCTCGGATTAAGGGGGCTAGTTGGTTCACCAAGATAGATCTTCGTGGTGCGTATAATCTTGTGCGTATTAAGCGAGGCGATGAATGGAAAACTGCATTTAATTCGCCCGAGGGCCATTTTGAGTATCAAGTAATGCCATTCGGACTTGCCAATGCTCCATCAGTGTTTCAGTCCTTTATGCATGACATCTTCCGAGAGTACCTGGATAAATTCCTGATTGTATACCTGGATGATATTTTGATCTTCTCGGATGATTGGGAGTCGCATGTGAAGCAGGTCAGAACGGTGTTTCAGGTCCTGCGTGCTAATTCTTTGTTTGTGAAGGGATCAACGTGTCTCTTTGGTGTTCAGAAGGTTTCATTTTTGGGGTTCATCTTTTCCCCTTCTACTATCGAGATGGACCCTGTTAAGGTCCTAGCCATCCATGATTGGACTCAGCCGACATCTCTGAAAAGTCTGCAAAAGTTCCTGGGCTTTGCTAATTTTTATCGTCGCTTCATCTGCAATTTTTCTAGTATTGCTAAACCATTGACCGATTTGACCAAGAAGGGTGCTGATGTGGTCAATTGGTCTTCTGCTGCTGTGGAAGCTTTTCAAGAGTTGAAGCGTCGTTTTTCTTCTGCCCCTGTGTTGTGTCAACCAGATGTTTCGCTTCCGTTCCAGGTTGAGGTTGATGCTTCTGAGATTGGAGCAGGGGCTGTTTTGTCGCAGAGAAGTTCTGATTGCTCGGTGATGAAACCATGCGCCTTCTTTTCCAGGAAGTTTTCGCCTGCTGAGCGAAATTATGATGTGGGCAATCGAGAGTTGCTGGCCATGAAGTGGGCATTCGAGGAGTGGCGTCATTGGCTTGAAGGAGCTAAGCATCGCGTGGTGGTCTTGACTGATCATAAAAACTTGACTTATCTCGAGTCTGCCAACGGTTGAATCCAAGACAGGCTCGTTGGTCGCTGTTTTTTGCCCGTTTTGACTTTGTGATTTCGTACCTTCCGGGCTCTAAAAATGTGAAGGCGGATGCTCTGCCTAGGAGTTTTGTGCCCGACTCTCCGGGTTTATCTGAGCCGGCGGGTATCCTCAAAGAGGGAGTAATTGTGTCTGCCACCTCTCCTGATTTGCTGCGGGTGCTGCAAAAATTTCAGGCTAATAAACCTGATCGTTGCCCAGCGGAGAAACTGTTTGTCCCTGATAGGTGGACGAATAAAGTTATCTCTGAGGTTCATTGTTCGGTGTTGGCTGGTCATCCTGGAATCTTTGGTACCAGAGAGTTAGTGGCTAGATCCTTTTGGTGGCCATCTCTGTCGCGGGATGTGCGTACTTTTGTGCAGTCCTGTGGGATTTGTGCTCGGGCTAAGCCCTGCTGTTCTCGTGCCAGTGGGTTGCTTTTGCCCTTGCCGGTCCCGAAGAGGCCTTGGACACATATCTCTATGGATTTTATTTCAGATCTTCCCGTCTCTCAAAAGATGTCAGTCATTTGGGTGGTCTGTGATCGCTTCTCTAAGATGGTCCATTTGGTACCCTTGTCTAAATTACCTTCCTCCTCTGATTTGGTGCCATTGTTCTTCCAGCATGTGGTTCGTTTACATGGCATTCCAGAGAATATCGTTTCTGACAGAGGTTCCCAGTTTGTTTCGAGGTTTTTGTGGTAGGATGGGCATTGACTTGTCTTTTTCCTCGGCTTTCCATCCTCAGACTAATGGCCAGACCGAACGAACCAATCAGACCTTGGAAACATATCTGAGATGCTTTGTTTCTGCTGATCAGGATGACTGGGTGTCCTTTTTGCCTTTGGCTGAGTTCGCCCTTAATAATCGGGCCAGCTCGGCTACCTTGGTTTCGCCGTTTTTCTGCAACTCTGGGTTCCATCCTCGTTTCTCTTCAGGGCAGGTTGAGTCTTCGGACTGTCCTGGTGTGGATACTGTGGTGGACAGGTTGCAGCAGATTTGGACTCATGTAGTGGACAATTTGACCTTGTCCCAGGAGAAGGCTCAACGTTTCGCTAATTGCAGACGCTGTGTGGGTCCCCGACTTCGTGTTGGGGATTTGGTTTGGTTATCTTCTCGTCATATTCCTATGAAGGTTTCCTCTCCTAAATTTAAACCTCGTTTCATTGGTCCGTATAGGATTTCTGAGGTTCTTAATCCTGTGTCTTTTTGTCTGACCCTTCCAGATTCTTTTTCCATACATAACGTATTCCATAGGTCATTGTTGCGGAGATACGTGGCACCTATGGTTCCATCTGTTGATCCTCCTGCCCCGGTTTTGGTGGAGGGAGAGTTGGAGTATATTGTGGAGAAGATTTTGGATTCTCGTGTTTCAAGACGGAAACTCCAGTATCTGGTTAAGTGGAAGGGTTATGCTCAGGAAGATAATTCCTGGGTCTTTGCCTCTGATGTCCATGCTCCCGATCTTGTTCGTGCCTTTCATATGGCTCATCCTGGTCGTCCTGGGGGCTCTGGTGAGGGTTCGGTGACCCCTCCTCAAGGGGGGGTACTGTTGTGAATTCTGTGGCAGAGCTCCCTCCTGTGGTCACAAGTGGTACTTCGGCTGATTCTCTCTGTGAGCTTCCGTTGGTGGAGGAAAGTGGTACTGCGGCTTCTGAGTTTCCTTCCTCAGGTGATGTGGTGAAGTCATTAGGTGCTGCTCTATTTAACTCCACCTAGTGCTTTGATCCTGGCTTCCAGTCAATGTTCTAGTATTGGACCTGTTTCCTCCTGGATCGTTCCTGTGGCCTGCTGCTCTGCATAGCTAAGTACTGCTTTGCTATTTTGTTTGCTGTTTTTTTCTGTCCAGCTTGTCAATTTGTTTTTTCCTGCTTGCTGGAAGCTCTGGGACGCAGAGGGTGTACCTCCGTGCCGTTAGTTCGGTACGGAGGGTCTTTTTGCCCCCTTTGCGTGGTTTTTGTAGGGTTTTGTGTTGACCGCAAAGTTACCTTTCCTATCCTCGCTCTGTTCAGAAAGTCGGGCCTCACTTTGCTAAATCTATTTCATCTCTACGTTTGTCTTTTCATCTTAACTCACAGTCATTATATGTGGGGGCTGCCTTTTCCTTTGGGGTATTTCTCTGAGGCAAGGTAGGCTTATTTTCTATCTTCAGGCTAGCTAGTTTCTCAGGCTGTGCCGAGTTGCATAGGGAGCGTTAGGCGCAATCCACGGCTGCCTCTAGTGTGGGTTGGAGAGGATTTGGGATTGCGGTCAGCAGAGTTCCCACGTCTCAGAGCTCGTTCTATGTTTTTGGGTTATTGTCAGGTCACTGTATGTGCTCTGACCTCTATGTCCATTGTGATACTGAATTACCTTATCATAACAGCCAGCGCCGGCGCACTAATGCTTTTCGGTTCGGCTTTGCCCGCAGTTGGGCAAAGCATACTGCGCGTGCGCAAGGCAAGATTGCATTGCACACGCATGTACTACGGAGGAAACCGAATCAAATTCAAGACCATATTGCGACCAGCGGGAAAGGAAGGGGTGCATCAAAGGAGAGAAAACACCACCCATCGGACCGTAAACAGAGCCCGCCAAATTCAGGTGACCGGTTCCCTTTAATTAGAATATTCGATACCAAGTTTGGAGAACTATCACATACGCTAGCTTGTAATCAATTGTACTAAAGTCTTTGCTATTAAAATAAACAATTAAAATCTCTTGCCTTATCCAATAAAGTCACCTCTCAAACGGGCTTTTCCTATTGATTATATGTCGCTGCTAGAATTGAACATGTGACCTTTGTAGTGTTTTCCCCATACATGTAGGATAAGAATCAAAATTCGCCGTCTTCACCCAATCAATGATTAGGATGTAATGGCTGCAACATTTTAATTGGCCAACTTGATTATGTTTACTAGAAAACAAAAGCATTTTGACAGTCATGTAGATAAAGCACAGCAAAGACTTGAGTAGTCAACACTTTTCTCAAGAAAAGCAGTGTCAAATTATTTTCTATATGCCACTTAATTGTCAACCGGTAGCGCTAGGCTTGTCGAGCATTTATTCCTGTGCATTGGATTGGTGTCAGGAAACTACTTGCCATGAAGAAGAGAATACGAAGAATACAGTATGTATCACAAAGTGATCAAGATCAGCAGCACAGAAGACAAGCTGCAATCCAGGGGCTCCGAGAAATTATTACCGATTCTGTGGATATACGTGTTTGATAAAACCCCTTCAAATTATTCCCGCCATAACTATTTTGGTAGAGATTTTTCAGTTTTTTCATTGTGTCCAACTTTCTCTACTCCACTCTATTAGTGCTATGGAAAGAGCCGTCAAACGTGTTAGTCTCCATTTAGGCAAACGCCTGACAAGAAGACAATTCTAATGAGAAGAGAGTATCTCAGAAAATATTTATGTATGTTTACTTAGAATTATATGGTATCATCCTATATCCATATAATAAAGCTTGGGTTCAGTGCTAACACTAGAAATATTGACGTGCAAATCAAAGGAGTAATCTATTGTATTTGAAAAAAACAAGGACCGTGCAGTAGTAGAATAAAATAAGATATGCATGTGGTTCAATCTTGTCCTGTCCAAATCGATAAGTCTGCAACTACTCTGTGTGGCTGCAGACTTATGAATTCCCCCAGCGCACACACTGCATGTTGTGAGGATTCACCGGTTTCTGAACCGGAACAGGAGTGTATGTATTCTTTTGGACCGGACAACCCCTTTAATGTAAAGAACATTTTACTATACTTTTTGAAAGATGGAACCCCCTATACAATGTTGTTTTGGTTGAAATGAAACTATAGGTTAGAGGCATTATCCTAGTCCTCAAACTTTAGATCTCAGAGGTTCTTGTCAGTTTTTTTCTGTAAGAGAGTTCTATACTGTAAAAAGAGCAGTATAATATTAAAGGGGGAATGCGGCTTTGGCGTACAAGTCTCCATTCACTCTGTGTGATTGCAGAATTGTGAATCCTCACAGTGTGCAGTGCTTTCTGAAGAGACAATTTCCATATTTAATTTCCCAGAGTAGCATGCATGACATTTAAGTCTCCTCATACTGGCATGCCAGACCTGGCATGTCACTCTCCACAAGAAGAAACGTTACCCCTTAGATCTCAGTCTTAGCCTCTCTCCTAAGCCAAATCAGATCTCATACTTTGCACTGACGAGGGGTAATACCACGAAAGACCATGTCTGCAAATAGAGATTCTGATTTGGCTTTTATTCTTTCTAAGCCATATTGCATGGCTCGTTAAAAAGTCTATATTAACTTTTAGGATTGCTACTTCCAATACAGTGGGGAAAAAGTAGTCAGCCGTCAATTGTGCAAGTTCTCCCACTTAAAAAGATGAGAGAGGCCTGTAATTGACATCATAGGTAGACAACAACTATGAGAGTCAAAATGAGAAAACAAATGCAGAAAATCACCTTGTCTGATTTGGCAAGATTTATTTTGCAAATTATGGTGGAAAATAAGTATTTGGTCATTAACAAAAGTTAATCTCAATATTTTGTTTTATATCCTTTTCTGGCAAGGACAGAGGTCAAACGTTTCCTGTAAGTCTTGACAAGGTTGGCACACACTGTTTGTGGTATGTTGGCCTATTCCTCCATGCAAATCTCCTCTAGAGCAGTGATGTTTTGGGCCTGTTGCTGGGCAACATGGACTTTCAACTCCCTCCAAAGGTTTTCTACGGGGTTGAGATCTGGAGACTGGCTAGGCCGATTCTTACAAAGCCAATCCTTCATCACCAAGGTGGTGTGCTTGAGATCTTTATCATACTGAAAGACCGATCCACATTTCATCTTCAATGCTCTTGCTGATGGAAGGAGGTTTGCACTCAAAATCTCCCAATACATGGCCCCATTCATTCTTTCATGTACACGGATCAGTTGTTCTGGTCCCTTTGCAGAGAAACAGCCCCAAACATGATGTTGCCACCTCCATGCTTCACAGTAAATATGGTGTTTTTTGGATGCAACTCAGCATTCTGTCTCCTACAAATATGATGAGTTTTGTTTTTACCAAACATTTCTACTTATTTCTACTTTGGTTTCATCAGACCATATGACATTCTCACTATACTCTTCTGAATAATCCAAATGCTCTCTAGCAAACTTCAGATGGGCCTGGACATGTACTGGCTTAAGCAGGGGGACACGTCTGGCACTGCAGGATCTGAGTCCATGGCGACGTAGTGTGTTAATGATGGTAGCCTTTGTTACGGTGGTCCCAGCTCTATGCAGGTCAATCACTAGGTCCTCATATTGTTCTGGGATTTTTGCTCACTGTTCTTGTGATCATTTTGACCCCATGGGGTGAGATCTTGCGTGGATCCCCAGATCGAGGGAGATAATCAGTGGTCTTGTATGTCTTCCATTTTCTTATTATTGCTCCCACCATTGATTTCATCACACCAAGCTGCTTTTCTATTGCAGATACAGTCTTCCCAGCCTGGTGCAGGGCTACAATTTTGTATCTGGTGTCCTTCAACAGCTCTTTGGTGTTCACCATAGTGGAGTTTGGAATGTGACTGTTTGAGGTTGTGGACAGGTGTTTTTTTATACTGATAACAAGTTCAAACAGGTGCCATTACTACAGGCAATGACTGGAGGACAGAGGAGCATCTGAAAGAAGAAGTTACATGTCTGTGAGAGCCAGAAATCTTGCATGTTTTTAGGTGACCAAATACTTATTTTCCACCATAATTTTCAAAATAAATTTTGCCAAATCAGACAAGGTGAATTTCTGGATTGGTTTTCTCAATTTTGACTCTCATAGTTGTGGTCTACCTATGATGTCAATTACAGGCCTTTCTCATATTTTTAAGTGGGAGAACTTGCACAATTGATGGGTGACTAAATACTTTTTTCCTCACTGTAGGTGTCCTCTTTCTCTCTGAAGAGGCAATTTGCAAATTATACAAAAAACAATGTCTTTGGAAAAATGCATTGAGGGGAAAAAAAGGCCATTAAAACATTACCTGATATGCACTAAATTGAACCCTGTTTTGCATTGTGCTGAATTTATTACATAAACAGTAAATTAGAAATGAGAGGATCTGGCAAGATTTGAATTTGCCCAATAGTGTGGATTTTACTGGGAAATTAAATTTGCAGCGTAGTTGTTCTTCAGAAATTGAATGCTCTCTATTATGCTGAGGTGCTCCGTGACTGTCTTTACTAGTGTTGAGCATTCCGATGTTGCAAGTATCGGGTATCGGCCGATATTTGCTGTATCGGAATTCCGATACCGAGTTCTGATATTTTTGTGATATCGGAAATCAGAATCGGCGTGTGTGGTGCGTATGGTTCCAAGGGTCTGGAGGAGAGGAAACTCTCCTTCAGGCCCTGGGATCCATATTCATGTAAAAAATAAAGAATAAAAATAAAAAATATGGATATACTCACCCCTCTGGCGAACCCCGGCTGTCACCGCTGCGAGCGTCTGCCTCCGTTCCTGAGAATGCAGTGAGTGAAGGACCTTCGATGATGTCACGGTCACATGAGCGGTCAGGTGACTGATCACCTGACCGCGACGTCATCGAAGGTCCTTCACTCACTGCATTTACCTAAAGGGTAAATCTGCAACGTCAAAAATTCACCAAATGCTCATATTGGGGAAGTAGGCTTTTTTGGTAATGGTAGTTAAACTTTTAAAGAGAACCTGTCACCTGAATTTGGCGGGACCGGTTTTCGGTCATAGGGGCGGGGTTTTCGGGTGTTTGATTCACCCTTTCCTTACCCGCTGGCTGCATGCTGGCCGCAATATTGGATTGAAGTTCATTCTATGTCCTCCGTAGTACACACCTGCGCAAGGCAAGATTGCCTTGCGCAGGCGTGTATTACGGAGGACAGATAATGAACTTCAATCCAATATTGCGGCCAGCATGCAGCCAGCGGGTAAGGAAAGGGTGAATCAAACACCCGAAAACTCCGCCCATATGACCGAAAACCGGTCCCGCCAAATTCAGGTGACAGGTTCCCTTTAAGAATCTTTTGACATGTTGGACATAGAGGAGCTTAGAGAAATTTAGATTTATGCCTTAGCCACAATGTACACACCGCTGACGGCGAAGGTTGATTTATGGCTCATGTGTGACTACTGTATATGCGAACAGTTTGTATTTCATTTGTCATTGAAACAAAACTTAACCAAAGGCAAAGTGATGTTCACACAATATCAATAGTAACAGCCCAATAATTTACTGTGCACAAATTGTCACATTCGTTGTCTGCGCTCGCGGTGCTGTTAGTTGTATTCCACTATATGTTAATCATTGCATGTGTCAATTACACATAGCACGTACATCACAGATCTCTCTCTGACTTTTGCTTCGCTAATACCAAAAGCAGATATACGTTAATGAATGAGGACTTCAGCCTGATTAAACTGGAAGCCATGACACACAATAAACCTTGATATTTCAGTTTTGTAATTGGTCACTTTGGTAATGATGTACATGAACACATCTAAGATAATCAGACCCCGAGCAATCTGTAAATGTTTTCATGAAAATAAAAAAATAATAACAAAACTCTTGACGGTAAAATAAATAATTGGTTCTGTTAATATAAAAAGCTAACACTGGAGAAAACTGTTTCTTTTTTGTGATTTTTTTTTCCTTCATTACTTCTGCTCTGGTTCAAGGATGTTGGTTGTAAGCCAGAGGCAGTTTCAAGTCTTTCCCATGTACTCATTTAGTTTAATGTTCAAGTTGCACCCATCGGGCAAAGTGTCATCATCTATGTATCTCAGTAATATTCTTCATAACAAAATGCTAACAAAATGGAGGGGAGGAAAATTAAAAGGACTTGCATGTGTTGCTATCTATCTATCTATCTATCTATCTATCTATCTATCTATCTATCTATCTATCTATCTATCCCATATCTATCTATCTATCTATCTATCTATCTATCTATCTATCCCATATCTATCTATCTATCTATCTATCTATCTATCTATCTATCTATCCCATATCTATCTATCTATCTATCTATAAGATAAAAAAGAAAAAGCAGCACAGGAAAATAGAAAAAAAGTGGACTTTATTGCCTGAACGGCGTGGCGACGTTTCGGATATAGTATCCTTTCTCAAGCTTGAGAAAGGATACTATATCCGAAACGTCGCCACACCGTTCAGGCAATAAAGTCCACTTTTTTCTATTTTCCTGTGCTGCTTTCTCTTTTTTATCTTATATTTGGAGACCATTGGATTGCTGGTTGGGAGAGCTTTGCACAAAATGTGATTTAGTACTGGATGCTGTTCCAATTTTTTTTCGTATCTATCTATCTATCTATCTATCCCATATCTATCTATCTATCTATCTATCTATCTATCTATCTATCTATCTATCTATCTATCTATCCCATATCTATCTATCTATCCCATATCCATCTATCCATCTATCCATCCATCCCATATCTATCTATTTATCTATCTATCTATCTATCTATCTATCTATCTATCTATCTATCTATCTATCTATCCCATATCTATCTATCTATCTATCTATCTATCTATCTATCTATCTATCTATCTATCCCATATCTATCTATCTATCTATCTATCTATCCCATATCTATCTATCTATCTATCTATCTATCTATCTATCTATCTATCTATCTATCCCATATCTATCTATCTATCTATCTATCTATTCCATATCTATCTATCTATCTATCTATCTATCTATCTATCTATCTATCTATCCCATATTTATTTATCTATTTTTCTTTAAGTTATAAAATCTAGATTATATGTTCTTAATTTTTTTTGTGTTTTCACATGGCCTAAACTTATACATAGTGCTGCTGTGCTTTCTTTTTTCTATATAATGCAGTCTGGCAACTTGCACATGTTGACACTTAGGCTCTTTCACACTTCCGTCTTTCTTTTTCTGTCACAATGCGTCGTTTTGAGAAAAAAAACGGCTCCAGCAAATGTTTCTGCTGGATCCGTTTTTTTCTCATAGACTTGTATTAGCGACGGATTGTGACAGATGGCCACACGTTTCATCCGTCGTGCACTGAATCCGTTGTAAAATCGCTGTCCATCGGGCGGAGACAAGGCACAGAGGAACGTTTTTTGTGCACGTCGGAAAATCGTGCAGCGAGTATCATTCTGTATTGTTGGTAATTGTAATGCAGATGGCACGGTTAGCTCTATATAGCACTAAAGGTAAAAAGCACCAATAAATATAGGTACTTCCGTAGTATTACGCCATCTGAAATGCAGGAGTCTAAAAAATTAGGATAATAATCAATGTGGCTGTGATTATAGCACCAATCCATGTAGGCACCTAAGCTTTCTAGTTCTTATTGGTAAATGTGAATACAAATGTGTATTCTTTTGTCTATTTTTTTACTTGTATGGCAAGAGATGATAAATGGGGGCATTGACGGACACAATCTACCTGCCATCCATTAATCCCCCATGGTCCATTGGTCACCATTAGGTTCTCATATTACATAGTAACATAATTATTAAGGTTGAAGGAAGACTTTAAAGGGGTTGTCCACTACTTTCAGTTAACCCCCAAAGTATCCCCCGGGGACCCTAATGAATTTTATAAATACCTTCTGTTGCCATTTTCGCCTGTGAGCGGCGCTATGGTGGCGGCTGAGTCCGGGTCACGTGACCACCAGGCTGCAGCCGCTGCTAATTTCCACTGACGTCACGTCAATTTCCAGACGTCAGCAGCAGGTATGACCCAGCCTCCACAGACAGCAGTCACTCAAGAGTGACTGGGCTGTGGGCGGGGCTGCCTGCGGGGCTGTGCTGGGGCGGGCGGGGCTGGGATCTGTGGGCAGGCAGGGCTGGGGTCTGCAGGCAGGCGGGGATGGGGTCTGCAGGTGGGCGGGGATGGGGTCTGCTGGTGCTGAGATGTGCTGCGGTGGCGGGGGCAGGGCCGGCATAGGGGCAGGCAGACTAGGCAGCTGCCTAGGGCCCCTGCTGCCCTAGGGGCCCCCAGCCAGGGTTGGAAATACTGCTGATGGCACTGCTCCAGGGCCCAGAGGTGGAGGGGGCCCCTACAGGCAGGCCCAGTATCATGCAGGATCAGGCCCCTTTCACTCCCTCCTGTAATCATGGAACACCCAGTGCCGGAGAGAGAGCGGGGCGCAAAGTGCAGAAGTTCAAAGAGGGGGCGTGTCATGCAGGGAGAGACGCTAGCCAATGAACGCTTTCCCCACCAGACTGAGGAGAGCGCTCACTGGCTGCTGTCTGTCCTCTTGCATGGCGCGTCCCAATGGTGAGTACTCACCTGTGGTCGGGGCCCCAGCTGCACAGCACACAGGGACAACAGTGGAGGACGAGCAGGACTTACAGTGTGTCTTCTGCTCCCTCCACTGTTCTATTCGGAGCAGGCTGTGGCATCTCCTCACTGTGAAAAGATGGGGGAGGAACTCACTGCACGGGACAGCACTGCAGAACCAGGGGGCTGATATCAGTCTGCTCTGTGCCCCATCCCACACAGTTGTTTCTGTAGACCTCTCCAGCTGTACTATGTGACCTCATCCAGGGCTCATCTGATCACCTGATATCACAGATTAGCATGTGTGTATATACAGTATGTATGTGTGCATCTGTGTATGTACAGTATGTGTGCATCTATGTATGTACAATATGTGTGCATCTATGTGTATGCTTCTATCTGTGTGTATCTGTGTATGCATGGATGTATGTATGGTATATGTGTGTATGTATGGTATATTTGTGTGGCTGTATGTGTATGCCTGTACAGTATGTGTGTGTGTATGTGATTGGTTTTGCCGGAACAAAAATCCTTCTTCTCATCAGCACATTGCCCAGTGAAAACTGCAGATATGCTGGTAAGATGATACTGTATAGGGACAGATTGATCTACTAGTGATCATTCTGTCCCCATCATTATTCATCAGCAGGTGTAAAGAGACTGGGAAACAAGTGGCGAATGACTTCAATATTGTTGATCACACTCGTTTAGTGGCCTGAAATCTGCGCATGTAGCTACAACCAAAATGTTTCTGTGTGATGTGCAATATGTTAGTATTTGGGGCCTCATTTTAAACTTTTGCCTAGGGCCCCACTTTGCCTAAAACCAGCCCTGGGCGGGGGGGTGGGGATCTGCGCGGTGAATCTGCCATCAGTGGATCTGCTGGCAGTGGGGGTTCTGCACGGAGGGTGCTGGAGTGTGCGGGCGGGGGGGATGTGTGGTGGGGTCAATGGTGTGTGTCTCTGTTTGCAGGCATCATCTGATGGGACTACAAGTCCCATCGGGCTCTGCCTGCTACAGTGACAGTGAGTGACACATTAGCCAATGATGGGACAGTAGTAGTCCCATCATCCGGCTAATGTGTTGAAAGTAAAAAAAAAAAAGCACAAACACACATATACAGTACATACAACATACATTACACACATTCAGAGCATACACCATGCAACATGCACCATACATCATGCGACGTGCACCATGCGACATGCACCATGCAACATGCACCATGCGACATGCACCATGTGACATGTGACATGTACCATGAGACACGTGACAAGCACCATGCGACATGCACCATGCGACATGTGCCATGCACTATGCGACATGCACAATGAGACATGCGACATGTGACATGCGCCATGCGACATGTGACATGCACCATGCGACATGTGACATGCACCATGTGACATGTGTCATGCACAATGTGACATGTGCCATGCACCATGTGCCATGCACCATGTGACATGCACCATGTGACATGTGACATGCACCATGTGACATGTGACATTCGCCATGTGACATGCACCATGCGACATGTGCCATGCACTATGCGACATGCACAATGCAACATGTGACATGTGCCATGTGACATGCACCATGCGACATGTGACATGCACCATGCGACATGCGACATGCACCATGCGACATATGGCATGTGACATGCACCATGCAACATGCGCCATGTGGCATGCAGCATGCGACATGCAGCATGCGACATGTGCCATGCACTATGCGACATGCACAATGAGACATGCGACATGTGACATGCGTGCGCCATGCGACATGTGACATGCACCATGTGACATGTGACATGCACCATGTGACATGTGTCATGCACCATGTGACATGTGACATGCACCATGCGACATGTGCCATTCAGCATGTGACATGTGACATGCACAATGTGACATGTGACATGCACCATGCGACATGTGACATTCACCTTGTGACATGCACCATGCGACATGTGCCATGCACTATGCGACATGCACAATGCGACATGTGACATGCGCCATGCGACATGTGACATGCACCATGCGACATGCACCATGCGACATGCACCATGCGACATATGACATGTGACATGCACCATGCAACATGCGCCATGTGGCATGCAACATGCGACATGCACCATGCAGCATGCGACATGCGACATACGACATGCGCCATGCACCGTGCAACATGCGCCATGTGGCATGCACCATGCGACATGCAACATACAACATGCACCATGCCACATACAGTACATACATACACTACATACATGCAACATGCATATAGACATACAGTACATATAACATAGAGTACATACTCACCATCACTTGTCACGTTGTTCCCCGAAGCCAGTGTCACCTGTAAAAAATATTAAAATAACAAACAAACACTATACTCTCTGATCCGCAGAAATCCAATTAAAACAAGTGTCCCTCGACGATCTCTTATGGACAACAGCCGATCTCCAGGGGCTCCAGGAATACAATGATGGAAGGTATCCTTCCACAATGTATTCCCCATAATGTATTCCTATGCCCCTGTGAGAAAATAGTCCCTAGTCTCACTTCTGGCACTGCTGTGTGAGAAAGTTCCCACGCAGCTTTTGCCATAAAGTGAGACCAGTGAACTATTGTAACCTCTCAGTGATACACTGCAGGAGCCATTGTCTCCTGTCAGTGTGTCACTGAAGGTCCTATAGAGCAGTGACATCACCCGATGTCACTGTTCTATAGGGAAGATCATCGTAGGACACTCGTTATTAATTGGACTACGGCGGGCAGGTAGTATACGGTTTATTATTTTAATTTTTTGCAGGCGATCGAGTATGGTAAGTATGGTTAAATTAAGAATATTAAAATACTTTTTTTCTGGCTGTGCTTTTCTTTTTTAACTCTTTCACTACTATAGGATTAATAATGGATAGGCGTCTTATTGATGCCTCTCCATTATTAACCCGGTTTAATGTCACCTTATAATAGCAAGGTGACATTAACCCCTTATTACCCCATATCTCACTGCTACTCGGGAGTGGGAAGAGAGGGGCTAAGTGCTGGAATTGGCACATCTCACAGATGCACCATTTCTGGGGCGGCTGGGGGCTGGTATTTGTAGCGGGGGGGGGGCCAATATCCATGGCTCCTCTCTAGACTATGAATATCAGCCCACAGCTGTCTGCATAGCCTTTCTGGGTCCCCCTATTTTAATAGCCAGTAAAGGCTACGCAGACAGCTGCGGGCTGATATTCATAGCCTGGGAGGGGCCATGGGTTCCCAGGCTACAAATATTGGCCCCCGGCCGTCAGCTTTCCCCCTCTGGTGCAGAAAATTGCGCTGCCAAAAATTGCGCCATTTTTTTAAAAAAAATTTTAAACTGAAACATATTGTTCATTAACCCCTTTCTGCCAGTTGATGGAATAGTACGTCAGCTGGCAGTATCCCCCGCTTTGAGGTGGGCTTTGGCGGTGAGGCCACTTCAAAACAGCAACATGTCAGCTGTTTTCAATACAACAAAAAATTTACATGATCGCTAAACGGCTTAGCGAGAAAAAAAATTAAAAGACAGAATTATGTTTTTTTGGTCGCCGCGACATTGCATTAAAATGCAATAACGGGCGATCAAAAGAACTTATCTGCACAAAAGAGATATCATTAAAAACGTCAGCTTGGCGTGCAAAAAACTAGCCCTCACCCCACCCGATATCTCAGAAAATATAGACGCTACGAGTATTGGAAAATGGCTCAATTATTTTATTTCTTTTTAGCAAAGTTTGGATTTTTTTTTCACCACTTAGATAGAAAAGAACCTAGACGTGTTTGGTGTCTATGAACTCGTATTGACCTGGAGAATCATAATGGTAGGTCAGTTTTATGCTGTGTGCACACTTTGCAGATTTGGGTGCAGAATTTTCTGCACAAAATCTGCATCTCTTTGCATAAAACGCAGCTGCTTTTCTATGCTTTTTTTCATGTTTTTTCATGGTTTTTTCACGGTTTTGATGCAGGATTTTTGTGCAGTTTTCATGTGTTTTTGATGCAGTATTTGGTGCAGTTTTGATGCAGTTTTTGCTGTGGTTTTGATGCCGTTTTTGTTGTGGTTTTAATGCAGTTTTTGGTGCGGTTTTCATGCATTTTTCATGAGTTTTTGATGCGGCTTTTGGTGCGGTTTTGATGCAGTTTTTGGTGCGATTTTGATGCAGTATTTGGTGCGGTTTTAATGCAGTTTTTGGTGCAGTTTTGATGCAGTTTTTGGTGCAGTTTTTGGTGTGGTTTTCATGGAGTTTTTGTTCCGGTTTTCATGCAGTTTTTGGTGCGGTTTTCATGCAGTTTTTGGTGCGGTTTTCATGCGTTTTTTATGCCGTTTTTGCTGTGGTTTTCATGCATTTTTTATACAGTTTTGATGCATTTTTGGTGCTTTTTGCGCAGTTTTGGTACATTTTTTAAATTTGTTTTTGGTGCAGTTTTTGTGCGGTTTTTATGTGTTTTTGATGCAGTATTTGGTGCAGTTTTGATGCAGTTTTTGCTGTGGTTTTGATGCCGTTTTTGTTGTGGTTTTAATGCAGTTTTTGGTGCGGTTTTCATGCATTTTTCATGAGTTTTTGATGCGGCTTTTGGTGCGGTTTTGATGCAGTTTTTGGTGCGATTTTGATGCAGTATTTGATGCGGTTTTAATGCAGTTTTTGGTGCAGTTTTGATGCAGTTTTTGGTGTGGTTTTCATGGAGTTTTTGTTCCGGTTTTCATGCAGTTTTTGGTGCGGTTTTCATGCAGTTTTTGGTGCGGTTTTCATGCGTTTTTTATGCCGTTTTTGCTGTGGTTTTCATGCATTTTTTATACAGTTTTGATGCATTTTTGGTGCTTTTTGCGCAGTTTTGGTACATTTTTTAAATTTGTTTTTGGTGCAGTTTTTGTGCGGTTTTTATGCATTTTTGTGCATTTTTGTATGCGTTTTTGAAAGCTAAATAAAGATGTATTATTGAACAAAAAAAAAGATTTGTGATGTCAAAATTGTCCAACCTCCGCTTTTACATTTGTCCAACCCACACTCAATTACACACATAGATAGACAGATAGATGATAGATGAAATGGATAGACAAATCTACATATAGATAGATCTATAGATGCATACATCTACATATCTATTCATATATCTATCTATAGATATATCTGGATAGATATATCTATTGATAGATGTATGGATAGTGAAGGGTGCATGTCCACTGTCCGGATTACATCTGAATTAGTTGCAGATTGGATGCTGCGTACTTGTAGTCCCATCGGATGATGACTGCACACACACCCCAAAAGACCCCCTGCACAGCCCCGCACACACCTGAACACTCCGGCACACACCCGAACAGTCCCGCACACACTCAAACAGTCCCGCAAACACCCAAACAGCCCCGTACAGCGCCGCACACATATACACGCACATAGTCACCGCCCATACACTTCCCTCCTCCCAAACTGCAGCGTTTCTTGGACACAAATCCGTAACAAAACTGCAGATCTTTTTTACATCTGCGGTTTTGCTGCAGATGTGCCCGACTCAATGAAAGTTTAAGGGTGCAGAAACGCTGCAGTTCGGCACAAAATAAGTGATTTGCTGCGGAAAAAGCTGCATTTCAGTGCGGCTTTTTCCGCAGTATGTGCACAACAAGTAATAGACTTACACTGGTTGTGCGCTACAATGCGGATTTGATACAATTCTGTGCTGCAAAAACCCTGCGGATCTGCAATTAAATTCGCAATGTGTGCACACAGCCTTAGCATTTAGTGAACCTAGCAAAAAAGCCAAGCAAAAAACAAGTATGGGATTGCACTTTTTTTTGCAATTTCATCGCACTTTGAATTTTTTTCACATTTTCTGTTACACGACATGGTAAAACCAATGGTGTCGTTCAAAAGTCGAACTTGTCCCGCAAAAGATAAGCCCTCACATGGCCATATTGATGGAAAAATTATGGCTCTGGAAAGAAGGGGAGCGATAAATGAAAACGAAAAAAGGGGATTAGAAACATGGATATGGACATATCTATGGAAATAGACATATATATATATATATATATATACAGTCATGGCCAAAAGTATTGACACCCCTGCAATTCTGTCAGATAGTACTCATTTTCTTCCTGAAAATGATTGCAAACACAAATTATTTGGTATTATTATCTTCATTTAATTTGTCTTAAATGAAAAAACACAAAAAGATATGCCCTAAAGCCAAATTGGATATAATTCCACACCAAACATAAAAAAGGGGGTGGACAAAAGTATCGGCACTGTTCGAAAAATCATGTGATGCTTCTCTAATTTGTGTAATTAACAGCACCTGTAACTTGCCTGTGGCACCTAACAGGTGTTGGCAATAACTAAATCACACTTGCAGCCAGTTGACATGGATTAAAGTTGACTCAACCTCTGTCCTGTGTCCTTGTGTGTACCACATTGAGCATGGAGAAAAGAAAGAAGACCAAAGAACTGTCTGAGGACTTGAGAAACCAAATTGTGAGGAAGCATGAGCAATCTCAAGGCTACAAGTCCATCTCCAAAGACCTGAATGTTCCTGTGTCTACCGTGCGCAGTGTCATCAAAAAGTGTAAAGCCCATGGCACTGTGGCTAACCTCCCTAGATGTGGACGGAAAAGAAAAATTGACAAGAGATTTCAACGCAAGATTGTGCGGATGTTGGATAAAGAACCTCGACTAACATCCAAACAAGTTCAAGCTGCCTTGCAGTCCGAGGGTACAACAGTGTCAACCCGTACTATCCGTTGGCGTCTGAATGAAAAGGGACTGTATGGTAGGAGACCCAGGAAGACCCCACTTCTTACCCCGCGACATAAAAAAGCCAGGTTGGAGTTTGCCAAAACTTACCTGAAAAAGCCTAAAACGTTTTGGAAGAATGTTCTCTGGTCAGATGAGACAAAAGTAGAGCTTTTTGGGCAAAGGCATCAACATAGAGTTTACAGGAGAAAAAAAGAGGCATTCAAAGAAAAGAACACGGTCCCTACAGTCAAACATGGCAGAGGTTCCCTGATGTTTTGGGGTTGCTTTGCTGCCTCTGGCACTGGACTGCTTGACCGTGTGCATGGCATTATGAAGTCTGAAGACTACCAACAAATTTTGCAGCATAATGTAGGGCCCAGTGTGAGAAAGCTGGGTCTCCCTCAGAGGTCATGGGTCTTCCAGCAGGACAATGACCCAAAACACACTTCAAAAAGCACTAGAAAATGGTTTGAGAGAAAGCACTGGAGACTTCTAAGGTGGCCAGCAATGAGTCCAGACCTGAATCCCATAGAACACCTGTGGAGAGATCTAAAAATGGCAGTTTGGAGATGGCACCCTTCAAATATCAGGGACCTGGAGCAGTTTGCCAAAGAAGAATGGTCTAAAATTCCAGCACGGCTTAGTGTACAGTGCAATGCATCATGGAACTTGTAGTATTAGAGCACAATAACTCAGGAGAAAGGAAGTTGTCGATTAACCCCATGAGAGCTGGATCCAACACTGAAGATGTGCTGCTTCAGCATGATAAAAGGTAGTATTGCTAAAATAAACACAGTAGATGTTTTCAGTGGCTCATAATAGCAAGATTTATGAAAAAAAATTATTGTAGTGCATAACTTCTTTAAGTCCATCTAGTTCAACCCATAGCCTAACCTAACATGCCCTAACATGTTGATCCAGAGGAAGGCAAAAAAACCATGTGGCAAAGAGTAAGCTCCACATTGGGGAAAAAAAATCCTTCCCACCTCCACATATGGCAATCAGATTAGTTCCCTCGATAAACGCCCTATCAAGGAATCTAGTATATACTGTATAACCTGTAACATTATACTTTTCAAGAAAGGTATCCAGTCCCCTCTTAAATTTAAGTAATGAATCACTCATTACAACATCATACGGTAGAGAGTTCCATAATCTCACTGCTCTTACAGTAAAGAATCCAAATCTGTTATTATGCTTAAACCTTCTTTCCTCCAGACGTAGAGGATGCCCCCTTGTCCCTGTTTCAGGTCTATGATTAAAAAGATCATCAGAAAGGTCTTTGTACTGTCCCCTCATATATTTATACATTAAAATAAGATCACCCCTTAGCCTTCATTTTTCCAAACTAAATAACCCCAAGTGTAATAACCTATCTTGGTATTGCAGACTCCCCAGTCCTCTAATAACCTTGGTCGCTCTTCTCTGCACCCGCTCTAGTTCAGCTATGTCTTTCTTTTACACCGGAGACCAGAACTGTGCACAGTATTCTAAGTGTGGTCGAACTAGTGACTTGTATAGAGGTAAAATTATGTTCTCCTTATGAGCATCTATGCCTCTTTTAATGCATCCCATTATTTTATTTGCCTTTGTAGTAGCTGCCTGACATGGGCCACTGAATATGAGTTTGTCATCCACCCATACACCCAGGTCTTGTTCATTGACGGTTTTGCCCAGAGTTTTAGAATTAAGCACATAGTTATTCATCTTATTACTTCTACCCAAGTGCATGACCTTACATTTATACCCATTAAAGCTCATTTGCCATTTATCAGCCCAAGCTTCTAGTTTACATAAATCATCCTGTAATATAAAATTGTCCTAATCTGTATTGATTACCCTGCAGAGTTTAGTGTCATCTGCAAATATTGAAATTCTGCTCTGTATGATCCCTACAAGATCATTAATAAATATGTTAAAAAGAAAAGGGCCCATTACTGATCCCTGTGGTACCCCACTGCTAACCGCTACCCAGTCCGAGTGTGTTCCATTAATAACCACCCTTTGTTTCCTATCCCTGAGCCAGCTCTTAAACCACTTACACATATTTTCCCCTAACCCCATTATTCTCATTTTATGTATCAACCTTTTGTGTGGCACCATATCAAAAGCTTTTGAAAAGTCCATATACACTACATCCACTGAGTTCCCTTGGTCCAGTCCGGAACTTACCTCTTCATAGAAATTGATCAGATTAGTCTGACAGGAACAGTCCCTAGTAAACCCGTGCTGATACTGGGTCATGAGGTTATTCCTCTTCAGATACTCCAGTATAGCATCCCTTAGAATGCCCTCCAGGATTTTACCCACAGTAGAGGTTAAGCTTACTGGCCTATAATTTCCGAATTTAGTTTTTGTCCCCTTTTTGAATATTGGCATCACATTTGCTATATGCCAGTCCTGTGATATAGACCCTGTTATTATGGACTCTTTAACCCCTTTCTGCCATTAGACGTACTATTGCGTCCATGTGGGGTGGGCTTTACTTCCCAAGGACGCAATAGTACGTCATATGCGATCGGCAGCGCTCACGGGGGGAGCGCCGCCGATCGCGGCCGGGTGTCAGCTGCCTATCGCAGCTGACATCCGGCACTATGTGCCAGGAGCGGTCAAAGACCGCCCCCGGCACATTAACCCCCGGCACACCGCGATCAAAGATGATCGCGATGTGCCGGCGGTGCAGGGAAGCACCGCGCAGGGAGGGGGCTCCCTGCGGGCTTCCCTGAGCCCCCCGCAGCAACGCGATGTGATCGCGTTGCTGCGAGGGTCTTACCTCCCTCCCTCCCTGCTCCAGACCCGGATCCAAGATGGCCGCGGATCTGGGTCCTGCAGGGAGGGAGGTGGCTTCACAGAGCCTGCTCAGAGCAGGCACTGTGAAGCAGCCTGCACTCCTATCAGATCGGTGATCTGACAGAGTGCTGTGCAAACTGTCAGATCACCGATCTGTGATGTCCCCCCCTGGGACAAAGTAAAAAAGTAAAAAAAAAATTTTTCAAATGTGTAAAAAAAAAAATAAAAAAAATATTCCAAAATAATGAAAAAAAAAATAATATTATTCCCATAAATACATTTCTTTATCTAAATAAAAAAACCAAAACAATAAAAGTACACATATTTAGTATCGCCGCGTCCGTAACGGCCCGACCTATAAAACTGGCCCACTAGTTAACCCCTTCAGTAAACACCGTAAGAAAAAAAAAAAAAAACGAGGCAAAAAACAACGCTTTATTATCATACCGCCGAACAAAAAGTGGAATAACACGCGATCAAAAAGATGGATATAAATAACCATGGTACCGCTGAAAGCATCATCTTGTCCCGCAAAAAACGAGCTGCCATACAGCATCATCAGCAAAAACATAAAAAAGTTATAGTCCTGAGAATAAAGCGATGCAAAAATAATTATTTTTTCCGTAAAATAGTTTTTATCGTATAAAAGCGCCAAAACATAAAAAAAGATATAAATGAGGTGTCGCTGTAATCGTACTGACCCGAAGAATAAAACTGCTTTATCAATTTTACCAAACGCGGAACGGTATAAACGCCTCCCCCAAAAGGAATTCATGAATAGCTGTTTTTTGGTCATTCTTCCTCACAAAAATCAGAATAAAAAGCGATCAAAAAATGTCACGTGCCTGAAAATGTTACCAATAAAATCGTCAACTCGTCCCACAAAAAACAAGACCTCACATGACTCTGTGGACCAAAATATGGAAAAATTATAGCTCTCAAAATGTGGTAACGCAAAAAATATTTTTTGCAATAAAAAGCGTCTTTCAGTGTGTGACGGCTGCCAATCATAAAAATCTGCTAAAAAACCCGCTATAAAAGTAAATCAAACCCCCCTTCATCACCCCCTTAGTTAGGGAAAAATTAAAAAAATGTATTTATATCCATTTTCCCGTTAGGGCTAGGGTTAGGGCTAGGGTTAGGGCTAGGGTTAGGGCTAGGGTTAGGGTTAGGGCTAGGGTTAGGGTTGGGGCTAGGGCTAGGGCTAGGGTTAGGGTTAGGGCTAGGGTTAGGGTTAGGGCTAGGGTTAGGGTTAGGGTTGGGGCTACAGTTAGGGTTGGGGCTACAGTTAGGGTTGGGGCTAAAGTTAGGGTTAGGGTTTAGATTACATTTACAGTTGGGAATAGGGTTGGGATTAGGGGTGTGTCAGGGTTAGGGGTGTGGTTAGGGTTACCGTTGGAATTAGGGTTAGGGGTGTGTTTGGATTAGGGCTTCAGTTATAATTGGAGGGTTTCCACTGTTTAGGCACATCAGGGGCTCTCCAAACACGACATGGCGTCCGATCTCAATTCCAGCCAATTCTGCGTTGAAAAAGTAAAACAGTGCTCCTTCCCTTCCAAGCTCTCCCGTGTGCCCAAACAGGGGTTTGCCCCAACATATGGGGTATCAGCGTACTCAGGACAAATAGGACAACAACTTTTGGGGTCCAATTTCTCCTGTTACCCTTGGGAAAAAACAAACTAGGGGCTAAAAAATAATTTTTGTGGGAAAAAAAAAGATTTTTTATTTTCACGGCTCTGCGTTATAAACTGTAGTGAAACACTTGGGGGTTCAAAGTTCTCCCAACACATCTAGATGAGTTCCCTGGGGGGTCTAGTTTCCAATATGGGGTCACTTGTGGGGGGTTTCTACTGTTTAGGTACATTAGGGGCTCTGCAAACGCAATGTGACGCCTGCAGACTATTCCATCTAAGTCTGCATTCCAAATGGCACTCCTTCCCTTCCGAGCCCTCCCATGCGCCCAAACGGTGGTTCCCTCCACATATGGGGTATCAGCGTACTCAGGACAAATTGGACAACAACTTTTGGGGTCGAATTTCTCCTCTTACCCTCGGGAAAATACAAAACTGGGGGCTAAAAAATAATTTTTGTGGGAAAAAATTTTTGTTTTATTTTTACGGCTCTGCATTATAAACTTCTGTGAAGCCCTTGGTGGGTCAAAGCGCTCACCACACATCTAGATAAGTTCCTTAGGGGGTCTACTTTCCAAAATGGTGTCACTTGTGGGGGGTTTCTACTGTTTAGGTACATTAGGGGCTCTGCAAACGCAATGTGACACCTGCAGACCATTCCATCTAAGTCTGCATTCCAAATGGAGCTCCTTCCCTTCCGAGCCCTCCCATGCGCCCTAACAGTGGTTCCCCCCACTTATGGGGTATCAGCGCACTCACGACAAATTGGACAACAAATTTTGGGGTCCAATTTCTCCTGTTACCCTCGGGAAAATACAAAACTGGGGGCTAAAAAATAATTTTTGTGGGAAAAAATGTTTGTTTTATTTTTACGGCTCTGCATTATAAACTTCTGTGAAGCCCTTGGTGGGTCAAAGCGCTCACCACACATCTAGATAAGTTCCTTAGGGGGTCTACTTTCCAAAATGGTGTTACTTGTGGGGGGTTTCAATGTTTAGGCACATCAGTGGCTCTCCAAACGCAACATGGCGTCCCATCTCAATTCCTGTCAATTTTGCATTGAAAAGTCAAACGGCGCTCCTTCCCTTCCGAGCTCTCCCATGCGCCCAAACAGTGGTTTACCCCCACATATGGGGTATCAGCGTACTCAGGAAAAATTGTACAACAACTTTTGGGGTCCAATTTCTTCTCTTACCCTTGGGAAAATAAAAAATTGGGGGCGAAAAGATAATTTTTGTGAAAAAATATGATTTTTTATTTTTACGGTTCTCCATTATAAACTTCTGTGAAGCACTTGGTGGGTCAAAGTGCTTACCACACCTCTAGATAAGTTACTTAGGGGGTCTACTTTCCAAAATGGTGTCACTTGTGGGGGGTTTCAATGTTTAGGCACATCAGTGGCTCTCCAAACGCAACATGGCGTCCCATCTCAATTCCTGTCAATTTTGCATTGAAAAGTCAAACGGCGCTCCTTCCCTTCCGAGCTCTCCCATGAGCCCAAACAGTGGTTTACCCCCACATATGGGGTATCAGCGTACTCAGGACAAATTGTACAACAACTTTTGCGGTCCAATTTCTTCTCTTACCCTTGGGAAAATAAAAAATTGGGGGCGAAAAGATAATTTTTGTGAAAAAATATGATTTTTTATTTTTACGGTTCTGCATTATAAAGTTCTGTGAAGCACTTGGTGGGTCAAAGTGCTCACCACACCTCTAGATAAGTTCCTTAGGGGGTCTACTTTCCAAAATGTTGTCACTTGTGGGGGGTTTCAATGTTTAGGCACATCAGGGGCTCTCCAAACGCAACATGGTGTCCCATCTCGATTCCAGTCAATTTTGCATTGAAAAGTCAAATGGCGCTCCTTCGCTTCCGAGCTCTGTCATGCGCCCAAACAGTGGTTTACCCCCACATATTGGGTATCGGTGTACTCAGGACAAATTGTACAACAACTTTTGCGGTCCATTTTCTCCTGTTACCCTTGGTAAAATAAAACAAATTGGAGCTGAATTAAATTTTTTGTGAAAAAAAGTTAAATGTTCATTTTTATTTAAACATTCCAAAAATTCCTGTGAAGCACCAAAAGGGTTAATAAACTTCTTGAATATGGTTTTGAGCACCATGAGGGGTGCAGTTTTTAAAATGGTGTCACACTTGGGTATTTTCTATCATATAGACCCCTCAAAATGACTTCAAATGAGATGTGGTCCCTAAAAAAAAATGGTGTTGTAAAAATGAGAAATTGCTGGTCAACTTTTAACCCTTATAACTCCCTAACAAAAAAAAATTTTGGTTCCAAAATTGTGCTGATGTAAAGTAAACATGTGGGAAATGTTACTTATTAAGTATTTTGTGGGACATATATCTGTGATTTAATTGCATAAAAATTCAAAGTTGGAAAATTGCGAAATTTTCATAATTTTCGCCAAATTTCCGTTTTTTTCACAAATAAACGCAAGTACTATCAAAGAATTTTTACCATTGTCATGAAGTACAATATGTCACGAGAAAACAATGTCAGAATCACTGGAATCCTTTGAAGCGTTCCAGAGTTATAACCTCATAAAGGGACAGTGGTCAGAATTGTAAAAATTGGCCCGGTCATTAACGTGCAAACCACCCTTGGGGGTAAAGGGGTTAAAAATTGAAAATAATGGTCTATCAATGACTATACTTAGTTCCTGCAGTACTCGAGGGTGTATCCCATCCGGGCCCGGAGATTTGTCAATTTTAGTGATTTTTAGATGCCGCCGTACTTCCTGCTGGGTTAAGCAGGTGACATTTAATGGGGAATTTTTGTTATCACTGATCATATCGTCTGCCATGGGATTTTCTTGTGTAAATACTGATGAAAAAAAGTCATTTAGCATATTGGCTTTTTCCTCATCCTCATCAACCATTTCACCCAGACTATTTTTAAGGGGACCCACACTATTATTTTTTAGTTTCTTACTATTTACGTATTTAAAGAATATTTTGGGATTATTTTTACTTTCTCTGGCAATGAGTCTTCCTGTCTCAATCTTTGCTGCCTTGATTTGCTTTTTATAGAATTTATTTAATTTTCTGTATTTATTTAATGCCTCATCACTACCTACTTCCTTTAATTCTCTAAATGCTTTCTTTTTGTCACTTATTGCGCCCCTTACAGCTCTATTTAGCCATATTGGTTTCCTCCTATTTCTAGTATGTTTATTCCCATATGGTATATACTGTGCACAGGTCCTATCCAGGATGCTAATAAACATCTCCCACTTTCTTTGTGTATTTTTATGTCTCAGGATATCGTCCCAGTTAACTGCACCAAGATCATCTTTCATCCGTTGGAAATTTGCCCTCCTGAAGTTTAGTGTCCTTGTAACCCCTCTACTACACATTTTATTAAATGATACATGAAAACTTATTATTTTGTGATCACTATTTCCCAAGTGACCCCCAATTTGCAAACTATGTAGATTAATATATACTTATTTTATATTCAATTGCTGTGACACTTACGTATGATGAATGCCATTTATCAGTTATCTGTCGCTGATAGGTTCTTGTGTTGGCTTTTATTTTTAACTTTTTAACTGCATGACTTTAGATCATATTCATTTGGTATAATGACAAATTGTATAACTTAACCCAATTCACGAAAAGTTAAGGATGAACACATATGCAGTTATATCAATATTGTTTTAAAACATTGGTAACAGATTCAAATTATGTATCAGTGGGGATCCACTATGCTGAGACCTCACCGACCCTGAAGAGGAGGTGCAGAAATACTCAGCTGACATTGGCCAAGTTTGTTCAGCTGACAGAGAGAAGAGACGTCAGTAGTGTATGCGTCATAGGCAGAAAGGGCTTCGCCGGTAATATTATATTGATGACTTATCCTTCTTTTGTTTTTGTTTGCATTGTAATGATAGGCCATCAGTATCAGATCTGATGTTACTAGTTCCAGTGGTGGCTGGATGTATACAATGAATGGATCTCTACTGTACAGCTCTGTGCAATATGTAGAAGTTACTATGAAGTAGTGCACATCAGTTCTTATTAAAGCAGGAGCAGATATGCAGTATTCGGGAAAGGCCAAATATCCAAATATAAACATTGTACGGCGCGGCACTGTTCAGCACTGTTTGATGTGTAGCAGCTGCTGTCAAGTACTGTAGATCAAATAAGAGCTAATGCACAATACCTGGCAGTGGCCACTACACATTAACCGTATCTGTGTTGTTTATCTCCACTCCATGTTTCCATTCAGATACCACGGGATCTACTAACTGTGGAAACTGCCGACTGGAGACGAGCAGACTTGACAGAATTTGAATTCACCAAATTGTACATATTTTTCCATTTTCCAGGAAATTCTATTTGCAGCTGAGTTATTCTCCTTGAATTGAATGTCCTTTATTATGTTCTGGCATCTTCCCAGACCCCAAAGCATAATAACGCGGAAGGTGTAAAAAAAAAATCTCACCCCACCGCTCACCTGTCCGGTCCCTGTGCTTCTCACTGCATGCTGCATGCCATTATGGTACCAGAGATATCGGCCTCTTTAGTGTGTGCTAATTTTTCTGGTTTGTTTCAAAGGAGTGTATCTCACCTAGTAATTGTGCATAACAGACTAAAAACATGCCAACAGAAAATACTGTGACCTACTCCCTTTTGGAAAAAAAAACTGAAAAATTAGCAGTAAATAAAAAGCCTCATATCTCTGGAATCGTATGGCAGGTTAAAAAAAAAAAACGCAAATTACTCAGGGGTCCCGAGGGAATAAAATGAGTCAAAAGCTGGCTACTTTTGGCTCGCTGACAGGTCCTCGTTAAAGCCATGTTCATATTTGCATTATGAACTCATATAGTATATAATTCATACTATAACCAAAATGCTCTCTGGGATCCATTACTCAACAAACCTGTTGGCTTACAGACGTTTAACTGAACGTAGATGATACCGTGATATCACAAAAAGGGTAATTTGCCAACTAACCTGAGATAGGTCGATAGCTTGTACCGAGTTAAATTATCTTAATTCTCTTAAGTGAAATATTTTTCTGTGATAAGTTATCAAGATGGAGCGTTATCTGTCAAGATAAACTTGGCTACATCTGTAAAATCAGGAGTGAACAAGGTGTTCATCAGTTTAACAGGGAAAATGATTTTCGACTCCTCTGACACAGATATCAGCACAAGATCGGCTTTAATTTTTCTAATTGGAAATTGCATAACACAATTTAATTATTTAGATCACTCCACATATAAGCTGGACTCATTTAGTAATAACCCTGCAGGAGTTATCAGTAGTATATATGTATTTTTCACAACAGCCTCTACTCTGCAAATGCTTTGCTACTACTAAGATCTGCAGTCCATATAATAACGAGAGTCCCATGATGATCTCCCCTATAGAGCTGTCACATCAGGAGATGTGACTGCTCTACAGGGCTTCCAGTGACACACTGACAGGAGGTAATGGCTTCTGCAGTTTTATCACTGAGAGTTCATGCTTTCACTTTACGGCACTGCTGCGTGAGAATTTTCCCACGCAGTGGTGCCACAAGTGACAGCTTGAACTCCAGTGACTTCTGACGGTGGAGTGATAGTGGAGGATACCTGCTGTCATTGTATCACTGGAGTCCCTGGAGAAGGGTCACATATGCCGATGTGTCAGCTCTCCACGTGAGATCGTCGTGGGACACTCGTTGTTAAATTGATTACATCGGAACTGGGAGTATACTGTTGGTTTATTATGTTATTTTTTATTACAGGTGATTGAGTGAATCGGGGATTAGTTGTATGGTGATTATGTACTGTATATGTGTGTATGTGTATTTTTTTTTACACAGTAGCCTGATGATGGGACTACTACTGTCCCATCATTGGCTAGCTGTCACTGTAGCAAGCATAGCTGGATGGGACTAGTAGTCCCATCGGACGATGCCTGCCTACATACAGACCCGCACACACAGCCCGGCACACACACCCAAATACATGCTGATACACACAGACACTCGCACACAGACACCCGCACACAGACACGCACATATTCACCGCTCGTACAGTCTCCGCCCACATACATATAGTTTCCGCCCACACACTCTTCCTCCTCCCTATCTGCAGCGTTTCTCGCACGCAACTGGACAGCAAAACCGTAGATCTGTTTAAACCTGCGGTTTTGCTGCAGATTTTCCTGACTCAATGGTAGTCAATGGGTGCAAAAACTCTGCAGATCCGCAATATGAATTGACATATAGCGGAAAATAAAACGCTGCAAATCCGCGCGTATTTTTCCTGCAGCATGTGCACAACAATTCTCAATTGTCCATTGACTAACATTGTTTGTGCACTACACTGCGGATTTGATGCAGTTGTGAGTAAAATAAATAAACTTCTCTGGGTTCACTGTTAAATAACTTTTGCTTGTAAATGTAATAATTCTAGTAATATCATAATCATTTTCATGTGGCAATTGTCAGTCAGAATTACGAGGTTAAGCCACAGTTAGATGTTGAAGAGCATTTCAGTGTACTTTAAATTGCAAACTCTGATGGCTATTGATAATCTTATTAAAAGCATAGCAAAAGCAGAAAATCATATCGTACAACTAGTGTGAAGATAATCTAGGAAGACATGTGGAAAATGTGTCACTATGCAACAAACCAAAATAGTGGAGATTAGTAGAACATTTGAGAGCAAGTTGTCAGATGTGCCCTATTTAATGATGTGATGTAGTCACTGCAAGCCTTTAGATTTGGATAATTAAGAAACGGTATAACGTTATATTTTTATGATTATGAGTAATATCATTATATATTGCTATTGTATCTCTTCTGTAAATATCAGTTATTAAGAAGTGTGATGATCATATGGAAGCACTAAAACATCCAACCAAACAGAATGTCTACGTGATACATGACCTAATTTTGAAGATGAAGCTAGAATTTCATATCTGTCTCTCACTGAATAATATTAATCTCCTTTTTACCTTCAGAAAAGGGCCCTGCAGCGACTTAGTTAATGCAGCTGTTGCCGTCCTCCTTCTTCACAGTGCCAGGCAGAGTGCCCCAATAATTGTACCATCTCCAGTGCCTCACGTACAATGCTACACACTGTACAAGAAACAATGCTGCTAATGTCAGCCGCAGTTTACCTCAAACAGTGCCAACCACAATCGCCACAGAGATTGCTTCTTGCAGTGCACACAGTGGCAATTAGTTCTTGCCTTACAGTAAAGGTCTAATGCGGTGCCAGTCACAACACCAGTCACAACCAAAAGCCACGGTGTCCCTGTGCCCCCCAAAAAGTCAAACTGGTATGTCCTTCATACAGTGCTATTCAGAAATCGAGCCACATTGGCCCTCAGTATAAACCAAACACGCCCCTCACACAGTGTCAGCCAAGAAAGTAGATATCTCTTATATTCCTCTGTATTGTTGGGAAGAAGGTTCTAGACAATAACCACTAAAATGTGAAACCAGAACCAGAGCTGAATTAAGCAGAGACGAGCAGATTAACCCCTTAACGGCCGCCGATACACCTTTTAACGACTGCAGTTAATGGTACTTAAGCCACAGCGCCGTTAATTAACGGCGCTGTGGAAAAAGTGAATAGCGCCCCCCAGAGTCGGATTTTCCCTGGGGTCTCAGTTGCCGGGGGGTAGCCAAGACCCCAGAGAACATGATTCGGGGTTTTTTTTACTGACCCCCGGGTTGCGATCGCCGGTAATTAACCGTTTATCGGTGATCGCAAAAAAAAAAAAAGCGATTTCCCACTTAATTTCTTTGTCCTCCGATGTGATCGCACATCAGAGGACAGAGAAGTGGGGTCCCCAATAGCCCCCCGATACTCACCTGTCTACCCCGGTGCTCCTCGTGGCTCCCGATGGGCGCCGCCATCTTGTTCTGACCAAAAATGGCGGGCGCATGCGCAGTGCGCACGCCGGCCGGCACCCGGAAAATGATCGGGGTCGGTTTTTACCGACCCCTGTTTTGCGAGCGCCGGTAATTAACTGTTTACCGGCGATCGCAAAAAAAAGCGATCTTTCATTCTCTGTCTTCTGATGTGATCGAACATCAGAGGACAGAGAAATAGGGGGATTCGGGGACCCTGCTATACTTACCGGTGTCCCTGGGTCCTCCTGCTTCTTCTCTTGGCCGCCAGCTTCTTCATCCGGAAAGAAAATGGCGGGCGCATGCGCAGTGCGCCCGCCATATTCTGCCGGCCAGCAGGTGGAGTAGTTGGATCTAAATTTAGGGTTAGGGTTAGGGTTGGGGCTAAATTTAGGGTTAGGGTTGGGGTTAAATTTAGGGTTAGGGTTAGGGTTGGGGCTAAATTTAGGGTTAGGGTTGGGGCTAAATTTAGGGTTAGGGTTAGGGTTGGGGCTAAATATAGGGTTAGGGTTGGGGCTAAATTTTGGGTTAGGCTTCTTTCACACTTGCGTCGGTACAGGGCCTTCACAATGCGTCGGCCCAACGTACTGATGCACGTTGTGAAAATTGTGCACAATGTGGGCAGCGGATGCAGTTTTTCAACGCATCCGCTGCCCAGTCTATGTCCTGGGGAGGAGGGGGCGGAGTTACGGCCACGCATGCGCGGTCGGAAATAACATAGTAACATAGTAACATAGTTAGTAAGGCCGAAAAAAGACATTTGTCCATCCAGTTCAGCCTATATTCCATTATAATAAATACCCAGATCTACGTCCTTCTACAGAACCTAATAATTGTATGATACAATATTGTTCTGCTCCAGGAAGACATCCAGGCCTCTCTTGAACCCCTCGACTGAGTTCGCCATCACCACCTCCTCAGGCAAGCAATTCCAGATTCTCACTGCCCTAACAGTAAAGAATCCTCTTCTATGTTGGTGGAAAAACCTTCTCTCCTCCAGACGCAAAGAATGCCCCCTTGTGCCCGTCACCTTCCTTGGTATAAACAGATCCTCAGCGAGATATTTGTATTGTCCCCTTATATACTTATACATGGTTATTAGATCGCCCCTCAGTCGTCTTTTTTCTAGACTAAATAATCCTAATTTCGCTAATCTATCTGGGTATTGTAGTTCTCCCATCCCCTTTATTAATTTTGTTGCCCTCCTTTGTACTCTCTCTAGTTCCATTATATCCTTCCTGAGCACCGGTGCCCAAAACTGGACACAGTACTCCATGTGCGGTCTAACTAGGGATTTGTACAGAGGCAGTATAATGCTCTCATCATGTGTATCCAGACCTCTTTTAATGCACCCCATGATCCTGTTTGCCTTGGCAGCTGCTGCCTGGCACTGGCTGCTCCAGGTAAGTTTATCATTAACTAGGATCCCCAAGTCCTTCTCCCTGTCAGATTTACCCAGTGGTTTCCCGTTCAGTGTGTAATGGTGATATTGATTCCCTCTTCCCATGTGTATAACCTTACATTTATCATTGTTAAACCTCATCTGCCACCTTTCAGCCCAAGTTTCCAACTTATCCAGATCCATCTGTAGCAGAATACTATCTTCTCTTGTATTAACTGCTTTACATAGTTTTGTATCATCTGCAAATATCGATATTTTACTGTGTAAACCTTCTACCAGATCATTAATGAATATGTTGAAGAGAACAGGTCCCAATACTGACCCCTGCGGTACCCCACTGGTCACAGCGACCCAGTTAGAGACTATACCATTTATAACCACCCTCTGCTTTCTATCACTAAGCCAGTTACTAACCCATTTACACACATTTTCCCCCAGACCAAGCATTCTCATTTTGTGTACCAACCTCTTGTGCGGCACGGTATCAAACGCTTTGGAAAAATCGAGATATACCACGTCCAATGACTCACCGTGGTCCAGCCTATAGCTTACCTCTTCATAAAAACTGATTAGATTGGTTTGACAGGAGCGATTTCTCATAAACCCATGCTGATATGGAGTTAAACAGTTATTCTCATTGAGATAATCCAGAATAACATCCCTCAGAAACCCTTCAAATATTTTACCAACAATAGAGGTTAGACTTACTGGCCTATAATTTCCAGGTTCACTTTTAGAGCCCTTTTTGAATATTGGCACCACATTTGCTATGCGCCAGTCCTGCGGAACAGACCCTGTCGCTATAGAGTCACTAAAAATAAGAAATAATGGTTTATCTATTACATTACTTAGTTCTCTTAGTACTCGTGGGTGTATGCCATCCGGACCCGGAGATTTATCTATTTTAATCTTATTTAGCCGGTTTCGCACCTCTTCTTGGGTTAGATTGGTGACCCTTAATATAGGGTTTTCATTGTTTCTTGGGATTTCACCTAGCATTTCATTTTCCACCGTGAATACCGTGGAGAAGAAGGTGTTTAATATGTTAGCTTTTTCCTCGTCATCTACAACCATTCTTTCCTCACTATTTTTTAAGGGGCCTACATTTTCAGTTTTTATTCTTTTACTATTGATATAGTTGAAGAACAGTTTGGGATTAGTTTTACTCTCCTTAGCAATGTGCTTCTCTGTTTCCTTTTTGGCAGCTTTAATTAGTTTTTTAGATAAAGTATTTTTCTCCCTATAGTTTTTTAGAGCTTCAATGGTGCCATCCTGCTTTAGTAGTGCAAATGCTTTCTTTTTACTGTTAATTGCCTGTCTTACTTCTTTGTTTAGCCACATTGGGTTTTTCCTATTTCTAGTCCTTTTATTCCCACAAGGTATAAACCGCTTACACTGCCTATTTAGGATGTTCTTAAACATTTCCCATTTATTATCTGTATTCTCATTTCTGAGGATATTGTCCCAGTCTACCAGATTAAGGGCATCTCTAAGCTGTTCAAACTTTGCCTTCCTAAAGTTCAATGTTTTTGTGACTCCCTGACAAGTCCCCCTAGTGAAAGACAGGTGAAACTGCACAATATTGTGGTCGCTATTTCCTAAATGCCCAACCACCTGCAGATTTGTTATTCTGTCAGGTCTATTAGATAGTATTAGGTCTAAAAGTGCTGCTCCTCTGGTTGGATTCTGCACCAATTGTGAAAGATAATTTTTCTTGGTTATTAGCAGAAACCTGTTGCCTTTATGGGTTTCACAGGTTTCTGTTTCCCAGTTAATATCCGGGTAGTTAAAGTCCCCCATAACCAGGACCTCATTATGGGTTGCAGCTTCATCTATCTGCTTTAGAAGTAGACTTTCCATGGTTTCTGTTATATTTGGGGGTTTGTAACAGACCCCAATGAGAATTTTGTTACCATTTTTCCCTCCATGAATTTCAACCCATATGGACTCGACATCCTCATTCCCTTCGCTAATATCCTCCCTTAAAGTGGACTTTAGACAAGACTTTACATAGAGACAAACCCCTCCTCCTCTCCGATTTTTACGATCCTTTCTAAACAGACTGTAACCCTGTAAGTTAACTGCCCAGTCATAGCTTTCATCTAACCATGTCTCGGTTATTCCCACTATGTCAAAGTTACCTGTAGATATTTCTGCTTCTAGTTCTTCCATCTTGTTTGTCAGGCTTCTGGCGTTTGCGAACATGCAGTTCAGAGGATTTTGTTTTGTTCCAATCTCCTCACTGTGGATTGTTTTAGAAATGTTCTTACCTCCCTTCTGAGTATGTTTTCCTGGGTCGTCTTTGTTCGAGTCTAATGTTTTTCTTCCCGTCCCCTCTTCTTCTAGTTTAACGCCCTCCTGATGAGTGTAGCGAGTCTTCTGGCGAATGTGTGTTTCCCAGGTTTGTTGAGGTGTAGTCCGTCTCTGGCGAGGAGTCCATCGTACAAGGAATTCACACCGTGGTCCAGGAATCCGAATCCTTGTTGTCTGCACCATCGTCTTAGCCAGTTGTTTGCATCAAGAATCCTGTTCCATCTCCTGGTGCCATGCCCGTCTACTGGAAGGATCGAAGAAAAAACTACCTGTGCATCCAGTTCCTTTACTTTTTTCCCCAACTCTTCAAAGTCCTTGCAGATTGTCGGTAGGTCCTTCCTTGCCGTGTCATTGGTGCCAACATGTATCAGAAGAAATGGGTGGACGTCCTTGGAGCTGAAGAGCTTTGGTATCCTATCGGTCACATCCTTGATCACCGCACCTGGAAGGCAGCATACTTCTCTTGCAGTTATGTCCGGTCTGCAGATGGCTGCTTCTGTGCCTCTCAGTAGTGAGTCTCCCACCACCACCACTCTTCGTTGCTTCTTGGCTGTACTTTTTGCTGTCACTTGTTGCTGTGTGCCCTTTTCTTTTTTGCTTGCTGGTATTGCTTCATTCTTGGGTGTGCCATCTTCATCCTCTACAAAGATTTGATATCGGTTCTTCAGTTGTGTGGTTGGTGATTTCTTCATGGTCTTCTTGCTTCTTTTGGTCACATGCTTCCACTCATCTGCTTTTGGAGGTTCTCTGACACTTTTTGCACCTTCTGTGACCAGTAGAGATGCTTCTGTTCTGTCTAGAAAGTCTTCATTCTCTTTGATGAGTTTCAAAGTTGCTATTCTTTCTTCCAGACCCCGCACCTTTTCTTCTAAAAGGGCCACTAGTCTACACTTCTGACAGGTGAAATTGGATTCTTCTTCTGGTCGATCTGTGAACATGTAGCACATGCTGCAGCTCACCATGTAGGTTGTCACATCTGCCATGTTGCTCCTAGATCCTGCTGACTTGCTGTGTGTTTTCCTTCTTGTGTAATCTACTCAGCCAAGCTCTCTTGCAATAATGTCCTACAGGCAAAAATTCGCGCGGTTTGGTGATGCTTTCGAAGCAGCTGGTCCCGGCTGTACCCAACGATCTTCTAGCTTAGGGAGACTTCGCTTCTCCCAGAAGGCACCTGGAATATGCAAATTAGCCTCCTGAAGCTTGAATCCCTGGTTTGGTGATGCTTTCGAAGCAGCTGGTCCCGGCTTTACCCAACGATCTTCTAGCTTAGGGAGACTTCGCTTCTCCCAGAAGGCACCTGGAATATGCAAATTAGCCTCCTGAAGCTTGAATCCCTGGTTTGGTGATGCTTTCGAAGCAGCTGGTCCCGGCTGTACCCAACGATCTTCTAGCTTAGGGAGACTTCGCTTCTCCCAGAAGGCACCTGGAATATGCAAATTAGCCTCCTGAAGCTTGAATCCCTGGTTTGGTGATGCTTTCGAAGCAGCTGGTCCCGGCTGTACCCAACGATCTTCTAGCTTAGGGAGACTTCGCTTCTCCCAGAAGGCACCTGGAATATGCAAATTAGCCTCCTGAAGCTTGAATCCCTGGTTTGGTGATGCTTTCGAAGCAGCTGGTCCCGGCTGTACCCAACGATCTTCTAGCTTAGGGAGACTTCGTTTCTCCCAGAAGGCACCTGGAATATGCAAATTAGCCTCCTGAAGCTTGAATCCCTGGTTTGGTGATGCTTTCGAAGCAGCTTGGCGGACGCGATGTACAAAAACCGTTACATTGAACTTTTTTTGTGCCAACGGTCCGCCAAAGCACAACTGATCCAGTGCACAACGGACGCGATGTATGGCCATCCATCGCGATCCGTCGGCAATACAAGTCTATGAGCAAAAAAAGGCATCCTGCGGGCACATTTGCAGGATCCATTTTTTGTCCAAAACGACAGATTGCAATGGATGCCACACGACGCAAGTGTGAAAGTAGCCTTAGGGCTAGGGTTAGAGTTGGGGCTAAAGTTAGGGCTAGGGTTAGGGTTGGGGCTAAAGTTAGGGCTAGGGTTAGGGTTGGGGCTAAAGTTAGGGCTAGGGTTAGGGTTGGGGCTAAAGTTAGGTCTAGGGTTAGGGTTGGGGCTAAATTTAGGGTTAGGGTTTGGGCTAAGGTTGGGGCTAAAGTTAGGGCCAGGGTTGCGGCTAAAGTTAGGGTTAGAGTTGGGATTAGGGTTAGGGTTTGGATTAGGGTTGGCATTAGGGTTAGGGTTGGCATTAGGGTTATGCTTTGGATTAGGGTTAGGTTTGGGATTAGGGTTAAGGTTAGGGTTGGGATTAGGGGTGTATTGGGATTGGGGTTAGGTTTGAGGTTAGGGTTCAGATTAGGATTAGGGGTGTGTTGGATTTAGGGTTTTGAATAGGGTTATGGTTAGGGTTGACATTAGGGTTGTTTTGGGGTTAGGGTTAGGGTTTTTTGGGGGTTTCCACTGTTTAGGTACATCAGGGGGGTCTCCAAACACGACAGCCAGTTTTGCGCTCAAAAAGTCAAATGGTGCTCCCTCCCTTCTGAGCTCTGCCATGCGCCCAAACAGTGGTTTACCCCCACATATGGGGCATCAGCGTACTCGGGATAAATTGGACAACAACTTTTGGGGTCCAATTTCTACTGTTACCCTTGTGAAAATAAAATCTTGGGGGCTACAAAATCTTTTTTGTGGAAAAAAAAATATTTTTTTATTTTCATGACTCTGCATTATAAACGTCTGTGAAGCACTTGAGCATTCAAAGTTCTCACCACACATCTAGATAAGTTCCTTGGGTGGTATAGTTTCCAAAATGGGGTCACTTGTGGGGGGTTACTACTAGGGTTGAGCGACCTTTACTTTTATAGGATCGGGTCGGGTTTCACGAAACCCGACTTTTTCAAAAGTCGGGTCGAGTGAAATCGGCCGATCCTATAAAAAAGTCGGGGTCGGGGTTGGCCGAAACTCGAAACCCAATGCAGTACATTGGGTTTCCAATGGTTCCCAGGGTCTGAAGGAGCGGAAACTCTCCTTCAGGCCTTGGGATCCATATTTAAGTGTAAAATAAAGAATTAAAATAAAAAAAATCGCTATACTTACCCTCTGACGCGCCCTGGTACTAACCGGGAACATTCCTTCCTTAGAATCAGCCTTCCAGGACCTTGCGGTGACGTCGCGGTGACGTCGCGGCTTGTGATTGGTCGCGCGGCCGCCCATGTGACCGCTCGCGCGACCAATCACAAGCCACGACGTCACCGCGACGTCACCGAAGGACCTGGAAGGGCTGATTCTTAGGAAGGAAGGCTGCCGGAAAGAAGCAGGGCGCGTCCGAGGGCGAGTATATTCCTATTAGGTATATACTCACCCTCGGACGCGCCCTGCATCTTTCCGGCAGCCTTCCTTCCTAAGAATCAGCCCTTCCAGGACCTTCGGTGACGTCGCGGTGACGTCGCGGCTTGTGATTGGTCGCGCGAGCGGTCACATGGACGGCCGCGTGACCAATCACAAGCCGCGACGTCACCGCGACGTCACCGCAAGGTCCTGGAAGGCTGATTCTAAGGAAGGAAGGTTCCCGGTAAGTACCAGGGCGCGTCAGAGGGTAAGTATGGCGATATTTTTTATTTTAATTCTTTATTTTACACTTAAATCTGAATTCCGATACCAATTCCCGATATCTTAAACATATCGGGAATCGGTATCCGAATTCCGATTCCAGATTCAGAAGATCGCCGACTTCATGGCCGACCCCACACAGGGGTCGGGTCGGGTTTCATGAAACCCGACTTTGCCAAAAGTCGGCGACTTCTGAAAATTGCCGACCCGTTTCGCTCAACCCTAGTTACTACTGTTTAGATACATCAGGGGCTCTGCAAACGCAAACATAACGCCCACAGACCATTCTATCAAAGTCTGCATTCCAAAACGGCGCTCCTTCCCTTCCGAGCTCTGCCGTGCGCCCAAACAGTGGTTTCCCCCCACATATGGGGCATTAGCGTACTGGGGATCAATTGGAAAACAACATTTGGGGTCCAATTTCTACTGTTACCCTTGTGAAAATAAAAACTTGGGGGCTACAATATCTTTTTTGTGGAAAAAAAATATTTTTTATTTTCACGACACTGCATTCTAAACTTCTGTGAAGCACTTGGGCATTCAAAGTTCTCACCACACATCCACATAAGTTCCATGGGGGGTCTAGTTTCCAAAATGGGGTCACTTGTGGGGGGTTTCTACTGTTTAGGTACATCAGGGGCTCTGCAAACGCAACATAATGCCCGCAGACCATTCTATCGAAGTCTGCATTCCAAAACGGTGCTCCTTCCTTCCGAGCTCTGCCGTGTGCCCTGTTATGACCTGGTGGTTAGGACAATAATGGACCTGGTGGTTAAGAGCATACGGAATGACCTGATAGTTACTAATAATACAGGACAAGCTCTGGGACGTGGGAACTCTGCTGACCGCAATCCCTAATCCTATCACACACACTAGAAATAGCCGTGGATTGCTCCTAACGCTCCCTATGCAACTCGTCACAGCCTAAGGAACTAGCTAGCCCTAAAGAAAGAAAAATAAAGCCTACCTTGCCTCAGAGAAATTCCCCAAAGGAAAAGGCAGCCCCCCACATATAATGACTGTGAGTTAAGATGAAAATTACAAACACAGAGATGAAATAGATTTAGCAAAGAGAGGCCCGACTTACTGAACAGACAGAGGATAGGAAAGGTAACTTTGCGGTCAGCACAAAAACTACAAAAAGACCACGCAGAGGGCGCAAAAAGACCCTCCGCACCGACTCACGGTGCGGAGGCGCCCCTCTGCATCCCAGAGCTTCCAGCAAGCAAGACAAAAATCAAAATACCAAGCTGGACAGAAAAATAGCAAACAAGAGAAAAACAAGCAGGAACTTAGCTTCTGCTGGGAAGACAGGTTACAAGAACGATCCAGGAGCGAACTAGACCAATACTGGAACATTGACAGGTGGCATGGAGCAATGATCTAAGTGGAGTTAAATAGAGCAGCCAGCTAACGAATTAACCTCGTCACCTGTGGAAGGAAACTCAGAAGCAGCAGCCCCACTCACAACCACCAGAGGAAGCCCATGGACAGAACAAGCCGAAGTACCATTCATGACCACAGGAGGGAGCTTGACAACAGAATTCACAACAGTACCCCCCCCTTGAGGAGGGGTCACCGAACCCTCACCAGAGCCCCCAGGCCGACCAGGACGAGCCAAATGAAAGGCACGAACCAGATCGGCAGCATGAACATCAGAGGCAAAGACCCAGGAATTATCTTCCTGACCATAACCCTTCCACTTGACCAGGTACTGGAGTTTCCGCCTCGAAATACGAGAATCCAAAATCTTCTCCACCACATACTCCAACTCCCCCTCAACCAACACCGGGGCAGGAGGATCAACGGATGGAACCACAGGCGCCACGTATCTCCGCAACAACGACCTATGGAATACATTATGGATGGCAAAAGAAGCTGGAAGGGTCAAACGAAATGACACAGGATTGAGAACCTCAGAAATCTTATACGGACCAATGAAACGAGGCTTAAACTTAGGAGAGGAAACCTTCATAGGAACATAACGAGACGACAACCAAACCAAATCCCCAACACGAAGTCGGGGACTCACACAGCACCGGCGGTTAGCAAAACATTGAGCCTTCTCCTGGGACAATGTCAAATTGTCCACCACATGAGTCCAAATCTGCTGCAACCTATCCACCACAGTATCTACACCAGGACAGTCTGAAGACTCAACCTGCCCTGAAGAGAAACGAGGATGGAAACCAGAATTGCAGAAAAACGGCGAAACCAAAGTAGCCGAGCTGGCCCGATTATTAAGGGCGAACTCAGCCAAAGGCAAAAAGGACACCCAATCATCTTGATCAGCAGAAACAAAGCATCTCAGATGTGTTTCCAAAGCCTGATAAGTTCATTCGGTTTGGCCATTTGTCTGAGGATGGAAAGCCGAGGAAAATGACAAATCAATGCCCATCCTAGCACAAAAGGATCGCCAAAACCTCAAAACAAACTGGGAACCTCTGTCCGAAACGGTGTTCTCCGGAATGCCATGTAAACGAACCACATGCTGGAAAAACAATGGCACCAAATCAGAGGAGGAAGGCAATTTAGACAAGGGTACCAAATGGACCATCTTAGAGAAGCGATCACAAACCACCCAAATGACCGACATCTTTTGAGAGACAGGGAGATCCGAAATAAAATCCATAGAAATATGCGTCCAGGGCCTCTTCGGGACCGGCAAGGGCAAAAGCAACCCACTGGCATGAGAACAACAGGGCTTAGCCCGAGCACAAGTCCCACAGGACTGCACAAAAGAACGCACATCCCGTGACAAAGACGGCCACCAAAAGGATCTAGCCACCAAATCTCTGGTACCAAAGATTCCAGGATGACCAGCCAACACCGAACAATGAACCTCAGAGATAACTCTACTAGTCCATTTATCAGGGACAAACAGTTTCTCCGCTGGGCAACGGTCAGGTCTATCAGCCTGAAATTTTTGCAGCACACGCCGCAAATCAGGGGAGATGGCAGACAAAATTACCCCCTCTCTGAGAATACCCACCGGCTCAGGAACACCTGGAGAGTCGGGCACAAAACTCCTTGACAGGGCATCAGCCTTCACATTCTTAGAGCCCGGAAGGTACGAAACCACAAAATCAAAACGGGAGAAAAATAGCGACCAACGAGCCTGTCTAGGATTCAACCGTTTGGCAGACTCGAGATAAGTCAAATTCTTGTGATCCGTCAAGACCACCACGCGATGCTTGGCTCCTTCAAGCCAATGACGCCACTCCTCGAATGCCCACTTCATGGCCAACAACTCTCGATTGCCAACATCATAATTGCGCTCAGCAGGCGAAAACTTTCTAGAAAAGAAGGCACATGGTTTCATCACCGAGCCATCAGAACTTCTTTGCGACAAAACAGCCCCTGCTCCAATCTCAGAAGCATCAACCTCGACCTGAAACGGGAGCGAAACATCTGGCTGGCACAACACAGGGGCAGAAGAAAAACGACGCTTCAACTCCTGAAAAGCTTCCACAGCCGCAGAAGACCAATTGACCACATCAGCACCCTTCTTGGTCAAATCAGTCAACGGTTTAGCAACACTAGAAAAATTACTGATGAAGCGACGATAAAAATTAGCAAAGCCCAGGAACTTTTGCAGACTCTTCACAGATGTCGGCTGAGTCCAATCATAAATGGCCTGGACTTTAACAGGGTCCATCTCGATAGTAGAAGGGGAAAAAATGAAACCCAAAAATGAAACCTTCTGAACTCCAAAGAGACACTTTGACCCCTTCACAAACAAAGAATTCGCACGAAGGACCTCGAACACCATTCTGACCTGCTTCACGTGAGACTCCCAATCATCCGAGATGACCAAACTATCATCCAAATATACAATCAGGAATTTATCCAGGTACTCTCGGAAGATGTCATGCATAAAGGACTGAAATACTGATGGAGCATTGGAAAGCCCGAATGGCATAACCAGGTACTCAAAATGGCCCTCGGGCGTATTAAATGCTGTTTTCCATTCATCGCCCTGTTTAATACGCACAAGATTATACACACCACGAAGATCTATCTTGGTGAACCAACTAGCCCCCTTAATCCGAGCAAATAAATCAGACAGCAGCGGCAAAGGGTACTGAAATTTGACTGTGATCTTATTAAGAAGGCGGTAATCAATACAAGGTCTCAAAGAACCATCCTTCTTGGCCACAAAAAAGAACCCTGCTCCCAATGGTGACGACGACGGGCGAATATGACCCTTCTCCAAGGATTCCTTTATATAACTCCGCATAGCGGCGTGTTCTGGCACAGATAAATTGAACAGTCGGCCCTTAGGAAACTTACTACCAGGAATCAAATTAATAGCACAATCGCAATCCCTATGAGGAGGTAGGGCACTGGATTTGGGCTCATCAAATACATCCCGGTAATCCGACAAAAACTCCGGGACTTCAGAAGGGGTGGATGACGAAATAGAAAAAAATGGAACATCACCATGTACCCCCTGACAACCCCAGCTGGACACAGACATAGATTTCCAATCCAATACTGGATTATGGACCTGTAGCCATGGCAACCCCAAAATGACCCCATCATGCAGATTATGCAACACCAAAAAGCGAATATCCTCCTGATGTGCAGGAGCCATGCACATGGTCAATTGGGTCCAGTACTGAGGCTTATTCTTGGCCAAAGGCGTAGCATCAATTCCTCTCAATGGAATAGGATACTGCAAGGGCTCCAAGAAAAAACCACAGCGCCTAGCAAACTCCAAGTCCATCAAATTCAGGGCAGCGCCTGAATCCACAAATGCCATAACAGAATAGGATGACAAAGAGCAAATCAGAGTAACGGACAAAAGAAATTTCGACTGTACCGTACCAATGGTGGCAGACCTAGCGAAACGCTTAGTTCGCTTAGGACAATCGGAGATAGCATGAGTGGAATCACCACAGTAAAAACACAGCCCATTCCGACGTCTGTGTTCTTGCCGTTCAGCTCTGGTCAAAGTCCTATCACATTGCATAGGCTCAGGTCTATGCTCAGATAATACCGCCAAATGGTGCACAGCTTTACGCTCACGCAAGCGTCGATCGATCTGAATGGCCAAAGACATAGACTCATTCAGACCAGCAGGCATGGGAAATCCCACCATGACATCCTTAAGGGCTTCAGAGAGACCCTTTCTGAAAATTGCTGCCAGGGCACATTCATTCCACTGAGTGAGTACAGACCACTTCCTAAACTTCTGACAATATATCTCTACCTCCTCCTGACCCTGACACAGAGCCAGCAAGATTTTCTCTGCCTGATCCACTGAATTTGGTTCATCATAAAGCAATCCAAGCGCCAGAAAAAACGCATCAACATCATGCAATGCCGGATCTCCTGGCGCAAGGGAAAATGCCCAGTCTTGAGGGTCGCCACGTAACAAAGAAATAATGATTTTCACTTGTTGAACAGGGTCACCTGAGGAGCGAGGTTTCAAAGCAAGAAACAATTTACAATTATTTTTGAAATTCAGAAACTTAGATCTATCCCCAAAAAACAAATCAGGTGTTAGGGTTCGAGTTCCCGCCTCTGCACAGGGGGAATCTCGGGCCATCTCCGCTGCGGTCTCCCATTCCTCTCCTGCCGCAGTTGAGCCTGCTCAGCGGAGACGTCAGTCCAAGCGTCTTGCTCATTCCCACTCTGTACAAAGAGTTACTGCTGCCTTTCCTGCTTCTGCCATTGAAGTCAGTGCTGGGCAGCGGCGAGCAAACGCTTCTGCGACTAAGTCCTGCTTTTCTCATTCTGAGCATGCCCTGAGTAAGATCTCTCAGTGGAGATCGAGGGTCACATGGTAGGAAGGTCCTATAGCTGCTAGGACTAACTCCTGCTTTTCACACACTGAGCATGCCCAGGGTAAGATCTCTCAGTGGAGATCTAGGGTCACATGCTCAGGTATGGCAGTCTCTCATTGGTCCTTCTAGGAAGGTCTTTTACTTGCTGCAGCTATATAAGGCTCGCATGGCCGCACGGCCATGCGCTAGTATCAATGCATGACATGAGTTTTGCGCCAGTGTGGTCACGCTTGTGTGTATTCAGGGACCCGGCTGAAATAAGCCACTAGAATACCGGCACCTCTGGTGAGGAGATTGTGTGTTTGGTTACAGGGCCCCGGCTGAAATAAGCCACTAGAATACCGGCTCCTCCGGTGAGGAGATTGTATGTTTGCCTCCTGGACTGCATGACCACAAGCTGCTATCTGCTCAGCAGTTACTGTGTATTCCTGTGGAGTTTAACAGGACACAGTCCTTTCCTTATAGCGACTCTGTGATGCAACAGAGTTCGCTTCTACCTCCATATTGTGCCGCTGTTTGCCAGCAGCAGGTTCTTTTCCTGCACGGTGGACCCCGGGCTGCGAACGCACCAAATAACATCTCTATATTTACTCGGTGCATTCCGCCAGCCCTAACAGTATACTAGCGCCAGGGTCTGGCTGGTAAATGGCGGATGATCAGCGTTTACAGCGGTACATCCAGCAGCTGGAGGGTAGGTTGACGGCTCTCGAGCGCACAACCTCAGCTGTGGATGTTACCGCAGTCGCTGTTCAGGCTGCAAGTGTAGCTGCAGCCAGTTTGTCCACTGCCACCCCTGCTCCGACTTTATCCCGTCTCCCGCTTCCAGACAAGTTTGCTGGTGACAGTAAGCTATGTCGGGGATTCGTGAGTCAGTGCTCCATACATCTTGAGCTTCTGGCTGCACATTTTCCTACGGAACGGGCGAAAGTGGGATTTATTTTATCCCTTTTGTCGGGCAGGGCGTTGGAGTGGGCAACGCCGCTATGGGAGCGCAATGATCGTGTGGCGCAGAGTGCTCCTCTCTTCCTGGACGCTCTGAAACAGGTCTTTTTGGGACCTCGTGTCACCCACGATACCGCGCTCCAATTGTTGGCAACAGCACAGGGTTCGTCCATGGTCAGCCAGTTCGCCGTGCAATTCCGGACTCTGGTCTCTGAGCTGGAATGGCCGGATAAAGTCCTTATTCCGGTGTTCTGGAGAGGACTGGCAGACCATGTGAAGGACGCCTTGGCCACCAGGGAGATTCCCGCCACACTGGAGGAGCTTATTTCTATATCTACCCGCATCGACCTCCGTTTTAACGAGCGGAGGTTGGAGCGGGCCCAGTGTAGGCAGAGGTTTCGGCTGGCTCCCACCTTCGCCAGACCTCTGGAATCTTCCGTTCAGGCGTCCGACTCCCATGAGGCCATGGAGGTTTCTCGAGCGGGACCTAAGTCTCAGACCGCTCGAGTACCCGTGGTTTGCAGAAATTGCCAACAAGAAGGACATTATGCCAATAAATGTCCACGGCGGTCGAGTAAACGATCGCGTCTAGTAACCCTTGGAGGAGGTTCACTAGACACAGCGGCATTTTCCTCCAAGCTGTCCTTCAAAGGGACAATCATATTAGGCTCTTACTCTCTAACAGTCGAGCTTTGTGTGGATTCTGGAGCTGAGGGGAATTTCATCTCCTCAGCTTTTGCTCTGCGCCATGCAATACCTCTGGTGATGCTCGCCAAACCGGTGACTGTTAGGGTAGTGAATGGGTCGACACTTCCATCTCAGATCACACACCAGACTGTCCCTTTCACGTTAGCTATGTCCCCATCCCACCAGGAGATAATTTCCCTTCTTGTCCTTCCCGAGGGAATGGATGAGATTCTGCTGGGAATACCCTGGCTCCGTTTCCACTCCCCACATATTGAGTGGTCCTCTGGGAGGATATTGGGTTGGAGTGAATCCTGTAAGGGCAGATGTGTGAAAGAGTGCGTTCAGGTTTCCACCACCGAGATACCCGCAAATCTCTCTTCTCTTCCCAAATACTATTGGTCCTATGTAGTGTTGAGCGATACCGTCCGATACTTGAAAGTATCGGTATCGGATAGTATCGGCCGATACCCGAAAAATATCGGATATCGCCGATACCGATATCCGATACCAATACAAGTCAATGGGACATCAAGTATCGGAAGGTATTCTCATGGTTCCCAGGGTCTGAAGGAGAGGAAACTCTCCTTCAGGCCCTGGGATCCATAGGGATGTGTAAAATAAAGAATTAAAATAAAAAATATTGATATATTTACCTCTCCGGCGGCCCCTGAACTCAGCGCGGGTAACCGGCAGGCTTCTTTGTTCAAAATCAGCGCTTTTAGGACCTGAGAATCACGTCCCGGCTTCTGATTGGTCGCGGGCCGCCCATGTGACCGCCACGCGACCAATCACAAGCCGTGACGTCATTCGCAGGTCCTTAACGCGCTCATTTTTTAAAAATGAGCGCGGTAATGACTTTCAAAGACGTAGCGGCTTGTGATTGGTCGCGGCCACGCGACCAATCACAAGCCGCTACGTCTTTGAAAGCCATTAACGCGCTCATTTTTAAAAATGAGCGCGTTAATAGCTTGCGGTGACGTCGCGGCTTGTGATTGGTCGCGTGGCCGCGACCAATCACAAGCCGCTACGTCTTTGAAAGCCATTAACGCGCTCATTTTTAAAAATGAGCGCGTTAATAGCTTGCGGTGACGTCGCGGCTTGTGATTGGTCGCGTGGCGGTCACATGGGCGGCCCGCGACCAATCAGAAGCCGGGACGTGATTCTCAGGTCCTAAAAGCGCTGATTTTGAACAACGAAGCCTGCCGGTTACCCGCGCTGAGTGCAGGGGCCGCCGGAGAGGTAAATATATCAATATTTTTTATTTTAATTCTTTATTTTACACATCTCTATGTATCCGATACCGATACCCGATACCACAAAAGTATCGGATCTCGGTATCGGAATTCCGATACTGCAAGTATCGGCCGATACCCGATACTTGCGGTATCGGAATGCTCAACACTAGTCCTATGCAGACGTCTTCTCCAAAAAGGCTGCGGAGACCCTTCCGCCTCACCGCCCCTATGACTGTCCTATAGATCTCTTGCCTGGAGCAGAACCTCTTCGGGGACGTGTCTATCCCCTCTCTCTTCCGGAAACGGAGGCCATGTCCCAATACATCCAGGAGAATTTGGCAAGAGGGTTCATTAGGAAGTCAGTGTCACCAGCAGGGGCAGGGTTCTTCTTCGTGCAGAAGAAGAATGGAGAATTACGTCCTTGCATAGATTACAGGGGTCTTAACGCCATCACCGTTAAGAATAAGTACCCGCTGCCCCTGATTTCTGAGCTTTTTGATAGGCTAAGGGGAGCTAAGGTATTTACCAAGTTAGATCTGCGGGGTGCTTATAACCTGATTCGCATCCGTGAGGGGGACGAATGGAAGACGGCATTTAACACCAGAGATGGGCACTATGAGTATCTGGTGATGCCCTTCGGGCTCTGTAATGCCCCAGCCGTTTTCCAAGACTTTGTCAATGACATCTTCCGGGATATGCTTTCCACCTCGGTCGTAGTCTATCTCGATGATATTCTCATCTTTTCTCCAGATATTGACTCCCACCGGAGAGATGTTGGCAGAGTCTTCGACCTCTTACAGGCAAATTCTCTCTATGCAAAGTTGGAGAAGTGTATGTTTGAGCAGGAGTCTTTACCTTTCCTGGGCTATATCATCTCCGCCGAGGGATTGGCTATGGATCCTGCCAAACTACAGGCTGTGATGGACTGGCAAGAACCCCATTCTCTTAAAGCGGTGCAGCGCTTTATGGGGTTCATTAATTATTACCGCTAGTTCATTCCCCACTTCTCAACTTTGGTAGCTCCCTTGGTAGCCCTCACCAAGAAGGGAGCAAATCCAAAATTGTCGTCAGAAGAGGTCTCCAAGGCCTTTTCTTCTATTAAGTCCCGTTTTGCTAGCGCTCCCATCCTACATCGTCCCGATGTTGATAAGCCATTCATAATGGAGGTGGATGCCTCATCCATTGGTGCAGGAGCAGTCCTCTTCCAAAAGGATGCTCAAGGTCGGAAGCATCCTTGCTTCTTCTACTCCAAGACCTTCACACCAGCGGAGAGGAATTATTCCATCGGGGACAGGGAGGTGCTAGCGATGAAGTTGGCTTTCTCAGAGTGGAGACATCTCTTGGAGGGGGCTCGCTTTCCCTTTCAAGTCTTCACGGACCACAAAAATTTGTTATATTTGCAAACAGCCCAGCGGCTAAATTCTCGCCAAGCCAGATGGTCCTTGTTCTTCTCCCGGTTCCACTTCACCCTCCATTATCTCGCTGGGGAGAAGAACATTCGTGCTGACGCCCTCTCTCGCTCTGTTGTGTCATCTGAGGAGGAGGAAGAAGAGCCTCGGCTTATTGTCCCTTCTGAGAGCCTGAGAACCGTAGCTCCGGTTTCGCTAGAGTCTGTGCCTCCGGGCAAGACTTTTGTACCCATTAATTTGCGACCGGAGGTTCTCTCTTGGGCTCATTCGTCCAGGGTGGGTGGACACTTTGGGGCAAAAAGGACATCTGAGCTACTGGCGAGGTCGTACTGGTGGCCACATATGGTTCGTGATGTCAGAGATTACATTCAGGCGTGTGTCTCCTGTGCCAAAAATAAATCTCCTCGACAACGGCCAGCAGGGTTACTCTATCCCTTGCCGGTGGCAGACAGGCCCTGGGAGATGGTCGGGATGGACTTTGTGGTGGGTTTGCCCAAGTTTCGTGGCTGTACCATCATTTGGGTTGTCACCGATCATTTTTCTAAAATGGTGCATTTGGTCCCGCTTCCACGGTTACCTTCTGCACGGGCCTTGGCAGCGTTGTTCATAAAACACATCTTCTGCCTACACGGTATGCCGGACAAAATTGTCAGTGACCGGGGTCCCCAGTTTGCGTCTCGGTTCTGGAGAGAGCTTTGTCGTCTTCTCAGCATTGAGTTAAATCTCTCTTCCGCATATCATCCCGAGACGAATGGCTTGGTAGAGAGGGCCAACCAGACCTTGGTCACATATCTGCGACATTTTGTCTCAGCCAGGCAGGATGACTGGGCATCCTTGCTATCTTGGGCAGAGTTTGCGCTGAACAACGCCGTGGCCGACTCCACTGGACAAACCCCATTTCTCCTTAACTATGGTCAGCATCCGCGGGTACCTGTGCCTATGCCCGTGTCTTCCGCCGACTCCAGGGTGGCAGACTGGGCTGTGGAGGCACGGGATATTTGGGACCACACTAAGGATGCCATTCGGGCCTCCAAGGAGAGAATGAGGTCCTCCGCCAATGCACATCGGCGCCCCGCTCCGACCTTTGCTCCTGGCGACTTGGTGTGGCTCTCCGCCCGTAACATCAGGCTGCGAGTGGAGTCCACTAAGTTTGCACCTCGCTACTTGGGTTCTTTTAAGGTCCTCGAACAGGTTAATCCTGTGGTCTATCGTTTAGCCCTTCCGCCACGCCTGGGTATCACCGACACCTTTCATGTGTCCCTCTTGAAACCCGTATACATGTCCCGGTTTTCCGAGTCATCTGCTGGGACATCGGGTTCGTCTACGGACGATTACGAGGTGAATGCTATTTTGGGGTGCAAGGTGGTACGTGGTAAAAAATTTTATTTGGTGGACTGGAAGGGTTATGGTCCTGAGGACAGGTCCTGGGAGCCTGCTGAGCACATTCAGGCTCCGCAGCTCATTGCTGACTTTGAGCGTAGCGAGGTCCAAGGAGGGGGGGGCCCTAGGAGGGGGGGTAATGTTAGGGGTCGAGTTCCCGCCTCTGCACAGGGGGAATCTCGGGCCATCTCCGCTGCGGTCTCCCATTCCTCTCCTGCCGCAGTTGAGCCTGCTCAGCGGAGACGTCAGTCCAAGCGTCTTGCTCATTCCCACTCTGTACAAAGAGTTACTGCTGCCTTTCCTGCTTCTGCCATTGAAGTCAGTGCTGGGCAGCGGCGAGCAAACGCTTCTGCGACTAATTCCTGCTTTTCTCATTCTGAGCATGCCCTGAGTAAGATCTCTCAGTGGAGATCGAGGGTCACATGGTAGGAAGGTCCTATAGCTGCTAGGACTAACTCCTGCTTTTCACACACTGAGCATGCCCAGGGTAAGATCTCTCAGTGGAGATCTAGGGTCACATGCTCAGGTATGGCAGTCTCTCATTGGTCCTTCTAGGAAGGTCTTTTACTTGCTGCAGCTATATAAGGCTCGCATGGCCGCACGGCCATGCGCTAGTATCAATGCATGACATGAGTTTTGCGCCAGTGTGGTCACGCTTGTGTGTATTCAGGGACCCGGCTGAAATAAGCCACTAGAATACCGGCACCTCCGGTGAGGAGATTGTGTGTTTGGTTACAGGGCCCCGGCTGAAATAAGCCACTAGAATACCGGCTCCTCCGGTGAGGAGATTGTATGTTTGCCTCCTGGACTGCGTGACCACAAGCTGCTATCTGCTCAGCAGTTACTGTGTATTCCTGTGGAGTTTAACAGGACACAGTCCTTTCCTTATAGCGACTCTGTGATGCAACAGAGTTTGCTTCTACCGCCATATTGTGCCGCTGTTTGCCAGCAGCAGGTTCTTTTCCTGCATGGTGGACCCCGGGCTGCGAACGCACCAAATAACATCTCTATATTTACTCGGTGCATTCCGCCAGCCCTAACATCAGGAATTGGAATCCTAGGCTCTGACATCGGATTCTGAACCACAAAATCTTGAATGTTTTGTACCCTTGCAGTGAGATTATCCTTACAAGAGGACAGACCTTGAATGTCCATATCTACTCCTGTATCCTGAACCACCCAGAGGTAAAGGGGAAAAGAGAGACAAAACACACTGCAAAGAAAAAAAAATGGTCTCAGAACTTCTCTTATCCCTCTATTGAGAAGCATTAATACTTTGGGCCACCTGTACTGTTATGACCTGGTGGTTAGGACAATAATGGACCTGATGGTTAAGAGCACACGGAATGACCTGATAGTTACTAATAATACAGGACAAGCTCTGGGACGTGGGAACTCTGCTGACCGCAATCCCTAATCCTATCACACACACTAGAAATAGCCGTGGATTGCTCCTAACGCTCCCTATGCAACTCGTCACAGCCTAAGGAACTAGCTAGCCCTAAAGAAAGAAAAATAAAGCCTACCTTGCCTCAGAGAAATTCCCCAAAGGAAAAGGCAGCCCCCCACATATAATGACTGTGAGTTAAGATGAAAATTACAAACACAGAGATGAAATAGATTTAGCAAAGAGAGGCCCGACTTACTGAACAGACAGAGGATAGGAAAGGTAACTTTGCGGTCAGCACAAAAACTACAAAAAGACCACGCAGAGGGAGCAAAAAGACCCTCGCACCGACTCACAGTGCGGAGGCGCCCCTCTGCATCCCAGAGCTTCCAGCAAGCAAGACAAAAATCAAAATAGCAAGCTGGACAGAAAAATAGCAAACAAGAGAAAAACAAGCAGGAACTTAGCTTCTGCTGGGAAGACAGGTCACAAGAACGATCCAGGAGCGAACTAGACCAATACTGGAACATTGACAGGTGGCATGGAGCAATGATCTAAGTGGAGTTAAATAGAGCAGCCAGCTAACGAATTAACCTCGTCACCTGTGGAAGGAAACTCAGAAGCAGCAGCCCCACTCACAACCACCAGAGGAAGCCCATGGACAGAACAAGCCGAAGTACCATTCTTGACCACAGGAGGGAGCTTGACAACAGAATTCACAACAGTGCCCAAACAGTGGTTTGGGCACATAAGGGGTACCAGCATACTCAGGACAAATTGGACAACAACTTTTGGCGTCCAATTTTTCTTGTTTCCCTTGTGAAAATAAAAACTTGGGGGCTAAAAAATCTTTTTTGTGGAAAAAAAATATTTTTTATTTTCACGACTCTGCATTATAAACTTCTATGAAGCACTTGGGCATTCAAAGTTCTCACCACACATCTAGATAAGTTCCATGGGGGTCTAGTTTCCAAAATGGTGTCACTTTTGGGGCGTTTCTACTGTTTAGGCACATCAGGGGCTCTCCAAACGCGATATGGCGTCTGATCTCAATTCCAGCCAATTCTATATTGAAAAAGTAAAACAGCACTCCTCTTCCAAGCTCTGTGGTGCGCCCAAACAGTGGTTTACCCCCACATATGGGTATCAACGTACTCAGGAGAAATTTCACAACAACTTTTGTGGTCTAATTTCTCCTGTTACCCTTGTGAAAATAAAAACTTGGGGCGAAAAGATCATTTTTGTGTAAACAAATGCATTTTTTTATTTTCACGGCTCTATGTTATAAACTTCTGTGAAGCACTTGGGGGTTCAAAGTGCTCACCACACATCTAGATAAGTTCCTTTAGGGGTCTAGTTTCCAAAATGGTTTCACTTGTGGGGAGTTTCCACTGTTTAGGCACATCAGGGGCTCTCTTAACGTGACATGGCATCCAATCTCAATTCCAGCCAATTCTACATTGAAAAAGTAAAACGGCGCTCCTTCACTTCTAAGTTCTGCGGTGCACCCAAAAAGTGGTTTACCCCCACATATGGGGTATTGGCGTATTCAGGAGAAATTGCACAACACAATTTATGGTTTAATTTCTGTTTTTACACTTATGAAAATAAAAAAATGGTTCTGAAGTAAAATGTTTGCAAAAAAAAATTAAATGTTCATTTTTTCCTTCCACATTGTTTCAGTTCCTGTGAAGCACGTAAATGGTCATTAAACTTCTTGAATATGGTTTTGAGAACCTTGAGGGGTGCAGTTTTCTAGAATGGTGTCACACTTGGTTATTTTCTATCATATAGACCCCTCAAAATGACTTCAAATGTGATGTGGTCCCTAAAACAACATGGTGTTGTAAAGATGAGAAATTGCTGGTCAACTTTTAACCCTTATAACTCCCTAACAAAAAAACATTTTGTTTACAAAATTGTGCTGATGTAAATTAGACATGTGGGAAATGTTATTTATTAACAATTTTTCATGACATATTTCTCTGATTTAAGGGCATAACAATACAAAGTTTAAAAATTGCAAAATTTTAAATTTTTTTGCCATATTTCCATTTTTTTCATAAATAATCGCAAGTAATATTGAAGAAATGTTACCACTATCATGAAGTACAACATATCACAAAAAATCATTCTCAGAATCAGCGGAATCCGTTAAAGCGTTCCAGAGTTATAACCTCATAAAGTGACAGTGGTCAGAATTGTAAAAATTGGCTCGGTCATTAAGTACCAAATTGGCTCTGTCACTAAGGGGTTAAAACAATCGCACTCATGCCCTGTAGCCCAAGGGGCCCCAAAGTCATTAAAATCTGCAGTGACTCTATGCGACTGCAGACTTTTCAATCTTCACAGCATGCACTGTGCACTCTGTCAAGATTCTCCAGTGCGGGCTCTGAGAACAGGCAGTTATGTGACTGCAATTATGCAATTTGCATACTTCTGGCCACATTCTGACTAGATGTGTCCATCATTGCTCATTACACTTGCATTGAACGAGGCTGCGCATGTTTAGTCGGCACAAGACTGCATGTATGCAAATCACCTACTTGGAATCACGCATCCACCCCTGTTGCAAATGCAGGAGAATCCTGATAACAAACACAATGCGTGCTGTGAGGAATAACAGGTCTGCAGTCATATAGAATAATGGCAGACTTGAAGCCCAAGCCTGGACAATCATTTTCAAGCTGTGTTCATATTTGCATTTTGACCTCTGTTCATAATATAAACTAAAATGCTCCCTGGGATTCATTATGTTACAAACCCGTTGACTTACAGAAGTAGCCAAGTTTACCTGAACACAGATAAAACTGTGATGTCACAGCGCAAAGAAAAGGTCTTTCGACAACTATCCTAAATTATCTTAACCATGCTGTTCTTTTCATAATGGCTATACACTTGTTCTGTCCGGGTCAATATGACATATTAAAGTCTGTTCATTTTGGCATTTAGCTCCTCTAAGAATATTATTTCAATACCAGTTTCATTATTTCGCTGTGTGTTAACATGGTTGGTCAAAAACAAATAAAAAAATGAAAAAGAAAGCTCAAGTTTGCTTTATTTTCTTTAGAAAAGGGTATTCTCAGAAATCACTCATTTGCTTTACATAAATATTTACTACAACTAGAACATTGAATATTTGTTTTATCACAGGAAGATGGACAAATGCTCCATCTTTTCCTTTAGGCTTTTTCCTGTGCTCCTGGATGCGGTAGATTCACATTGTTGATCATGCTGCGGGATACGGTTTACTATGGCTTCTGCTTCTTCACTTCAGGGTTTTACTTTTCATCCTAAAATAGTCGTATCTCCAGTAATGTAAAATGCTGAACTATGAACATCTCTTTTACCAACAATATCTTACGGCATTTTAGTGTTGCTTTTTCATACAGTGCCCACCATTGTAAGGTTATGTGCACATGTATTTTTTAGGGCTGCGGATTTTTCTGCAGCGGATTTCAGAAATCCGCAGGTAAAAGGCACTGCATTTTACCTGCGGATTTACCTCGGATTTACCGCGGTTTTTATGCGAAATGTGTGCAGATTCCACCTGCGGATTTACATCTCCGGATTCCTATAGAGGAGCAGGTGTAAACCGCAGCGGAATCCGCAGAAAGAATTGACATGCTGCGGAATGTAACCCACAGCATTTCCGAGTGTTTTTTTCTGCAGCATGGGCACTGCGGATTGCGTTTTCCATAGGTTTACATTGTACTGTAAACTCATGGAAAGCTGCTGCGTACCTGCTGCGGATCCGCAGCAAAATCCGCAACGTGTGTACATAGCCTAAGTTTTCTTTTTAGCAACAGTTACCCCAGTTGGTGAGATGTAAAAAAATAGTCACATGTCACATTTTGCCCTCTTACGTCAAATCTGAAATTACTTGCATACCCTGGTTCTTTTCAGGTTTTTCTCCAGGCTGTTTTCTTGTTTATACCTGAGCATTTGGAGCGTATGAACTGCTGCTGTCACAAAGTGTCCATATATTGATGCCGTACTTTGCTGACCTACCTCGGAATGGCACATGTTGTTCATCCACAGTGACATTTTCTTCAGCCTTGTATAAATTTGAAAGAATCTCTATCCATTTATCACAAACTTTTATGATAGCGGCTAGTTCATAGACAATTATCTGATGTTAGCAGAGGACAATTTTCCTGCTGGGGCCGAAGGCTGCAAAATCCAAATTACCGTACATTTTTCTTTTTAGACTGAATAGTTGCATCAGACTAGTTGTCTAGGTATCGTGCCTCATCAGATGCAACTTTAGAATTCTCATAAGTACTTTCCATGCCATTTATGTGTCCACCTCATTTTTGGACACTTTCTCCAGCTGGATATCTTTTTTAGAATCTGAGGTGTCCGCAAACCTTTATAGATCAGCTTTACTCAATGGACGTCTTCACCACATTTTTATCCAATTTTTGAAATAATGGACGCTCATGACTTTCACAAAGTAAATTCAGCGTAGTGGAATAAAATAGCACTTTATTAATAAATAATAATAATAATAATAAAATCACTGCAAACACTAACCAGTAAAGCAACAATAAGAGCTTATATACTACAGCGAAAGAGACCTGTATGGCTGGAGACCTGTAGAAAACACTATTGATCCAAACAGTACATATATAACAATCCTTATTTCATACAAAAAAAGTTAAAACAAAAAAAAACCCACTCATAATAATAACGTCTATGATTTTGCATCGGGACCCACAAGCTTCAAGTTACACCATTGCCAAAGAGCTTTTTTTCTTAGATAGTGAATGAATATCCTTGATATTTAGCTTCCAAGTTTTAGCTTTCTCTGTTTTCATGACTCAATTGCTGCAATGGGGCAGTAAATTCAATTTAATTTTATCAATTAGATGAAGTTCCATAGCAGATGTGACTCATTTTAAAAATAAAAGGCACTTGGTAAAAAATAACTTCCTTACTTTTATGATAACTTTCACTATAAAAACAAGAAGTATCGTTTCTCCTTGCGGAGAGTGACATGTTAAGCATGTCGAGGTGAGCAGACTTAAAGCAGCAATGCTCCTCTGGGAAATAAGCAAATTGTCTCTTCAAAGAGGAAGAGGACTTGAACTCTAGTGCCACCTATTGGAAGTAGCAATCCTAACAGTCAATGTCGACCCTTTAACGGGCCTTGTCACATGACTTAGGATAAAAGCCAAACCAGAATCTCAATTTGCAATTTGAGATTTCCCTTTTCTTCCCATCATTTCCAGTTCAGAATATTACCAGGCAGTCAAACCAAAAGCTGTTATTGCTTGATTATAGATATAATGTATCAATAGTCCGACTCCTAATATACTGTTGTTAAACAAAATCTTGTATACCAATGCAAATATTACCATCAATGCCAACAAACCATAACCGTATAGTGCCACCATACTGATAATGGTGAGCAAAAACCACTGTAGTCAGTCTGATATTACCACCATACAGTGAACACATATTGATAAATAATAGACCATACAATATATGTGTGTGATTCACCAATAAATCCACTGACTCACCAGTTACATTCTCTCTGATCGTAGACGTTCTTTTACCATTGTCATCTCCATTTATCTCCATTCCATGACTCATCTCTGCAGAATGTAAAACACAGATCACTTTGGTTTATCACTTTTCCAACAACCTTTACACAATCTGCATAGTACTATACCCATTTAATGTGGCCCAGTCTCACTGGTGTCTTCCACAGTAATAGTACCCTTCTTTTGAATGCCTCCAAACATTAGCTTCCCTACTTGGTAATTGTGCCCCCTCTGTGCCTCCATGCGGTAATAGTGCCCCATGCTTTAATGGATCCACTTCTGTGCTCATATGGTGTAATAGTGCCACTTCTGTGCCTCCACATAATAGTAGGCGTAGTTATGCCGAGTCTGTGCCCCCGCATGGTATTAGTCCCCCAACATGATAATAGTGCTATGTCTGTGCCCCTAAACAATAAAAATTCTTTCCCTATGTCTTCACTTGGTTGCCTCAGAGTAATGTCCCCCTTTTTGCCAACTTAGTAATCGCACACATTTTTCTCACGATTACCGTATTTTTTGGACTATAAAATGCACTTTTTCCCCAAAAAATTTGGGAGGAAAATGGTGGGTACGTCTTATAGTGCGAACGCAGGCTTACTGGGGGGTTGCGGCAGAGGTGTGCTGATGCTGCGGCAGTGCGGAGTGCACCTGAGCAGGGTCCCTTCTTCAGGATGCCGATGGCAGAAATGTGGCGGCGCTGCTGATCGGTGTCTACGGTGAGCCGACTGCACCACCGATTTCCCTGTGGCCATCTTCCTGAAGCCATGGGCCACTGGAGGTTTCATGAAAATGGACGTCAGAGGCCATGTGTCTGCAGATTGAAATCTCGGCGGCACTCGGCTTCAGGAAAATGGCTGCCGGAGGCCGAGCGTGTGCAGATTGAGATCTCGATGGCCATTTTCCTGAAGCCGAGTGCCGCCAAGATTTCAATTTTACTGAAGCCTCCGGCGGCCCACAGCTTCAGGAAGATGGCCGCAGGGAAACCAGTGATGCAGTCTTCTCCCCGTTGTGCACCAGGTCGCAGTGCCACCACATTTCTGCTGGATACGCTTTTACATGCACAGACATTTTTTTTAGCAATTATACATGTTACTAACGAAAATCAAAATGGATGATTATCCTGTTGTCTGATCTTTAACCATTTAATGTGAAATCAGGTATGTGAATGCAGAGGTTGCAGCATGTGCAGAGGGCTCAGGAGCCCAGCTCTCTCCATGCACGTCTGATGCTATAATACATAGCATACTGTGTCTTACAACTGAGCTCTGATTGCTGCTGTTAACCATTCAGGCCCTGCTATCTCTATCTCTATCTCTATCTCTGATAGTGTTCAAATGGAACATGCACCAAAGCTCATATATAATGGCTCCCATTGGCCCTCTGCAATTCAGTTTGTAGAGCTCCGATGGGTTTCCATGTCAGCCAGGGCGTGCTGAAGCCCCCCATTGCTGCCTTGTTAGTTTTCATATGAAGCTAAGCACCTGACTGAGCTTTGTAAAAGACTGCTTAACATAAGCAATCAGATATTCACAGGGTCAAGGAGACAGAAGAATCTTAAAGTATTAAAGAATAGAAAAATGTAAAAAGTATAAAAATCAAATCAACCTCTTTTACCCCTTTAAAAATGAAAAAAAGTAAAAAAAACAAACATACGGTATTTGTGTGAGGTAGTGACTCATGTCACAGGTAGGGGTCGCTGTGTGTTCTCCCCAGGTTGTCCATGGAGACGAATAAAGTCCATAGGTGTGCATGGGAGTCACGGATTTCCGGTTCAGGTTTTCCATGTGGCTTAAAGCCACAGGATTATTTGCTAAAAACCCTGCAGTATGGGGTACGGGTGTATCAGGTGCAAAGTCAGCGTCAGTCTGGTGTGTGCTGGTGTGCAGAGCAGAGGCCTGCAGAGTGCTGGATGAGTGCATGGAGGCACAGGCCAGCAGAGCCAGCAGCTATGGCAACTGAATAGCCTGGCACCCGCAGCGTATACAGTGATGCAAGTCGTCCATGCTAACTGGTCTCGGATGTGAACAGTCCTGTGCCCAGAGATGCCAGAGGTGGATGTCCTGTGCCCGAAAGAATCAGATGTGGACAGTCCTGTCCCCGGAGGTGGATGTACTGTGCCCAAAAGAGGACTGACATGCGTATCGATTGCAAACAGGTGGATATGGTGCCAGACTGCTATCCGGAGATATCCTGGGTTGTGTATGGCTGTGTGAGTAGATAGTCTGTGATACAGCGGTGCAGGACACCCATGGGAACTAGTCAGAGGAGTACTGGCATGTGTAGTGTCTGCAACATGTAAAGCTGTGTGTTTGGAGACTGTAATATGGCATGAGGTCGCACCACGGTACTGGACAAGGAGAGGTCCGGTGTGTTTAGGGACTGCAATCTAAAGCCATATGATGTGTAGTGCTAAGAAACCGTCACTGAGACGACATGCAGCTGTGTGCATTTAACTTTGATGACGTGTACTATAAAATGCTATGCACCTTTATGTGTGAAGTAACACAGTAAAGAGACTTTTATGTTTGAACTTTGTGGGTCACTGCCTCTTCACTGCGTACGATGCTACTGCTGCATTACATATGGTGGAGAATGCGGGCAGTGTGAACTGAGGCATACCCCCAAAGCATGCTGCATTGCGTTGTGCAAATCTGCTGGAAATTTTTTCAAAACAGTTTGCTGTGGCTCGGCGGGGCCACGAAGATTGAAGGCTTCTGGCAGTAACTCGGTGGGGTTACGAAGATTTACTGTGGATCGGCGGGTCCATGAAGTCTGCATTGCGGAGAAGCTGCAGCTGCAGCAAGAGGTTCTGCAGCAGCAGATGCTGCAATTGCAGCAAGAGGTTCTGCAGCAGCAGAGAATATTCTTATGTGCTGTGTCGGGTGTAGAACCTGAAAATGCAGAGATTCCTGCCATAGGGATTGCCAAATTAGGGTCAGAATGTAATCCCGATAGGCTCCCCCTAGAGGTATTGGCAGGAGAGACTGAAAATGTTGTTTTGGGCAGGGATGTCGCAGGTTCATACGGATGCCCTGTCTCGCGCCCATGCGGGGTAACAAGTGTTCAACCCCACAGGTATGAACAGGGGGTGGGGATATGTGAGGCAGGGATTCATATTACAGGTAAGGGTCGCTGTGTGTTCTCCCCAGGTTGTGCATGGAGACGGTTGAAGTCCATAGGTGTGCATGGCAGTCATGGATTTCCGGTCTGGGTTTTCCATGTGGCTGAAACCCATAGGTATGTTTGTTAAAAACCCTGCAGTAAGGGGTATGGGTGTGTCAGGTGTCAGGTGCAACAGCACTGCCAGTCTGGTGTGTGCTGGTGTGCAGAGCAGAGGCCTGCAGAGCACTGTCTGAGTGCATGGAGGCACAGGCTTGCAGAGCCAGCAGCTATGGCAACAGAATAGCCGTATACCCGCAGCGTATACAGTGATGCAAGTCATCCATGGTAACTGGTCTCGGATGTGGACAGTCCTTTTCCCAGAGGTGGATGTCCTGTGTCCGAAAGAGTCGGATGTGGACAGTCCTGTGCCAGGAGGTGTACCCGGAGGTGGATGTTCTGTGTCCGAAAGAGGAATGGCATGCAAACAGGTGGATATGGTGCCCGGCTGCTATCCAGAGGATATCCTGGGCTGTGTACGGCTGTGTGAGTAGAGAGACTGTGATACACCCACAGGAACTAGTCAAAGGAGGACTGGCGTGTGTTGTGTCTGCGACATGTACAGCTGTGTGTTTGGAGACTTTATTATGGCTTGTGGTCGCCCCACGGATACTGGACAAGCAGAGGTCCGGCGTATTTAGGGACTGCAATCTAATGCCGTATGCTGCATTACATTTGGCATTGACACATTTGTAAAATTCTGCTTTATGAAAATATAAGATTAATTAACCCAATCGATAAATGCTGTAACAAAGAAAAAGAAGTGTCAGAATTGTGAATTTTTGGGGGCCACTGTACCTCCCTAAAAAAATACTATAAAAACTAACATAGTGCCTATGTTTAAAGGCAATTTATAAAATCATGAAAACAAGTAGATTGCCACACAAAAAAACAAGATGTGACACAGCTTAAGCATGAAAAATAAAAATCTTATGGATCTTGGAAAATGGCGACTTATACCTTACCCCCAAAATATATTTTTTACAGACTTTGAAATTTTAATTTTTGCCTCCTTTGTAATGAAAAAATGTACTCTATTGTGCGTAGTATAAGATGCACCCCAAATTTTCTGAAGGAAAATAGGAAAACTTTTTGTTTTAATAAAATATCCATCATGGCCCTCTGAGGAAGCCAATGCGAAATGTGCGTTGGGGCTAGGCGCATAGCATCACTAGCACCTGACCATGGGATATGGTGGGATGAATATATAGGAAATATAACATTGAGCACATGCTGCAAGCTGAAGCATTTGTTGCTCCCTCCTACTATCCTACCCCTGATATTGTTTAACTGTAAAGGCACTATGCATTTTTTTATGGATATCTAAGCTTTCAAATTAAGCTAGTAATATGCATGCTGCTATCTACCTGGTCTCTACACTTATATGTATACTGATACCTGTCAATTTGTTGTATTTTCTTATATGTGTGATTATGTTCTTGTGATTTCAATAAATTGATATTTTTTATATATACATTATTTTTTTCTCGACATTTACTCTGTAGTTTCAGTTTAAACTAATGCTACTGCATTGATGTATATTGTGAAAATCACGGTTTCCTATGAGCTCTCACAGGAGTTGCGTGATGACAGGCACAGAGGTCTTCATCAGACCTCTGGCTGTTACAGCAACCCATGATCGCATCATGGAAGTGCCAATGAGTGGTTGGAGAGGTGCACTACCCTGCCGCTATGCTGTAAATGCCACTCTCACAGATTGACGGTGGCATTTAACAGGTTAACTTTAACAGCATAAGCTGTTAGAGGCAGATGATGCGAGCCACCTTCAGAGTCAGAGAGAGGTCATATGACGTACATAGTGCGTCAGATGTTGTTAAGGGGTTAAAGGAATCTGTAAGTAGGATTTCATACTCAGCTATACCCAAAATATTTATCTGTACATTTAGCTCTTTTAAAGACAGGTACAGCAATACCTTTAGACTATGTGCCCACATTGCGTTTTTTATGTATTTCCGCCGTGTTTTTGCACCAGCGAAAATGCTTAAACGCTTAAAAAATGCATTCCCATGCAATCCTATAGGATTCTGCAGTTGCTGCACCCATGCTGCGGATTTTCCCGGAATTGCATAGCGGTAAAATCCTCAGCATGTTCATTATTTCTGCGTAATCGTGGCGATTCTGCTGCCATAGGATTGCATTGAAATGTTCATGTTACGCATGTGGCTATGACCACCATGCATAGAGTGAGTGCTTCATGTGCGGCTGCTACCCGGATCTGGAGGAGAGAAGACTCTCCCCCAGGCCCTGGGTACAATATTCCTGTAAAAAAAGAATAAAAATAAAAATAGGGATATACTTACCTTCTGATGGTCCCTGGAGTCCTCCCGCCTCTCAGCGGTGCATGCGGCGGCTTCCGTTCCCAGGGATGCATTGCGCGAATCACCTGAGATGATGTCGCGGTCATGTGACAGTGAGTTCACAAAGGTCCTTCGCGCAAAGCATCCCTGGAAACGGAACGTACCGGGAGCGCCGCTGAGGAGATCGGGAGCGCCGCTGAGGAGATCGGGAGTGCCGCTGAGGAGATCGGGAGCGCCGCTGAGGAGATCGGGGGCTGTTGGAAGGTAAGAATAACCATTTTTTTAAAATTATTTTTAACATTATATCTTTTTACTATTGATGCTTGACAAGTGTGACCAACCTGCCAATCACATGCTTACAAATCGCAACGTGAGCACATAGCCTTACATGGCCAGTCCATTCCTTCATTACTGAATAATCAGTGTTTGAATTTATATGCAAATGTGTTTGTAGATCCAAAGCCTCTGTCACTCCAGCTCTATTCCCCAAACAGCTCTGCCTCTTGCTTGACTGACAGCCTCTAAGATGTGTGCTTTCAGACAACGAAGCCATCAATCAAGCAGGAGTAGGTGGCGCTGGGCATAGAATAGAGCTCGAGCGACAAAGGCTTCAGATCTCCCATAACCATTGGTATATCAGTCTCAGTAATAGAGGAATGGAGTGGCCATGCAGAGGTATTACTGGATTTGTCTTTGAAAGAGCTTTGTGCACATATAAATAGATTGGGGTGAAATGCTGCTGATAGATTCCCTTTACCCACAGTCTGGGCATCATTGTTTCTGTATGTTGTGTACACATTTTTTAATTACCAGACATAATTGTTTAATTTGGTCTTTTTTAGGCTGGAGTCACACTCGGCGTAAGACAATACGGTCCGTATATTACGGCCGTAATAGGCTGAAAAGTCACCAAAATAGTGGTCCGTAGCTCCTCCGTAGGCAGGGTGTGTCAGCGTATTTTGCGCATGGCATCCTCCGTATGTAATCCGTATGGCATCCGTACTGCGTGTTTTTCTCGCAGGCTTGCAAAACCAACATACGGCTATACAAGGGATCCATGTGTAAAAAAAAAAAAAAACATATATACTGTCTATATATATATATATATATATATATATATATATGTCAGTAGACACATATATGTATATATATTATTACTTCATACAGCGCTAGATAGCTTTAAAGCCGGTAATTCAATTGCCAGCTTTTGCTATCTCCTTCCTAAAACCCGACATGATATGAGACCTGGTTTACATACAGTAAACCATCTCATATCACCTTTTTTTTTGCATATTCCACATTACTAATGTTAGTAGTGTGTATATGCAAAATTTGGCCGTTCTAGCTATTAAATTAAAGGGTTAAATGGCGGAAAGAAATTGGCGTGGGCTCCCGCGCAATTTTCTCCGCCAGAGTAGTAAAGCCAGTGACTGAGGGCAGATATTAATAGCCTGGAGAGGGTCCACGGTTATTGGCCCCCCCTGGCTAAAAACACCTGCCCCCAGCCACCCCAGAAAAGTGTTGTGAATTCTGTGGCAGAGCTCCCTCCTGTGGTCACAAGTGGTACTTCGGCTGATTCTCTCTGGGAGCTTCCGTTTGTGGAGGAAACTGGTACTGCTGCTTCTGAGTTTCCTCCCTCAGGTGATCTGGTGAGGTCGTTAGGTGCTTCTCTACTTAACCCCACCTAATGCTTTGATTCATGCTTCCTGTCAATGTTCCAGTGTTGGACTTGTGTTTCTCTGGATCATTCCTGTGGCCTGCTGCTCTGCATAGCTAAGTGCTTCTTTGCTATTTGTTGCTATTTTTTCTGTCCAGCTTGTCTATTTGTTTTGCTGGAAGCTCTGGGACGCAAAGGGTGTACCTCCGTGCCGTTAGTTCGGTACGGAGGGTCTTTTTGCCCCTTTGCGTGGTTTTCTTTAGGGTTTTGTTTAGACCGCAAAGTTATCTTTCCTATCCTCGTTCTGTCTAGAATATCGGGCCTCACTTTGCTGAATCTATTTCATCCCTACGTTTGTCTTTTCATCTTACTCACAGTCATTATATGTGGGGGGCTGCCTTTTCCTTTGGGGTATTTCTCTGAGGCAAGGTAGGCTTATTTTTCTATCTTCAGGCTAGTTAGTTTCTCAGGCTGTGCCGAGTTGCATAGGGAGCGTTAGGCGCAATCCACGGCTGCCTCTAGTTGTGTTTGGAGAGATCAGGGATTGCGGTCTGCAGAGTTCCCACCTCTCAGAGCTCGTTCTGTTATTTTGGGTTATTGTCAGATCACTGTGTGTGCTCTGACCTCCATGTCCATTGTTATACTGAATTGCCTTTCACAACAGTACAGGAAGCCCAAAGTACTAATGATTCTCAATAGAGGGAAAAAAGAAGTTCTGAGACCATTTTTTTTTCTTGGCATTGTGTTTTGTCTTTTTTTTCCCCTAGACATTTGGGTGGTTCAGTACACAGGTGTAGCGATGGACATTAGAAGTCTGTCTTCATTTGTGGATCAGCTCTCGGCAAGAGTACAAAAGATTCAAGACACTATTGATCAGAAATCTATGTTAGAACCAAGAATTCCTATTCCTGATTTGTTTTTTGGAGATAGAACTAAGTTTCTGAGTTTCAAAAATAATTGTAAGTTATTTCTGGCCTTGAAACCTCGTTCCTCTGGTGATCCAGTTCAACAGGTTTTGATTATTATTTCTTTTTTGCGCGGCGACCCTCAGGACTGGGCATTTTCTCTTGCGCCAGGAGATCCTGCATTAAGTAATATCAATGCATTTTTCTTGGCGCTCGGATTGCTGTACGATGAGCCTAATTCAGTGGATCAGGCAGAAAAGAATTTGCTGGCTCTTTGTCAGGGTCAGGATGAGATAGAGGTATATTGTCAGAAATTTAGAAAGTGGTCCGTGCTCACTCAATGGAATGAATCTGCGCTGGCAGCTATGTTCAGAAAGGGTCTCTCTGAAGCCCTTAAGGATGTCATAGTGGGATTTCCTATGCCTGCTGGTTTGAATGAGTCTATGTCTTTGGCCATTCAGATCGGTCGACGCTTGCGCGAGCGTAAATCTGTGCACCATTTGGCGGTATTACCTGAGCTTAAACCTGAGCCTATGCAGTGCGATAGGACTTTGACCAGAGTTGAACGGCAAGAACACAGACGTCTGAATGGGCTGTGTTTCTACTGTGGTGATTCCACTCATGCTATCTCTGATTGTCCTAAGCGCACTAAGCGGTTCGCTAGGTCTGCCACCATTGGTACGGTACAGTCAAAATTTCTTCTGTCCGTTACCTTGATCTGCTCTTTGTCATCATATTCTGTCATGGCGTTTGTGGATTCAGGTGCTGCTCTGAATTTGATGGACTTGGAATATGCTAAGCGTTGTGGGTTTTTCTTGGAGCCCTTGCAGTGTCCTATTCCATTGAGAGGAATTGATGCTACGCCTTTGGCCAAGAATAAGCCTCAATACTGGACCCAGCTGACCATGTGCATGGCTCCTGCACATCAGGAGGTTATTCGCTTCCTGGTGTTGCATAATCTGCATGATGTGGTCGTGTTGGGGTTGCCATGGCTACAAGCCCATAATCCAGTATTGGATTGGAAATCCATGTCGGTGTCCAGCTGGGGTTGTCAGGGGGTACATGGTGATGTTCCATTTTTGTCAATTTCGTCATCCACCCCTTCTGAGGTTCCAGAGTTCTTGTCTGATTACCGGGATGTATTTGATGAGCCCAAGTCCGATGCCCTACCTCCGCATAGGGATTGTGATTGTGCTATCAATTTGATTCCTGGTGGTAAATTCCCAAAAGGTCGACTGTTTAATTTATCCGTGCCTGAGCACACCGCTATGCGCAGTTATGTGAAGCAATCCCTGGAGTAGGGGCATATTCGCCCGTCATCGTCGCCATTAGGAGCAGGGTTCTATTTTGTAGCCAAAAAGGATGGTTCGCTGAGACCTTGTATAGATTATCGCCTTCTTAATAAGATCACTGTTAAATTTCAGTACCCCTTGCCTTTGTTGTCTGATTTGTTTGCTCGGATTAAGGGGGCTAGTTGGTTCACCAAGGTTGATCTTCGTGGTGCGTATAATCTGGTGCGAATCAGGCGAGGCGATGAATGGAAAACTGCATTTAATACGCCCGAGGGTCATTTTGAGTATCTAGTGATGCCATTCGGACTTGCCAATGCTCCATCAGTGTTTCAGTCCTTTATGCATGACATCTTCCGAGAGTACCTGGATAAATTCCTGATTGTGTACTTGGATGACATTTTGATCTTCTCGGATGATTGGGAGTCTCATGTGAAACAGGTCAGAACGGTTTTTCAGGTCCTGCGTGCTAATTCTTTGTTTGTGAAGGGATCAAAGTGTCTCTTTGGTGTGCAGAAGGTTTCATTTTTGGGGTTCATCTTTTCCCCTTCTACTATCGAGATGGATCCTGTTAAGGTCCAAGCCATCCATGATTGGACTCAGCCGACATCTCTGAAAAGTCTGAAAAAGTTCCTGGGCTTTGCTAATTTTTATCGTCGCTTCATCTGCAATTTTTCTAGTATTGCCAAACCATTGACCGATTTGACCAAGAAGGGTGCTGATTTGGTCAATTGGTCTTCTGCTGCTGTGGAAGCTTTTCAAGAGTTGAAGCGTCGTTTTTCTTCTGCCCCTGTGTTGTGTCAACCAGATGTTTCTCTTCTGTTCCAGGTCGAGGTTGATGCTTCTGAGATTGGAGCAGGGGCTGTTTTGTCGCAGAGAGGTTCTGATTGTTCAGTGATGAAAACATGCGCTTTTTTTTCCAGGAAGTTTTCGCCTGCTGAGCGGAATTATGATGTGGGCAACCGAGAGTTGCTGGCCATGAAGTGGGCATTCGAGGAGTGGCGTCATTGGCTTGAAGGAGCTAAGCATCGCGTGGTGGTATTGACTGATCATAAGAACCTGACTTATCTCGAGTCTGCTAAGCGTTTGAATCCTAGACAGGCTCGTTGGTCGCTGTTTTTCGCCCGTTTTGACTTTGTGATTTCGTACCTTCCGGGCTCTAAAAATGTGAAGGCGGATGCTCTGTCTAGGAGTTTTGTGCCCGACTCTCCGGGTTTATCTGAGCCGGCGGGTATCCTCAAGGAAGGAGTAATTGTGTCTGCCATCTCCCCTGATTTGCGGCGGGTGCTGCAAAAATTTCAGGCTAATGAACCTGATCGTTGTCCAGCGGAGAAACTGTTTGTCCCGGATAGGTGGACAAATAAAGTGATCTCTGAGGTTCATTGTTTGGTGTTGGCTGGTCATCCTGGAATCTTTGGTACCAGAGAGTTAGTGGCTAGATCCTTTTGGTGGCCATCTCTGTCACGGAATGTGCGTTCTTTTGTGCAGTCCTGTGGGATTTGTGCTCGGGCTAAGCCTTGCTGTTCTCATGTCAGTGGGTTGCTTTTGCCCTTGCCGGTCCCGAAGAGACCTTGGACACATATCTCTATGGATTTTATTTCAGATCTTACCGTCTCTCAAAGGATGTCAGTCATTTGGGTGGTATGTGATTGCTTTTCTAAGATGGTCCATCTGGTACCCTTGTCCAAGTTGCCTTCCTCCTCTGATTTGGTGCCATTGTTCTTCCAGCATGTGGTTCGTTTGCATGGCATTCCAGAGAATATCGTTTCTGACAGAGGTTCCCAGTTTGTTTCGAGGTTTTGGCGAGCCTTTTGTGGTAGGATGGGCATTGACTTGTCTTTTTCCTCGGCTTTTCATCCTCAGACTAATGGCCAGACCGAACGAACCAATCAGACCTTGGAAACCTATCTGAGATGCTTTGTTTCTGCCGATCAGGATGACTGGGTGTCCTTTTTGCCTTTGGCTGAGTTCGCCCTTAATAATCGGGCCAGCTCGGCTACCTTGGTTTCGCCATTTTTCTGCAATTCTGGGTTCCATCCTCGTTTCTCTTCAGGACAGGTTGAGTCTTCGGACTGTCCTGGTGTGGATACTGTGGTGGACAGGTTGCAGCAGATTTGGACTCATGTAGTGGACAATTTGACCTTGTCCCAGGAGAAGGCTCAACGTTTCGCTAATCGCAGACGCCGTGTGGGTCCCCGACTTCGTGTTGGGGATCTGCTTTGGTTATCTTCTCGTCATATTCCTATGAAGGTTTCCTCTCCGAAGTTTAAACCTCGTTTCATTGGTCCTTATAGGATTTCTGAGGTTATTAATCCTGTGTCTTTTCGTCTGACCCTCCCAGATTCTTTTTTCATACATAACGTCTTCCATAGGTCATTGTTGCGGAGATACGTGGCACCTATGGTTCCATCTGTTGACCCTCCTGCCCCGGTTTTGGTGGAGGGGGAATTGGAGTATATTGTGGAGAAGATTTTGGATTCTCGTGTTTCAAGACGGAAACTCCAGTATCTGGTTAAATGGAAGGGTTATACTCAGGAGGATAATTCCTGGGTTTTTGCCTCTGATGTCCATGCTCCCGATCTTGTTCGTGCCTTTCATGTGGCTCATCCTGGTCGGCCTGGGGGCTCTGGTGAGGGTTCGGTGACCCCTCCTCAAGGGGGGGTACTGTTGTGAATTCTGTGGCAGAGCTCCCTCCTGTGGTCACAAGTGGTACTTCGGCTGATTCTCTCTGGGAGCTTCCGTTTGTGGAGGAAACTGGTACTGCTGCTTCTGAGTTTCCTCCCTCAGGTGATCTGGTGAGGTCGTTAGGTGCTTCTCTACTTAACCCCACCTAATGCTTTGATTCATGCTTCCTGTCAATGTTCCAGTGTTGGACTTGTGTTTCTCTGGATCATTCCTGTGGCCTGCTGCTCTGCATAGCTAAGTGCTTCTTTGCTATTTGTTGCTATTTTTTCTGTCCAGCTTGTCTATTTGTTTTGCTGGAAGCTCTGGGACGCAAAGGGTGTACCTCCGTGCCGTTAGTTCGGTACAGAGGGTCTTTTTGCCCCTTTGCGTGGTTTTCTTTAGGGTTTTGTGTAGACCGCAAAGTTATCTTTCCTATCCTCGTTCTGTCTAGAATATCGGGCCTCACTTTGCTGAATCTATTTCATCCCTACGTTTGTCTTTTCATCTTACTCACAGTCATTATATGTGGGGGGCTGCCTTTTCCTTTGGGGTATTTCTCTGAGGCAAGGTAGGCTTATTTTTCTATCTTCAGGCTAGTTAGTTTCTCAGGCTGTGCCGAGTTGCATAGGGTGCGTTAGGCGCAATCCACGGCTGCCTCTAGTTGTGTTTGGAGAGGATCAGGGATTGCGGTCTGCAGAGTTCCCACGTCTCAGAGCTCGTTCTGTTATTTTGGGTTATTGTCAGATCACTGTGTGTGCTCTGACCTCCATGTCCATTGTTATACTGAATTGCCTTTCATAACAGAAAAGGCACATCTGGAAGATGCGCCTATTCTGGCACTTGGCCACTCTCTTCCCATTCCTGTGTAGCAGTGGGATATGGGGTAATGAAGGGTTAATGCCACCTTGCTATTGTAAGGTGACATTAAGCCAGATTAATAATAGAGAGGCGTCAATTATGACACCTATCCATTATTAATCCAATACTAGTAAAGGGTTAAAAAAACACAACCACATTATTAAAAATTATTTTAATGAAATAAAAACAAAGGTTGTTGTAATATTTTATTCTACGCTCAATCCAATCACTGAAGACCCTCGATCTGTAACAAAAAAAATAATAATAAACCAACAATATCCATACTTTCCGCAGATCTGTAACGTCCAACGATGTAAATCCCTCTGAAGGGGTTAAAATATTTTGCAGCAAGGAGCTCTGCTAATGCAGCACTGCTCCTTGCTGCAAAACTCCGGGGAATGAAGGTAAAGTAGGTCAATGACCTATATTTACCTTAATTTGCGGTGAGGCGCCCTCTACTGGTTGTCCCTAGATCGTGGGAACTTTCCTAGAAAGCTCCCAGGCTCGAGTTCATATGAGGACAACCAGCAGAGGGCGCCTCTTATGAACTCCATTATTAATCTGGCTTAATGTCACCTTACAATAGCAAGGTGGCATTAACCCTTCATTACCCCATATCCCACCGCTACACGGGAATGGGAAGAGAGTGGCCAAGTGCCAGAATAGGCGCATCTTCCAGATGTGCCTTTTCTGGGGTGGCTGGGGGCAGGTGTTTTTAGCCAGGGGGGGGGGCAATAACCATGGACCCTCTCCAGGCTATTAATATCTGCCCTCAGTCACTGGCTTTACTACTCTGGCGGAGAAAATTGCGCGGGAGCCCACACTAACTTTTTCCGCCATTTAACCCTTTAATTTAATAGCTAGAACGGCCAAATTTTGCATATACACACTACTAACATTAGTAGTGTGGAATATGCAAAAAAAAAGGTGATATGAGATGGTTTACTGTATGTAAACCAGGTCTCATATCATGTCGGGTTTAGGAAGGAGAAAGCAAAAGCCGGTAATTGAATTACCGGCTTTAAAGCTATCTAGCGCTGTATGAAGTAATAATATATATACATATATGTGTCTCACTGACATATATATATATATATATATATATATATATATACCTATTCTATGTGCACACATTTATAATACCTATTCTATTGTAAGATGTCAGTGTGATTTTACTGTACACCGCACTGAATTGCCGGCTTTTCTCTCTAACACCGCTGCGTATTTCTCGCAAGTCACACTGCTGGTCTGTGTGTAATCCGTATTTTTCTGGCTTCCATAGACTTTCATTGGCGTTTTTTTGCGCAATACGGTGACAAACGCAGCATGCTGCGATTTTCTACGGCCGTAGAAAGCCGTATAATACTGATCAGTAAAATACGGCAGATAGGAGCAGGGGCATAGAGAATAATTGGGACGTTTGTTAGGCGTGTTTTACGGACGTATTTTCTGCACTCATACGTCCGTAAAACTCGCTAGTGTGACTCCAGCCTTACTGGTATGTAGTAACCAGCCTGCCTGCACAACCGCTTGTATTCAGCGTGTAAATACGCTATAATTTATCGGTTGTTTTCATAAGTAAATGGTGTTTATATTCTTCTGCCCTAGACAATGCTCCTGCAAATAATTGTTATTGCAAATCAATATTTATGAGATTTTTTTTATGTGTAATATGAGGATTTATTCACTGCCGAGCCTTGTGCCTAAAAACAAAATGGAAACGGATAATTCATCTCCCTTTAAACTGCGTTCACAGCTCAGTTGTGATGGCAGAAAAAATTTAGGAGCATGGTTGCCATAGCGCCAAATTACTGTGCTCATTTAGGCACGATGTAATGCTGGAGATTACTAATTTTACAAGTGACTAACGCAGCACAGGGATAATACGGGATAATTGTACATTTGCTTCTAAAAAGTGTCACACTTACTAAATTTAGTCAAAAGTGCATCTCTTGTAATCACTGCTGCCTGAGTCCCTGATAAACTGCATCTTGTTTACCAACTTGTCTTGTGTGTTTCATCTCTAGACAAAAAAGGTAACAAAATCTATCTTAATTGGATGGAAGCAATTATAATTAAGGTCTATTTAACTAGCCTTGAATTTCAGTTAGAACAAAACATGAAACGTTCCTGCTGCATGCGATACTCTGCTGCTTGCAAAAACGAAAAATTTAATAAAGCCAAAAATTAGAGATGGCAGAATTGTTTAAGAGGTCTGAGCGTAGATTTATTTTTAAGATTTATAACCAATGATAATGAATTCCAACAGCAATAATGATGATAGTAATGATAATATAAATATTTTTTTTTTAACGGCCTTTGACTCGATCTCGAGCCATGGCGACATGATGGATGAATGGTCTGTAGGAAGATCGATCTTGTGCAAGCCTAGACAGGTCCACCAGGGTCTTCTTTGCTGTTACTTTGATAGTATGAAGCCATCAAGAATCAATACAAAGATATTTCTAGTAAATTGAAGCTTACCTATCCGCAGGATTGTCAGGTTGGTGCTGTTATACTGATTAAAATGATAACTGGGGTGAAGAAATCTGTCTTGTGGTTCTTGTGTAATCAGAAGTTTTCAGTTAATGAGATGCCTGTGCTCCAACTGTATGCAGTCTTATCTTCCTTCCTGCTGTAGGCACACCTGAGCAATAATCATGCTGTCTGATCAGCATCTGCCACACAGGTGAGGTGGATGAATTATCACGACAAAGAAGAAATGCTCACTAACATAGATTTAGACACATTTGTAAACAATATTTGAGAGGAAAAGGCTTTGTGTACATAGAAAAAGTCTAAGCTCTTTGAGTTCAGCTCATGAAAAATGGGAGCAAAAACAAAAGTGTTGGGTTAATATTTTTGTTCATTGTATAAGTTGGAGTAGATTCCTGCTATAATTTATGCCACTTTCTAACACAAATTATAGTGAAATCCGTCAGGCCTCATCCCATTCAACTTCATCCTCCTTGAAGAGTGGTAACAAGTCACATTTTTGTGCACGTTTTTAAAATGGCCTAAACTATGTAATAAATTCCACTCTTAGATTTTTCCCATAATTCAATATTTGATACCCATATGACATAATCTAATCTAAAAAATCAACAGCCATTATACATCCAGCTCATAGAAAGTCAGACTTTCAATTGGCTGCAGATTTATAATCTACAGTTTGAGCTCCATACAGAAACTATAGACCACTTTAAGTGGGGGTAAATAATCTTATCACTTTACCCCTATAGTTGATCTATGGATTTTTCTTCTTATTTATGTCTTCACATCATTCTAAAAGTGATTTTTCAGCTGATACTTCATAGAGGAATTGTGTATGATGCTATTTCTATGTATATAATGGAAGGAATTTCCAGAATTACCAAGAATGAGTTTGCTTTTTTATCTATTTTTTATATCTCCTTTTTTATTGACTGTGTCTGGGAATGCTGCACAGTCACCTTTAGAATGAATATGGGTGAAGCATGGAAAAGAGAAGTGCGTTCAAGAGAAATACTTAAATTTAATGACAATTATCTTTCATTTTCACAATTTGTCCCTTCTTCTGGCTTTACCTCTAGTTTTCAATTTTTTTGGAGCTGACGGTGGAGACTACCTGCTATGATGTCTCCAATACACAGTACACAGAGAGGTGGATGCTTGCTCTTCTTTCTCTGTAGCACAAGAGCAGAAGTAGCAGTAGCATGAAGGACATTATACAGTAAGACTCAGCTGTGTTGCTGGGAATCCATCACTGAAGTGATATAAATATACTAGAAGCTGCATCTCGATTTGCCTGTATCTACCTGGCCTCTCGCTCTGCTGAGTGAGCCTCACTTCTACTCCCCTTACCCACAACAGACTTCAATATTCTCCTATAAACTGAGGGACAGTGAAGAAGTGACTTAAAAGTGAGAAAAACACATATTTAGCTGAAAAAAATAGATTACAAAGGTTCTATATTTCCCAGTACTATTGATTCACGCAAAGTTTGTTACAACAGTGACCATTTCATCTGGATTCCTCTGCTCACACCATATAGTAGATATATATTGATTTATTTGTGGATACATTTTTTTTCAAACTGTGCTAATGTGCTGTGTATAGAGCTTTCATTCTCAGGATCGGATGGGATCCCAGAGATCAAATTCTAAGTGTTGACATATTCTGGCAGTATTATATCACTTAGATGGGAAGATTCCATTAGAGGACTATATAGACATGTACATTTTTGTTTAGTGGCAATCTCACCTCGACTTCTGTAGATACACATTGATGTTTCCTTTACACCTCTAGGCAGCATAACTTGTGATTTGGCTTCCACTTTATCATGTGAGCTTTCATCAAGCTTCTGCCGAGCATCACCAAGCATTTTACACCTCAGCACTATGTCAGGAGAAATCCATATGTACTAGAATAAAGGAGATGAAGCTTGACATATGCGGCTTGGCTGTCATTTCTTGTAGGGGTCGTAAATCAGGTCAAGCTTCTAATGCTAATATATCGTAAGTAAAATGTGAATCAGACCAAGGTCTTCCAAAGACAGTCTACTCATACAACGATAATTATAAAACAATAGATTTCATTTGTAATTGCATAAGTATCGTGGAATATGTTAATCATTTTTCCAAGCTCCCTGCTATGCATCTGCCATGCTGATCTTTTAGTTTCTGGGTTCTGCAGCTACGTTTTTCAGTGCCTTAAATTAATTCATTATATTGATGGAAGAGAATGAGAGAATGTGAGCGATGAAATGGAGAGAACGTAGATGAAGGTAAAGAAAAGGGAAGATTTCCTACTTACATTATAACAGCACCTCCTTGTGGCTGACACCTATTGTCATTCAAATGTTCTAACCATCCGAGACACATGAAATATTCCAGGTTCTGCAGTTTTATGACCCTAATGTCATTACCACTTTTTTTTGTTGTATAATGCAAAAAGTGTCGCAGATAGCAGCTATTCAGATGACCGCATTACTATTTATTAATTTTCAATGGATCTTCTAATAAAACTAACATACTAAACAATTCGACCTATGACATGTAATAAAAGTACAAAGGAAACCAAATGTCTGCCATTGTGGTACATCTGTTACACATTACGGGAAGATTCCTAAAGGAAAATGACATCATTCGAGCTTACAGGTCAGGCTGGCTTCATTCATCACATCTGAAGTAGTCAACTCTAAAGGAAAGACGTAGGCTATGTGTACACAACGTCGCTTCCAGGTGTATTCTGCCTGAAGAGGCACTTAAAAAATGTCAAAAAAATTGAACATATGCAGAGAAATGTCAAAAAAGGGCTAAAAGAAGTGATCAACTTATTCTACTAAAAGCTTCCAAGCTATTTTATATACAAAATGTAAACATATGTATTTATAGAAGGTAAAAGAAAAAAAGACGCCAACGGCAAAGCCGCCGCAAAAGACGTCCAACGGCTGTCAGAAATCATGCTTCAGAGAAACGCTGGCTAAACACCTATAGCAAAAATGATGCAGATCCATTGGTGTCTGAGAGACGCCATGTGCGCATATCCAAATTATATCAAAACTGAGGGGCTGATTCATCCTTTTTTCTGGACTAAAAATGGTTCTAAGGCTCGGGTCACACAATCGTATTTTCTCTCATCCGAGAAGCTCAAGCCAATATACTAATTCAACTCTAATCAGAGTGTGATCAGAGTATAAATAGTAGAATACCACAGCACCAAGAGGGTGAATACTTTCACAAGCCACTGTACATATCATGCCCTAATCCTAAATTCCATGCGTTATATGTAAACATTGGTCTATTATTTATTACTATTATTATTATTATATATTTATATAGCACCATTGATTCCATGGTGCTGTACATGAGAAGGGGTTACATACAAATTACAGATATCACTTACAGTAAGAAAACTAACAATGACAGACTGATACAGAGGGGCAAGGACCCTGCCCTTGCTGGCTTACCTTCTACAGGATGGTGGGGAAGGAGACAGCAGGCTGGGGGGGGGGTTTGCAGCAGCTCCGGTGTTGGAGAGGCGGTAGCTCCAGTAGTGGGGAGAAGGCAGCGGGGTCAGTGCAGGCTGTAGGCTTTCCTGGAGAGGGGGGTTTTCAGGTTACGTCTGAAGAATCCAAATGTGGTTGATAGTTGGACGCATTGAGGCACAGAATTCCAGAGGATGGGGGATATTCAGGAGAAGTCTTGGAGGCGATTAGGTGAGGAGAGAATAAGTGTGAAGGAGAGAAGGAGGTCTTGGGAGGACCGGAGATTACATGAGGGAAGATCGCACATCAGAGGAGAGATAAATAGGATCCCCAATTTCCCCCTGGTACCTCACGGTGTCCCTGAGTCCTTCTGCTTCCCCCCATAGCCACCAGCATCTTTTTCTGGTAAGAAAATGGCGGGCACATGACAGTGCGCCCGCCGATATCTGCTGGCTGATACCCAGCAACAATAGGAGATTTTGCTATTGGTTCATTTTGATCACAGTGATCAAAATAAAAAATAGGAAATACCTCCCCCCCTTTATCACTCCCTTAGTTAAGGAACAATAATGAAATGAAATATATATATTTATTTCAATTTTTCCATTACGGTTACAGTTGTGCTAAAGTGAGTTGTGCTAAAGTGAGGGTTAGGGCTATTGTTAGAGTTAGGGTTGGAATTAAGGTTAGGGTTGGGAATAGGGTTAGGGGTGTGTTATGGTTAGGGTTGGGGCTAAAGTTAAGGTTAAGGCTGGCACTAAAGTTAGGGTTGGTGCTAAAGTTAGGGTTGGGGCTAGAGTTGGGGTTATGGTTAGGGTTTTGATTACGTTTATGGTTGGGATCAGGGTTAGGATTGGGATTAGGGTTAGGGGTGTGTCAGGATTAGGTTTGTGGTTAAATTTATGGTTAGGGGTGTGTTGGGGTTAGGGTTGTGGTTAGGGTTGAGATTAGGGTTAGGGATGTGTTGAGGTTAGGGATGTGGTTAGGGTTATGGTTAGGGTTGGGATTAGGGTTAGAGGTGTGTTGGGGTTAGGGTTGGAGTTGAATTGGGGGTTTCCATTGTTTAGGCACATCAGGGACTCTCCACACGCGACATGGCGTCCGATCTCAATTCCAGCCAATTCGGCATTGAAAAAGTCAAGCGGTGTTCCTCCCTTCCGAGCTCTGCCGTGCGCCCAAACAGTGGTTTAGCCCCATATATGGCATATCAGTGTACTTGTGACAAATTGGACAACAACTTTTGTTGTCCAATTTCTCCAGTGACCCTTGTGAAAATAAAAATTTGGGGACTAAAAAATTCATTTTTGGGGAAAAAAATGATTTTTTATTTTCATGACTCTGCTTTATAAACTTTAGTGAAACACTTGGGGGTTCAAAGTTCTCACAACACATCTAGATAAGTTCCTTGGGGGGTCTAGTTTCCAAAATGGTGTCACTTGTGTGAATTTCTACTGTTTAGGCACATCAGTGGCTCTGCACACGCAACATGAAGCCCGCAGAACATTCCATCAAAGTCTGCATTCCAAAACGTCACTACTTCCATTCCGAGCCCCAAAGTGTGCCCAAACAGTAGTTTTCTCCCACATATGGGATATCAGCATACTCAGGACAAATTGCACAACAACTTTTGGGGTTCAATTTCTCCTGTTACCCTTGTGAAAATACAAAATTGGGGCTAAAAAATCATTGTGGAAAAAAATGATTTTTTATTTTCACTTTATTAAATGATTTTTTATTTTCACTTTATTTAAACTTTAGTGAAACACTTGGGGGTTCAAAGTTCCCACATCCCACATTTTAACGCAAATGTGAAACTAGCCTTAGCCTGCAATTTTTTATTTTCCCAGGGGTATATGGAGAAATTGGACCCCAAAAGTTGTTGCACAATTTGTCCTGAGTACTCTGATACCCCATATGTGGGGGGTGCCACTGATTTTGTGCATGGCAGAGCTCGGAAGGGAAGGAGTGCCATTTTGGAATACAGACTTTGATGGAATGGTCTGCGGGTTTCACGTTGCATTTGCAGAGCCCCTGATGTACCTAAAAAGTAGAAACTCCCCACAAGTGACCCCATATTGGAAATTAGACCCCCAAGGAACTTATCTAGTTTGTTGTGAGAACTTTGAACCCCCAAGTGTTTCACTAAAGTTTACTGTATAATTTACAGTATATAATCTGTAGACCCTTCTTACAACACACAATGTACAGATACCCTTATACCCTTGGATGTTAATACACAATATAACAAAGCAACACTTGATAGCAGTCATATTTATATGCACATTATTGCTATTATATTTATGTGCTATGTCTTATAATTTCATGTTTGCTTAAATGGCATTTAATAACAGCTGTCCACGATTTTAGCAGACTCCATTATGCAGTACAATAAGGCTTCAGCTTTGATTCATGTATTTGAATGAGAATATGTAAGTATGTAAATCTAAGCATGAATATCAGTATCCAGCAAGTATGATTTTTACGTTCCATTATACAGTCTTTGGACTCATGTACGTGTCACAGCCGATTGTATAGAACGGGTAGAATATTACATGAACACCATATCGCTGGTAGTACGCACAGGGCCGGTTTTAGACAAAGTGGGGCTCTAGTCAAAAGTTTAAAATGAGGCCCCCAATGCTCACATATTGCACCATGACACTCAAACATTTTGGTTGTTTTGACATGCGTTGAGTTGCGGCCGTTCAATTAGTGTGATCGACAATATTGAAGTCGTTTGGCTCTTGTTTCTCGGCCTCTTTACACCGGCTAATGAAGAATGATGGGGACAGAACACTAGTAGCTCAATATGTCCCATATAGTATCATGTTATAAGCAGCAGGGCTGGCCAGGCGGAGTCAGGGTCCATTTTGGTGCAGTTGGTATTAACTGGACAGACTCTTACTCCTTAAATACATTATATAATACATTGGGTGCAAGATGTGCTGTCATTTTTTCATAGTAATTTGGGAAAGTTATGAAATGTCCTATAAATCTCTGTTCTGTTACTGATCTCAGGATCTCGTCTGTTAGTTGAGATGAATCTGTGCTGCACTTTATGTACATGCTCAGTAGTGACCAGTGCTGTGGTGATGGAGTCAGGGAAGTTGAGGAGTCGGAGTTGGAGGTTTGGCTTACCGACGCCACAGCTCTGATTAGCAGCATACCTGTAGTGTACACCAGTGATGTGATGCCAAGAACAATGATTTATGTTCTGCCATGAACAATCCAATCACCCAATGAATGAGCAGCATTGTGCTCGTTCGCTGGACGATTGCCAACATATATATATATATATATATACACATATATATACAGTGGGGCAAAAAAGTATTTAGTCAGTCAGCAATAGTGCAAGTTCCACCACTTAAAAAGATGAGAGGCATCTGTAATTTACATCGTAGGTAGACCTCAACTATGGGAGACAAACTGGGGAAAAAAAATCCAGAAAATCACATTGTCTGTTTTTTTATCATTTTTTTTGCATATTATGGTGGAAAATAAGTATTTGGTCAGAAACAAACAATCAAGATCTCTGGCTCTCACAGACCTGTAACTTCTTCTTTAAGAGTCTCCTCTTTCCTCCACTCATTACCTGTAGTAATGGCACCTGTTTAAACTTGTTATCAGTATAAAAAGACACCTGTGCACACCCTCAAACAGTCTGACTCCAAACTCCACTATGGTGAAGACCAAAGAGCTGTCAAAGGACACCAGAAACAAAATTGTAGCCCTGCACCAGGCTGGGAAGACTGAATCTGCAATAGCCAACCAGCTTGGAGTGAAGAAATCAACAGTGGGAGCAATAATTAGAAAATGGAAGACATACAAGACCACTGATAATCTCCCTCGATCTGGGGCTCCACGCAAAATCCCACCCCGTGGGGTCAGATTGATCACAAGAACGGTGAGCAAAAATCCCAGAACCTCGCGGGGGGACCTAGTGAATGAACTGCAGAGAGCTGGGACCAATGTAACAAGGCCTACCATAAGTAACACACTACGCCACCATGGACTCAGATCCTGCAGTGCCAGACGTGTCCCACTGCTTAAGCCAGTACATGTCCGGGCCCGTCTGAAGTTTGCTAGAGAGCATTTGGATGATCCAGAGGAGTTTTGGGAGAATGTCCTATGGTCTGATGAAACCAAACTGGAACTGTTTGGTAGAAACACAACTTGTCGTGTTTGGAGGAAAAAGAATACTGAGTTGCATCCATCAAACACCATACCTACTGTAAAGCATGGTGGTGGAAACATCATGCTTTTGGGCTGTTTCTCTGCAAAGGGGCCAGGACGACTGATCCGGGTACATGAAAGAATGAATGGGGCCATGTATCGTGAGATTTTCAGTGCAAACCTCCTTCCATCAGCAAGGGCATTGAAGATGAAACGTGGCTGGGTCTTTCAACATGACAATGATCCAAAGCACACCGCCAGGGCAACGAAGGAGTGGCTTCGTAAGAAGCATTTCAAGGTCCTGGAGTGGCCTAGCCAGTCTCCAGATCTCAACCCTATAGAAAACCTTTGGAGGGAGTTGAAAGTCCGTGTTGCCAAGCGAAAAGCCAAAAACATCACTGCTCTAGAGGAGATCTGCATGGAGGAATGGGCCAACATACCAACAACAGTGTGTGGCAACCTTGTGAAGACTTACAGAAAACGTTTGACCTCTGTCATTGCCAACAAAGGATATATTACAAAGTATTGAGATGAAATTTTGTTTCTGACCAAATACTTATTTTCCACCATAGTATGCAAATAAAATGTTAAAAAAACAGACTGTGATTTTCTGGATTTTTTTTTCTCAGTTTGTCTCCCATAGTTGAGGTCTACCTATGATGTAAATTACAGACGCCTCTCATCTTTTTAAGTGGTGGAACTTGCACTATTGCTGACTGACTAAATACTTTTTTGCCCCACTGCATATATATGAACTCTAGTATGTGCAGCCAGTATTTAAAAATGTGCATGACACACACACACATACGAACATATATTTAAGTTAGAATAATGCGAAAATGTATATACACTGTGTATATATATATATATATATATATATATATATATATATATACTGTATATATATTATACATACACACACATATATAGCACGCACTTCCGAAAGGGTACACCCAGATGCCCCAACTAAACTTGTATGTGTTGGATGTGAGTGTTAGAGTCCTGGGCAGTGCTCCCTCCTTTCCTGAGAGTGGGATACCACACCTCTGGGTGAGGTGCAGCATCTCTGTGGCGACTGGACCCCAGGAGCACCTCACATACATGGCACAAGCTTATACGCACACACACTTATACTCACACATGTACATGGGACACACACACACGTACATGGCACACGCTTATACACACACACTTATACACACATACATACATGTTCATGGCATGCACTTATACACATACATACATACATGGCATGCAATTATACACACAAATACATGACACACACTTATACACACATGTACATGGCACACACTTATACACACACACTCATACACACACATACATACATACATACATACATTGAAACAATAATCAAAAAACACCTTTGAAATAATGGGGTAAAGAGCATAGTGTAGTCAAACTCTCCCCACCATATTATATAGAAAATGTTACTGTGAAGTACTCCAAATACAATATTTAGAACTACAGAAAAACTGAGTAACAACACGCCACAATATGGATAAAAATTACCAAAAACATCTTTATTAAGACAAATATACATATAAAACAGGTCAAACCAAATCCATATAAATACAATAGTCTACACCAAGGAGGACAAAGAGGTATACATGGGGTGAGTAAAATGGTCAAACAAAGTAAAGAGACTAGGGAAAGAAAGCCACTGTATATAGTGATGCAGCCACTCCAGAACTAATAGGAAGATCAGCAATCAAAGGACCGAAGTCCGTATATAGTGACCACTTCAAATATATAACATCCATTCATCAGCCAGCTTACCCATAATAAGTCCGGACCAAAACTGCACCCCAGATGACCCCTGACGCGCGTTTTGCGGATAGCTTTATCAAAGGGGATAAGTATATATATATATATATATTTATATATATATATATATATGTACATGGCATGCACTTATACACACACATACATACATGTACATGGCACGCACTTATACACATACATACCTACATGTACATGGCACGTACTTATACACACATACATATATGTACATGGCACGCACTTATACACACATACATATATGTACATGGCACGCACTTATACACACACATACATATATGTACATGGCACGCACTTATACACACACACATACATACATGTACATGGCACGCACTTATACACACACATACATACTGTTAGGAGTCGAGTTCCCGCCGCTGCACAGTGGGAATCTCGAGCCGTGTCTGCTGGGGTCTCCCATTCTGCATCAGCCGCATTGGAGCCTGCTCAGCGGAGACGTCGGTCTCAGCGTCTCACTCAGCCTGATACTGTGCAAAGGGTTGCTGCTGCCTTTTCAGGCTCTGCTATTGTACCCTGTACTGGTCTGCGGTGAGCAGGCTTTTCTGGGACTAAGTCCTGCTTTGCACACACTGAGCATGCCCAGGGTAAGATCTCTCAGTGGAGGTCTAGGGTCACATGCTCAGATACTGCAGCGACTTCCATTGGTCCTCCAGGAAGACCCTGTACCTGATCAAGTTCTGTGGCAGCCTTCCATTGGTCCTTCTTGGAAGGTCCTGTACATGCTGCAGCTATAAAAGGTTCGCATGGCCGCACGGCCATGCGCTAGTATCACCTTATGTTATGAGCTTGTTAATTGTGGTTGCGCCTGTACGTGTGTGTTCAGGGACCCGGCTGAAATAAGCCCCTAGAATACCGGCACCTCCGGTGAGGAGTATTGCATGAAGGTATTCAGGGACCCGGCTGAAATAAGCCCCTAGAATATCGGCTCCTCCGATGAGGACTGTTTGTATGCTTTTCTGGGTGCGTGACCACTGACTGCTTCCAGCTCAGCAGTTAGCTGTGTTCCCCTGTGACGCTAACAGGGCACAGCATCTTATTTCTAGCGACTCAGTGGAGTTAACAGAGTTCGCTTATACCGCCATATAGCGCCGCCATTTGCCATCAGCAGGTTCCTCTCCTGCACGGTGGACCCCGGATTGCGAACGCACCTATTTATACATATATATATACTCGGTGCGTTCCGCCAACCCTAACACATACTTGGCACACACTTATACACATAAACTCTTATACTTACATACATACATGTACATGGCACACACTTATGCACACTTACATGGAACAAGAGCAGGAGTTGCTGACAGCAGGACAGGAGCCATTTCCACCAGGAGCAGCACACACAGTGCTGCACTACTTACCTCACAGCTCAGGTTGGTAGCTGCCATCTGTATGTCTCTGTCTCCCTCAGAAGCCCTGTGCAAGAGGACAGGAGCACTGGCCAATGAGCACTTCTATCACTCTGATGGGGGAGGTTCAGTGGGCGATGCTCCTGTACTTCACTGCACGCTCCTTTTTCATTGCCACAAATGTCCAGACATTCCCAAAGTACATGGCCTGTGGTGATATCATGGTCACATGGCAGGTCACCTGATCGTGAAGTCACTACAGGTCCTCAGCCAGTCTCTACAAGGAAGCTTCACTGATAATGCTATTATAAGTGAAGATTCTGCTGTAGATGCTGGGGGCACCCAAGGGAGTGAGGGCCCTAGGCAGTTGCCTAGTCTGCCTTGCCCTAACACCAGCCCTAAGTATGCAGGTTTCTTGGAGTGTTGTCGAATGGAGATATTTCCCACTAGAAGTAATACTACTAAAGGAGAATACCTCAGTATGTAATGGATTCCAACTCTGCATGCCATTAATGAAATATACTATTTGTGGGTTCAATGGGTAACTTTGACTTGCATCTGCACTACAAAAATCCTCCATATAGCCTCCAAACTGAAAGTTGCATCTTTGTAGCAATGATGCCAATGAGAATCGTCATTAAAACTTTAAAAAAAACAAGCTTTGCTCATGTTAGTCCGTTTGTGGAGGCTATTTTTTTAATTCTAGTCACATGATAGTCTCTATGGGAACTGTTCCACTTGACATTTTTGTTAAAACTACCCCATTGTTTGTACCATTTTAATAACCAGCATAATCTATGAGGCCAAATAGCAACAGTACCTTTTTAGTTTAATGAAAACTGCTTAAATTTAATTCCAAAACTAAAGTCAAAAATATAAAACTTATGAAAAATTAAAATAATAGAAATAACAGTGATTTAGTAAAAAGTGGTATTGCAGCACTTGCTTTGAAGGTCAGTGGAATAAATAAAGGCTTTTGTTCAAATATTGTGCAATTTCTGTCCACTTGGTTTGCCAAGTTTTGAATGATTCATTGATAAATATGGCTCATTGATTATTTTCTATTACTTTACAAGCAACTTTAGCTTTTCTCTGCACTGCCTCACTATTTTCCACCTTTTATCCTTGCAACTGCATCACAACTCCATTTAAATGGTTGGGCTTTATGCATTTCCCTACACAACACGCAGATGTCAATACCTCTGTAGAAGGGGAAATCTGGTAGGTAGTCGTATTGCTGATCATCTTCATTGACAGCTTCTCTAGTGGTTCAAGCATATTCTAGTAATTTGGCTAGACATTGAATTTAAAAAAATGCATAATATCCACCTAAATCTACAACTATGAGGTCTATTTGGTAAATTTGGGGAAAATTTACAATGTTTGTTCTTTTTTGTGCCTGCTTATTTTGCTTACTTTGTGACAAGTTAATTTTAATTTAGTATATTAACTAATCCTATGCATGTAATTTTAGTCCGCCTTTGAAGACAAGTTATTCCTTAGATGGGCTACTGAACAAAATATCTACTGTTCATGGAGCTACTTACCACATTACTCAAAAAACAACTAGATTTACAGGCAAAGAAATCCAGAAACTTCCATTGCCAAGTCAATCACTTGACATGAATCACATAGAACATGTTTGGGACACAATTAATCATACATTGAGACAATATTCATGAAAATCTGTTTCCCGTGGAGAGTTTTGAGATTACTTGTATGTCAAGTGGGCCAACATTCTACAGGTCAAGATATCATAACTTGATTTGATTAAAGAGTTTTCATCAGTTTAAGCATTTTAAACTGACCTTATCATGGAGTAGCAGCTGCAGTGGTGAATAAAACATAGTTTATATATTTTTGTATTTGCCATCTCCAAGATATTAGATTGGGAATAAGTTAGAACTCGTGATTGGTTCATAGGGCTGCTACAACAGATTTGTATCTGGAGACATGTACTTCTTCCCCTGTATGATGTTGACCAATTATAAGGAAGCAGCAGCATACAGGGGAAAAAGAATATGCCCCCCTACAAAAGCTTAGAACAGGTTTCTCTGTGTGAGATGTAATAATATATGATCTCCTCATTGATCTCACAACAGAGCTGTGTGTGATTACAAAATGGCGGGAGGAGAGCAGGGATGCTTGTGATTACTAATAATTCTTCAGTTTTCATCTCACAACAACCAACGTTGGGGGAGTCAGCACAGCAAAGCTGAGAGCACTGTAGGAGGAAAGCTGTTAGAAATGTTTGCAATGAGACAAAGCTCAGCTCTGTTGTGAAGGTCCTCCCTCCACAGTGACTGCAATAAGGTGAAAGCTGAAAATATGTGTGCAATCTCACGTAGCTCTACAGTGAGATCAGTGAGAAAAGTGCTTCCTGTCATTCAGTGTTTCACAGAGGAGAAAACCTATTTTAAGCTTTTGTGAGAGTGTGTTCTTTTTCGCCTGTATCTTGCTTCCTGCTTATGATTGGTCAGTGTCATACAGGTGAAGAAGGACACTTCCCTAGATAAAATGTTATAATACCCAGTTGTGATTATCATAAATTATAACTTAAACTTTTCCAGCTAAAATTCCTGTAATGGAGATGGAAAATTTAAAAATAAAAACTATGTTTTACTCAGCTCTGCAGGCATTATTTCATGATGTGGGCAGTTCAACATGCTCGAACTGTAAGAGGTCCTCTTTAAAGGGAATCTGACAGAAGGTTCAAACCTCAACTGACCTAAACCATCTAAATGGACATAGAGGTGAAAAATTGAATAAAATGATACCTTGATATCTGCAATCCGATGTCTTATTCTAGAGAAAGCTTTTAGGTCTGTAGACAGGATCTACGTCGCACAGACAGTCTGCCTCCAGAAGTTATTTTAAATGAATAGGAGAGTTCCCAGTGTGATATATTAACAGAAGCATACATTCTAGATCATGTGAAGTCATTATTACCCTCTACTCCTCTTTGGTCAGACCTTATCTGGAATACTGTGTCCAGTTTTAGGCACCACATTGTAAAAAAGACATCAGTAAACTGGAGCAAGTTCAGATAAGAGTGACCAGAATGGTGACTGGTCTGCAAACCATATCCTATGAGGAACGTTTACAGGATTTGGCAATGTTTAGCTTGCAAAAAAGATCGAGAGGAGACTTAATAGCTGTCTACAAATATCTCAAGGACTGTCACATTGTAGAAGGATCATCTTTATTCTCATTTGCACAAGGAAAGACTAGAAGCAATGGGATGAAACTGAGTGGGAGGAGACACAGATTAGATATTAGAAAAAACTTTTTGACAGTTAGCTTGATCAATGAGTGGAACAGGCGGCCACAAGAGGTGGTGAGTTCTCCTTCAATGGAAGTCTTCAAACAGAGGCTGGACAGACATTTGTCTGGGATGATTTAGTGCATCCTACTTTGAGCAGGGGGTTGGACCAGATGACCCAGGGGGTCCTTTCCAACTCTACCATTCTATGATTCTTTGACTAACAGACTCTGACTTTCCTGATCTTACCACAGAGCTAACCAGAGCTAACACAGTACAGCAGAGCTGAGCTTTGTCTCATTGACAGCACATCTGCTACTGTAGCTCTCATATCATTGTGTTGTCAGTTCTGCTGCAGAGCTGTGTCTGATTACAACTAACACTTCTGACACAGCTTTCTTTTCGCAGTCAGTGTAGCTGAAAAGAAATGCAGCAGTGCTGACAGCACTATAACAGCAGAACTACAGCTGGAAATGTATTTGTATGTGGAACAACTCAGCTGTTATGTGCTGTCCTATCCCTGACATTGACAAACTTTGAGATGGAACCTGAAGAAGTGTAATTTGTAATCACACACAGCTCTGCAGTGAGAGCAGTAGAGCAGACTGTCCATGTTGACATGTCTCACAGTGGTAAATGCCCCTGTCACTTAAAATGAGCTTTGGAGGCTGACTCTCTTTGAGATCTCTGCCCTACCTATAAATCTTAACAGCTCATCTGCATATTAATAAAAATATTGATTTCTCTGAAATAAGGAATCGGATCGCAGATATCAAGGTATCTTTTTTTCACTTTTTATGTCTTGCATGCTCATATAAATAGTTTACAAAGGTTGATCCTTCTGACAAATTCCCTTTAAGGCTTTGTGGAAAGTAAATGTTAAGACAACTGAGCATTGATTTGCATATTTGGCATTAGTGTGAAGTGGATACTGTGAAATAGCAATGCCCAAAAATCAGTGTGACTTTTTATTTATACGTTATCCCTTTAGATCAGGGGTCAGGAACCTTTTTGGCTAAGAGAGCCGTAAACGCCACATATTTTGAAATATAATTCCGCGAGAGCCGTACAATATGTTTAAAGGGCCATTGACAGATCAATCGCTCCAATGTTCACTTAGTACAGCAAGGAATGCTCCTCCCTGCTGTATAAAGCCACAACTGGACTGAAACAATGGTAATTAGCAGTAAAAAATTAAATAAATAACTTACATTGTGAGCTTGCGATGCATGACATCAGTCCAGCAGTCTGGCTTCTTCTTTTTCCTGCGCATGACTGGAAGCTGGCATTCTTCCCACCTGATGTTGAGAGAATGCCAGATTTGAGTATATAGTATACAGTGTATATATAGTGTCAGTGTATAGGCAACACTGACTCACCAGTGACGTCTCTAGGTGAAGTCCTTCATCTTTCATCCAGCACAGACCGCCATCATTCCTTCCAGCCAGGACTCGTTTCTGCAGGAAATAACACAGTTATCTCGAGCTCCGCTTGCAGAACACATTACTTAATTTTTCACAACTTCTACATTACATCACATGAAGAAAAAAAGGCGATATAGTGTCACTCTGCACAGTAACCGTATCTACATTCTGCCCATGCCTCAAGTCCTGCCCCCAGTGTGTCCAGCATATTACCCCCATGTTGTCCAGCAATCTGCCCCAGTGTGTCCAGCATATTACCCCCATGTTGTCCAGCAATCTGCCCCAGTGTGTCCAGCATATTACCCCCATGTTGTCCAGCAATCTGCCCCAGTGTGTCCAGCATATTACCCCCATGTTGTCCAGCAATCTGCCCCAGTGTGTCCAGCATATTACCCCCATGTTGTCCAGCAATCTGCCCCAGTGTGTCCAGCATATTACCCCCATGTTGTCCAGCAATCTGCCCCAGTGTGTCCAGCATATTACCCCCATGTTGTCCAGCATATTACCCCCAGTGTGTCCAGCAATCTGCCCCAGTATGTCCAGCACTGCCCCCAGTGTGTCCAGCAATCTGCCCCAGTGTCCAGCCTTTCCCCAGTGTGTCCAGCAGTCTGCCCCAGTGTGTCCAGCATATTACCCCCAGTGTCCAGCATTGCCCCAGTGTGTCCAGCAATCTGCCCCATGGTCTCCTGTATTGCCCCAGTGTGTCCAGCAATCTGCCCCATAGTCTCCTGTATTGCCCCAGTGTGTCCAGCAATCTGCCCCATGGTCTCCTGTATTGCCCCAGTGTGTCTAGCATTCTGCCCCATGGTCTCCTGTATTGCCCCAGTGTGTCCAGCATTCTGCCCCATGGTCTCCTGTATTGCCCCAGTGTGTCCAGCATTCTGCCCCACGGTCTCCTGTATTGCCCCAGTGTGTCCAGCATTCTGCCCCACGGTCTCCTGTATTGCCCCAGTGTGTCCAGCATTCTGCCCCATGGTCTCCTGTATTGCCCCAGTGTGTCCAGTATTCTGCTCCATGGTCTCCTGTATTGCCCCAGTGTGTCCAGCATTCTGCCCCATGGTCTCCAGTATTGCCCCAGTGTGTCCAGCAATCTGCCCCATAGTCTCCTGTATTGCCCCAGTGTGTCCAGCAATCTGCCCCATGGTCTCCTGTATTGCCCCAGTGTGTCCAGCATTCTGCCCCATGGTCTCCTGTATTGCCCCAGTGTGTCCAGCATTCTGCCCCATGGTCTCCAGTATTGCCCCAGTGTGTCCAGCAATCTGCCCCATAGTCTCCTGTATTGCCCCAGTGTGTCCAGCATTGCCCACAGACAGTCAGACATAAAGAAAAAAAAAAAAAAAGTAAAATCCTCACCTCTCCCATTCCTAGCGTAGGTCCGGTGCAGTCAGCGTCTCTCCGGCTCTGCGACGCTCAGGACAGAGAGGCTGAGCGGCGTGCACAGGAGTCACGTCATCGCGCCCTCTGCTCTGAGACGTCGCAGAGTCAGAGGACGCTGCAGCTGCCGGCGCCGCAGGAACCAATAGAGGTGAGTATTAGAGCGGGGGCGGGGCCCGGGGGTGGGGGGAGCTGGTCATGGCGGCGGACGGCGCCGCCCGAAGATTTAAAGGGGCGTCTTTTTTTTTTTTTTCTCCCCGCTTCCTACTTGCCGGCCCCCTGTCTGCGAGCCAGATACGGCCATCAAAAGAGCCATATCTGGCTCGCGAGCCATAGGTTCCCGACCCCTGCTTTAGATGATTAGTTCATAGGCTTTATAAATAGGCTCAGCCATTTCTGAATATCATATCACATACCGTAGCCATTAAGATGTTATAAAACATCAATGACAGTAGATCAGTGCTGTTTCTTTAAAATCATACTTTTTATGATCACCCAGAGGAGATGCAATATCCATCTCAAATTTTCACCTTATTGTAAATGTTCTGATTCTTCTATGTTACTCTTTACAAGCTTTTTCAATTATTTGTCTTTGATTAGAAATTAGTTTCATGACCCATTGTCTTTGAAGGTCATTATTCATGTTTTATTGTCTGTTACATTGAAACCACAGAGAACAGGAAATGGAATTGTAGGCAATAGAAAAAGTTTCAAAATGGTTGGAGAAATCTGATTGAATATATAACGTAAGAGACAGAAATGGAGGCCTTTGTAATCATTTAATATCCAGTAGAGTAATAATACAAATATAAAACATCCTAAATTTAAGATGATAGCATTTACTAGAATGTTTCTAACTCGTTGGAACTGGAATAATACTGTTTAAAAGGCGCCATTCATTTTAACTAACTTCTGACATGTTGCAGTGCTATACCAGAAGTCTTAATCAGTGGATGTCAAGAAGACTATAGACATTCTATGTATCCATACACGGCTTGCTATTCTTTATGATACGAGCTAACCAAATAGTAATGAGGGAGCACAGTGTTTAGTATGATTAGTGGTGTCTCATCTGAAATTCAGCCTGTGGTTGGTGTTCATAGGAGACTGTGATTTTGCTTTTCACAGCTGTGCATAGCACAAGTGATCAGCCGATTGCGGGGTTAAGTCCCCTAAAATGACTATTAAAAACAGTAGAAAGTGGTTAAAAATGTTTTTAAAAATATGAAAAAATATAAAAGTTCATATGACCTCATCCCCCATTTGCCCCGTTAAAAATAAAGCAATTACAAAAATTAAAAATACACATATTTGGCATGGCTGTGTACATAAAAGTCCTGTCTATCAAAATATAAATAAATTAATCTTATCAGTAAGTGGCATGGTGAAAAAGAAATGAAACAGTACAATTAGGTTTTCTGCTGGCACAAGGGTCTCAAACAGATGTCCAGCAGTCATGGCAACCCATCGGCACCCCGTAATCATATTATGGATGCACCAATGGGTGCATAGAATGACATGCCCCTTTCCTGTACACATTAAATGCCACTGAAAGTCAGCGACAGTGGCATGGGAGAAAAAACAAAAGTGTTGCATTTATATTTTTGTTCAGTTTATGATCTTTGGAATTCTGACATATTTAGCTGAATAAATGTGTATTTTATTGTGTTTCTATATAATGACCGACATTTGTATATGTAATATTTGAGTGATGTTTGTATTTTGAATCCAATGCAACTGCTACACAGCTAGTATTGCGATATATAAAAATTGCAAGCATTTCAAAACATTCACACAGTCATGGCTTAAAGTGTTGGCTCTCTTGAAATTGTTCCAGAAAATAAAGTATTTCTCCCAGAAAATTGTTGCAATTACACATGTTTTGTTATGCACACATTTATTTTATGTGTGTGTGTTTTGGAACAATACAAAAAAAAACAGAGAAAAAAAATGCAAATTGGACATAATTTTACACACAACCCCAAAAATAAGCCAAACAAAATTGTTGGCTCCTTTCCAAAAATGTGGGTAAACAACTTTGTTTCAAGCATGTGATGCTCATTCAAGCTCACTTGTGGCAAGTAACAGGTTTGGGCAATATGAAAATCACACCTGAAATCAGATGAAAAGGGGAGAAGTTGACTGAATTTTTGCATTATGTGCCACACTAAGCATGGAGAACAGAAAGAGAAGAGAACTATCTGATGACTTGAGAGCTAAAATTGTTGAACAATATCAAACAATCTCAAGCTTACAAGTTAATCTCCAGAGAGCTTGATGGTCCTTTGTGCTCTGTGCTCAACATATCGGTAATCAAGAAGTTTACAACCCATGGCACTGTAGCTAATCTCCATGGAAGTGGACAGAAGAATAATATTCATGAAAGATTGCAATGCCAGCTAGTCAGGATGGTGGATAAACAGCCACAATCGAGTTTCAAAGAAATTCCAGCTGTCCTGCAGGCTCAGGGTGCATCAGTGTCAGCGCAAACTAACCGTTGACATTTGAATGAAATGAAGTGGTATGACAGGAAACCCAGGAGGACCCCAATGCTGACGTAAAGAGGCATAAAAAGCTTGACTTCAGTTTGCCAAAATGAACGTGAGTAAGCCAAAATCCTTCTGGGAAAGCATCTTGTGGACAGATGATACAAAGATAGAGTACTTTACTTTTTGGTAAAGCACATCACTCTACCGTTTACCGAAAAAGTAATGAGGCCTATAAAGAAAAGAACACAGTACCTACAGTCAAATGTGGTGGAGGTTCAAAGATGTTTTGGGGTGGTTTTGCTGCCTCTGATACTAAGTGCTGTGATGCAGTGACCCCTGTGGCAGCTAGAAGGTGCTGTGTGTGCTCCTCAGGATATGCATGGAGGCGTATCTGTTAATAATAATATTTATTTTTATATAGCGCTAACATATTCCGCAGCGCTTTACAGTTTTGCAGACATTATCATCACTGTCCCCGATGGGGCTCACAATCTAGAATCCCTATCAGTATGTCTTTGAAATGTGGGAAGAAACCGGAGTGCCCGGAGGAAACCCACGCAAACACGGAGAGAACATCCAAACTCTTTGCAGATGTTGTCCTGGGTGGGATTAGAACCCAGGACCCCAGCGCTGCAAGGCTGCAGTGCTAAGCACTGCGCCACCGTGCTGCAGTGTCTGTTGTTGTAATGGTGGTGAAACAGTGACTGGCAGAATTGTAAGTGACCGATATGTGTCCCAAAGGGAGTCTGCGTGCTAAGTCTGATGTAATGTTGTTGTTCTGGGACCTGTAGTCCCACAAGTGTTCATATAGTTGTAAGGGAGACTTACTAGGCTAGTTATGAGAGATGGGAGGGTCTAACTGGCCACACACACACTCTCACCTGTGGGAGTGGTTACAGCTCCATAATGTGACCAGGGTGTGGGTCACATGGTTGCTGAGTGTGAACCTGAATGGTCTATGCTGGAAGGTCCTGGAGAGCCTTTGTGTTGGAAGTGTCATCTCCCTGAAGAGCACATGGTGGGGCTTTGGACCTCGTGGCCTGGGGTGTTGGACAGACATCCATAATAGCACAGGTCACATGCCTGTGTGTTGGACGGTCCCCGGTAAGGACGGACGTCCTGAATAGCGCACTGAGTAACCTGTGTTGGAAAACCTGGGAGTAGGCTTCCTGAAGAGCACAACCTGTGTTGGATGTCCTGGGAGTAGGAATCCTGAAGAGCACATGACAGTGTGTCGGACGGTCCCATGTGGGATGGATGTCCTGAATAGCGCACAGTAAGACTATGGTCCTGGACAGTCTATATTGGAAGCTCCTGTGAGTGGAGTCTTCCTGGAGCACCTGAGAGGCTGTGGACCTGGATGGTCTGTGTTGGGGAAGCTAGCGTCCTTCGGTGGCTCTGGACTGACTGATGTGTGCCAGCCAGGCAAGTTGGTGAACCCCGTAAGGGAGTTTCCCCAGGAGAGAGGACTGACGAGGAGTCAGCAGATGGAGCAGGAGCTCCCATAAGGTACCATTGACTGTTGGTGCTTGTGATAATCTATGAACTGTGCGGTCTCCCACAGAAACTGAACGACGTGAGGTTCAGCGTGTTTAGAGACCGCGACCCAATGTCATATGCTATATATGACTAGGGACGTTGATGAACTGTTCGGCATATGGAGTCCCATGGTAACTGGATGAAGTGAGAGGTCCAGCATGTTTAGTGTCTGTGAGACAAAGCCGTATATGAAGTGTCTAAGATAAAGCTGCAAGATAATATCACCGATTGGTGCCTATTGTGTTCTGTGAAATGTAAATAATGAACTGTGCATACCCGGTTTATGACGCCATAATAAATTGCATGGACTGTGTTTAAACGAAAAACTGTGCCCGTGTGCTTGAATCCCGTGTCAAGAAAGTGTCCCCAACACATGCGGTAAGTACAATCTTACAGTGCCTTGACTGTGTGTGTTCTGTCCTCACTAGCTGAGGCAGGCTCATACGTAGCTATACAGTTAGCTAAACCGCTATACCGGGGTCCAATAAGGAGACTGTGGTTGAGTCTGTGCTTTATTAAACGTAGTGGTATATTGATGCGGTGAAACTGTGAACAATGATATACATAGAATCAGTGCATGGCATAGAACAGATACATAATACACATGATATACATTATGCATAACATTTAGGAAGCTAGTAACTGAACTGGGAGTACAACTGGCTAGGCTAGGCTAATATGGAGCAGAAATATCTATAGGAAGCATAAAGACATACCGGCAATGCAATCGCAAGGGGGATGAAGTGAAGCGTCTTTCCTTGAAGGCAGACTGAGGAAAGTGAAAGGAAAAATGGAGGGAAATGGAGGCTGAGCTACCATAATGCATTGCAAAGGAGGAGGAGAATCAGACATGGATAATACAAAAACAAGATTGAACTGCCAACATAACTCTGGCCGCTAGAGGGAGCCAAAGCATCACAGATGAATAAAGGCATGAATATATCAATACTGTATACTGAGGAAACTGCAATTATGCAAGCAAATAATCAGGGCAACAATATTAGATGGCGGAGACAGAACACTCCCCGTCTGGCATCAACGGATGTCACTACTCCTTTCTTCCGAAGGCAACAATAGGACCAGTTCAGATACCGGTCTGGAAAATGTCTTAGGTTCATTCCCTTTGGTCATCCTTAGCTCAACTTTGTGGACGTTGCCGTCCTTGCTCGGGAACGTTGCGGTAACTAGACCAAGTGGCCACTGGTTCCGGTGAATCTGACAGTCTTTCACAAGAACAAGGTCACCTATGTTCAGATTAGGTTTAGTAGATTGCCACTTCGTCCGTGGCTGCAGGGTAGACAAATATTGTTTGCGCCACCTGTCCCAGAAAGTATTTGCAAGACTTTGTACCTGTCTCCATTGGCGCTTGTAGAGGTCCTTAGTGTCGAATCCTCCTGGAGGGGCACTGGACAGTCCTGTTTTCTGGGTAAGTAAAGCAGCTGGAGTCAATAACAAAGGCTCCTCAGGGTCGTTAGGAACTGGAACTAGGGGTCTTGCGTTAATTATAGCTGCAGCTTCAGCCATGAAGGTGATGAGACTTTCATGGGTAAGCCTCGCTACTCCTTTACATTTTTCCATGTCACGAGTTCTGGTGGTCCTGAATGAGCGAGCTATATGTGTCAGGCAGGTAATGGCTCGAGAAAGTGACTTCCAACTTGAGAATCTGTCGAACCTGCAAGATCCAAGCTGGATAACAGAGGTCACTGTATGAAGGGTAGACACCTCAGGGCGGATTTCAGCATCTGAGTCCTCTCCTACTAGTTCAAAGGTGTCTGGAAAACATTCCTCAATGTACAATAGTTTTGGTCCCGAGAGCCACGTTGTGCTTCCTAGTCGACTTGCGTCAACTGCTCTAGTTGCATGATCTGCGGGATTCTGGTCTGTGGGTAGGTAATGCCACTGCTGTGGGTGAACTGATCTCCTGATTCGTAGCACTCTGTTATTGACATAAACGTAGAATCGCCTGCTTTCGTTGTGGATATATCCCAGGACTACTTTGCTGTCTGAGTAGAACTTGGCTTGTGTCAGGTCGATATCCATTTCGGATGCGATGAACTCCGCTAACTCAATGGCTAAGACTGCGGCACAAAGCTCTAACCTGGGTATAGTGTGCTCTGGTTGTGGTGCGAGTTTGGCCTTTCCCATGACGAAACCAATGTGGCACTGACATTTGGAGTCTACAGTTTTGAGGTAGGCAACAGCAGCAATTGCTTTGACAGAAGCATCTGCAAATACGTACAGTCTTTGGCTCTGTATCTCAGTAGATGGCACAGGGGTGTACGGTCTCGGCACATTCAGGTTGGAGAGTGCCGCTAACGAGTTCTTCCACTCTTCCCACTGGATCCTCTTCACAGGTGGCAGAGGTGCATCCCAGTCAAATTTTTCCCTAGTTAAGTCTCTTAGTAGGGCCTTGCCTTGTATAGTAACAAGAGCTGCGAAACCCAAGGGATCGTACAGACTGTTGATGGTAGACAGGACGCCTCTACGTGTGAAAGGCCTTTCTTCCTGGTTGTCCTGAAAGGTGAAAGTGTCTGACTGTAGATTCCAGAGAAGCCCGAGGCTGCGTTGCATTGGTGCGGGGTCTGACCCCAGGTCCAGGTCTCTGAGACCATTACATAGGTCTTGAGAAGGGAACGCTTCCATGAGTTCTTGGCTGTTTGAGGCTATTTTATGAAGCCTAAGGTTCGAGCAGGCAAGCATGTCCTGAGCTCTCCTGAGAAGACTGATGGCAGTCTCATTTGAAGGTATGGCTTTTAGACAGTCGTCGACATAAAAGTCCTTTTCTATGAATCGTCTGATATCTGCTCCGTATTCTGCTTCTCCTTCCTGAGCCAACCTTTTGAGTCCGTAAATGGCGACTGCAGGTGAAGGACTGTTGCCAAAGATGTGCACTCTCATGCGATACTCCGTGACTTCTTTAGTAGGATCATTGTCTCTGTACCAGAAGAATCTTAGGAAGTTCCTGTCTCTCTCTCTCACAAGGAAACAATGGAACATTTGCTGGATGTCAGCGATGAAGGCAATGGAATCCTTACGGAAGCGCATAAGTACACCCAGTAGTTTGTTATTGAGGTCTGGTCCTGTCAGTAGAACATCATTCAGGGAGACATCATTAAATTTAGCACTGGAATCAAACACGACTCTGATCTGGCCTGGTTTCTTAGGGTGGTATACTCCGAACATGGGTAGGAACCAGCATTCTTCAGAGTCTTTGAGAGTGGGAGCTAGTTCTGCGTGACGGTTTTCAAAAATCTTTGACATGAAGGAGAAAAAGTGATCTTTCATCTCTGGTTTCTTTTGCAGACTACGAATGAGAGAGGAGAAACGTTGTAATGCCTGATTTCTGTTGTTCGGTAGACGTGGTCTGTGGGTTTTGAAGGGAATAGGTGCGACCCAGCTGTTGGTCTCATCTTTAACGAGTCCCTTGTCCATTACCTCTAAGAACAACTTGTCCTCTACCGACATTGCCACTTGGTTGTCCTGCTTAGTTCTCTGGAAGACTGTGCACCCTAACTGCTCCTCATAGCTTCCCGACACTATATTGCTGTCGTGAGTAAAGTCTATTAGATGGTTGGGCAGTTGGATGCTGTGTGGCAGTTCCCTGACATGGAACTCATTGTTACAAGGTTGAAACAGAGATGGACGTCCTTTCTCCAATGTATTTGTCAGCATGCTTGTCACAGAAGATGGGGCATGCATGCGTCCCAAGCATACGTTGCCAATTATGACCCATCCTAGGTCTATCTTTTGGGCATAGGGAGCATTGTGGAGTCCATTGATATGACGTCTCACTTTATGAACCTGCAGGATATCTCTCCCCAACAGCAGAATTATCTGGGCCTGCTGGTCGAGTTCCGGTATAAGGTGTGCTATTCGTTTTAAGTGAGCGTGATGGATTGCTACATCTGGTGTAGGGATTTCAGATCTGTTGTCTGGGATCTGGTTACATTCGATGATCGTAGGTAGCGGTAGGCAGAATTGTCCATCTAAAGACTCGATCTGGTAGTCAGTAGCTTTCCTGCCTGCTGTTGTCACAGTACCTGCACACGTCTTTAAGGAGTAGGGAGTCCTTGGCCCTTTGATGTTGAATAGGTCAAAGAACGTTGATCTAGCCAAGGATCGATTACTTTGATCATCCAAGATAGCATACAGTCTTACAGCTTGGTCTCTATGGCCCTTCGGGTATACTTTGACGAGGCATATTTTTGAACAGGACCTACTGTCTATTGTCCCTTTGCAGACCTCGGTACATTGTGAAGTGATCTCTGGCGTAGCTGTATCAGTGTTCCTTTCCTCCCCGCCATGCTCACTGTCAGCTGGCGTGTTTTGTGTACTCCATGGAGCTGGGCCAGGGTGTAGAGCGGTGTTATGATCTGTGGTGCCACATTCTGTGCATTTTACACTGACCTTGCAATCCTTGGCGAGATGAGCTGTGGACGAGCAGCACTTGTAGCAGATACCGTTTTCTTTCAGGAAGCTTCTGCGATCTGGCATAGATTTTCCTCTGAAGGCTCTGCATTTCAGGAGAGGATGAGGCTTCTGATGAAGTGGGCACTGCTTGTCAGGGTCCTGCACCTTTGTCTCTGATTGGGAGCAGCCAGCAGACCTGTAATTAGAACCTGGAGAAGAAACATAAGTCTTGTGTACTTCCACAGATGTTCTGCGTGGATTTGCAGGTGGTGACGGTGTGGCATATGGTATTGCAAAGTCAAAGCTGGGATCGTTTCTAATTCTCGCTTGTTGGTGTATGAAGTCTACAAAAACGGAGAAGGGAGGGAATGGAACGCTGTGTTTGTATTTGTACGTGGAACCATGTGTGAGCCACCTCTCCTGTAGATTGTAGGGCAACTTCTGGACTATAGGGTTAACACCTCTGGCTGTGTCGAGAAATGCAAGTCCCTGTAGGTCGTCCTCATATTTGGCAACTTGGACTTCCTTTAGCAGGTCGCTTAGCTCTCTAAGTTTCTGGAGACCTTTGTTAGATATTTTAGGAAAGTCATCGATTCTTTTGAACAAGGCTCTTTGTATTACTTCTGCTGAGCCGTAACACTCATCCAGCCTTTTCCAGATCTCTTTGAGGCCAGTCTCAGGGCGGTTTATATTAATGTCTCTGATCCTTACTGCGTGTTTGACTGACTCTTCTCCCAGGTATTTGACTAACAAGTCTATCTCTTCCCTGTGTTGTAGCCCCAAGTCTCTAATGACATTTTGGAAGGAAGCTTTCCAAGCTCTGTAACCTTCAGCTCGGTCAGTGAATTTCATGAGTCCCTTGGCAACCAGTTCACGTCGTGTGAAGAACTTGGCAAATTCTGTCGTGAACCGGTTGTCAGCAGAGTATACTGGTGATGGGTCGCCCTGATAGTGATGTGAGGTGCGTTCGTACCTGTTAGTGTCCTCATGGTGGCGCCAGCCGGTGTCGTATTGCTTCGGCCTGATGTACGGTGCGTCAGCAGGGTGATCCACGTTGGTTACCTGATGAGGAGCAAGGTAGTCATTAGCAGAGTTGTTTTGCCTCACATTTTCGAGTTTGTTTCTGTCCTGAGCCTCGTGACGACTCTCGCTCACTTCGCTGGAGGTGTCGTATTCTGGTTTTGGTACTGGTTCAGGGTTATAGTTTGGATCAGGAAGTTCATTAACATACTGAGATGTGCGTTGTGGTGAGTCTTGCAGTGGAAACTCCAGACTCGACGTACTGCTTTGGCTATGCAGCTTGGGATTTTGCACGGCTTCTAGCGATTCTGCTTCGGCGAGGGCTGCGGCAGCTTCCCTTTTTGCTGCTAGGCTTTCTAAGGCGGCATCCACACGTGCCTTCTCTAACTGCGTTCTTCTCTCTTGGTCGGCTCTCTCTAAGCGTGACCTTCTCTCTTGCTCGTCTCTCTCTAAGCGCGACCTTCTCTCTTGCTCGTCTCTCTCTAAGCGCGACCTTCTCTCTTGCTCGTCTCTCTCTAAGAGTGACCTTCTCTCTTCGTCATCTAGGCGTGCTTTTTCTAATTTAAGTTGCATCTCTTGGTCAGCAAAGCTCGCTCGTATTTTGGCGGCTTCAGCATTTGCGCGGGCAATGGCGACCGCGCTGCTGATGTTGTCTTTAAGGAGACGGAAGTAACAGATCTTGTCCTATGTGATTTGTGAGACATGGTGTCTTGGGAAAGTGCTTGGCTGTGCAGAGATTGCTGCAGCTGTATTCAGTCTCTGTGTAGCCGGTGACTTGAATCCCACTAGTTGGATGGTTGCCGTTTCACTGTTCTGTCCTCACTAGCTGAGGCAGGCTCATACGTAGCTATACAGTCAGCTAAACCGCTATACCGGGGTCCAATAAGGAGACTGTGGTTGAGTCTGTGCTTTATTAAACGTAGTGGTATATTGATGCGGTGAAACTGTGAACAATGATATACATAGAATCAGTGCATGGCATAGAACAGATACATAATACACATGATATACATTATGCATAACATTTAGGAAGCTAGTAACTGAACTGGGAGTACAACTGGCTAGGCTAGGCTAATATGGAGCAGAAATATCTATAGGAAGCATAAAGACATACCGGCAATGCAATCGCAAGGGGGATGAAGTGAAGCGTCTTTCCTTGAAGGCAGACTGAGGAAAGTGAAAGGAAAAATGGAGGGAAATGGAGGCTGAGCTACCATAATGCATTGCAAAGGAGGAGGAGAATCAGACATGGATAATACAAAAACAAGATTGAACTGCCAACATAACTCTGGCCGCTAGAGGGAGCCAAAGCATCACAGATGAATAAAGGCATGAATATATCAATACTGTATACTGAGGAAACTGCAATTATGCAAGCAAATAATCAGGGCAACAATATTAGATGGCGGAGACAGAACAGTGTGCACGGCATCTTGAAATCTGAAGATTACCAAAGGATTTTGGGTCGTAATATAATACTCAGAGTGAAAAAGCTGGGTTTGTTTTCTACGTCATGGGTCTTCAAGCAGGACAATGACCCCAAAGCATACTTCAATAAGCACCCAGAAATGGATGGGAAAAAAGCACTGTAGAGTTCTGAAGTGGCAAGCAATGAGTCCGGATCTAAATCCCATTGACCATTTGTGGAGAGATCTTAAAATTGCTGATGGGAGAAGTCAACCATCAAATATGAAAGACTGGAGCAGATTGCAAAAGAAGATTGGTCCAAATGTTCAGTTGAGAGGTGTGAGAACCTGGTTGATGGTTATAGGAAGCAAGTGATTGCAGTTATTTATTCCAAAGGGTGTGCAACCAAATATTAAGTTAAGGCTGCTATCAATTTTTTTCCAGCCCATTTTGGGGGTTTTGTGTGAAATTGTGTCCACTTTGCATATTTTTTTCTCTCTTTTTTTATTGTGTTGTTCTAATACATACGAATGAAACAAACATGTGTATAACAAAATGTGTAATTGCAATAATTTTCAGGGAGAAATACTTCATTTTCTGTAACAATTTTAATGGTGCCAACACTTTTAGCCATGACTGTATATAATGCATTTGGAAATAAAACAAGATTAAAAAAAAAAAAAAAAGACTAACAAGAAAAGCATCACATGTCTTTGCAGAAAACCATATCTATCGAAACATTGCATATTTTCATCACATCGGGAAATCTTGGGTACATATAAAATTAATTATTGTGAATCTAATCTATCTTTCTTTTCTCTTGTCTTATTTACCTTTAGTAGTAATATGAATATGCACGGAGAACATTTCCAAATATTTACATTGCAGATGTGAATTATTCAAATTGGGCCCAAACTGTTAATTTCTTTATGTTGACATCACATTTGCTGTAGTTTACACCGACTCAATTAATCTTTAGCAATCAAGTTTTTATATGCATTGCAGAGCAAACAAATAAGAACTAATGGTTTCTGTATATTTAGGCATAAAACCCTAAAGTCAAAAGCAGAGAATCATTTTACATGTTAATTTTTAGTCATAAATTCACTTTAGTTTTTAGATTTTGTTTCATTATGAATTTGTAGTTTGCATATTCTCATGTAGGACGTTGCCTTAAACACATTGTGAATAATTCAATTGTTGAAGCAAACATAAAGCTAGGTTCACATTGCGTTAGGGCAGTCCGTTTAGCGCATACGCTAACGGACTGCGTTAACGCAATGTCAAAAAAGGGATCGCGTTTAGCGATCGCGCTAGCGCAGATACCCGATCTGCGCTAGCGAGAACGGACCCAAAAACGCTGCAGACAGCGTTTGAGGTCCGTCACAAAATAACGGAGCATCGATAACTCATGCCAAAAATGGCATGCGTTAGGATGCGTTACATACATTGCAGTCAATGGGTGCGCTAACGGATCCGTTACATTGCGTTAGTGGCGCTATGTAACGGATTCCGTTAGCAGATATCCACTATTGCAATGTGAACCTAGCCTTAGAAACTTTGTAATTTTATCTTTCTCTACCCATGACTCACTAATCAATCATTCTGAAAGTCTGCTTTAATCTGTGTAATTTAAGAGAAAAAGGACTGCTGACTCTCTTAGGGATCAGTTTACAGTTGTTTAGTACAGGATCAGAGTGAGAAAAAGAGCAAAAAGTCAAACATTGTTGCTGCTTTCTTACAAGTATTATATTGCCCACCCAGGGGCATAACAACTGCGGTCACCACTGTGACTGGGCCCAGCGGGTTAGGGGCAGCATATGCTAGCTGAAACTTCAACTGGGTGTGTGTCCTCAGACGCACAGCCTGTTTAAGTACATTACTCACACAGACCCATTGGGTGCGTGCACGACAATACATGCTGCTGGACAATCAGAGGCCAGCACCTTACGTCGGCATGCACGTGATGGGAAGCATGGCAGTGACGTCATGTACTCCCATAGCATGCCAAAGTCAGCTGATGGCTTCATAAAAGAACTCTGTGTGGCAGGAGAACAAAGGGAAGGTAAGTATTTATTTATTTTTTAAATCAGTGACCATACTAGTACATGGATGATGATGGGGATGCATTATACTTGACTATGGATGACTGCCATGGGGTGTATTATACTTTATGGATGACTAGGGGGTGTTTTACAGGTGCTTTTCACAAAATTAGAATGTCATCAAAAAATTAATTTATTTCAGTTCTTCAATACAAAAAGTGAAACACAAATATTACATAGAGTCATTACAAACCGAGTGATCTATTTCAAGTGTTTATTTCTGTTAATGTTGATGATTATGGCTTACAGCCAATGAAAACCCCAAAGTAATTATCTCAGTAAATTAGAATAATTAACAAAAACCACCTGCAAAGGCTTCCTAAGCATTTTTTAATCTGTATCGGTAGGCTCCACAATCATGGGGAAGACTGCTTACTTGACAGATGTCCAGAAGGTTGTCATTGACACACTCCACAAGGAGGGTAAACCACAAAAGGTCATTGCTATAGAAGCTGACTGTTCACAGAGTGCTGTATCCAAGCCCATTAATGGAAAGTTGAGTGGAAGGAAAAAAGTGTGGTAGAAAAAGGTGCACAGGCAACCGGGATAACTACAGCCTTGAAAGGATTGTAAAGAAAAGGCCATTCAAAAATTTGGGGGAGATTCACAAGGAGTGGACTGTTGCTGGAGTCATTGCTTCAAGAGCCACTACACATAGATGTATCTAGGACATGGTCTACAAGTGTCGTATTCCTTGTGTCAAGCCACTTATGACCAATAGACAACGCCAGAAGCGTCTTACCTGGACCAAGGAGAAAAAGAACTGGGCTGTTGCTCAGTGGTCCAGGGTGTTGTTTTCAGTTGAAAGTAAATTTTGCATTTCATTTGGAAATCAAGTACCAGAGTCTGGAGGAAGAGTAGAGAGGCCACAATCCAAGCTGCTTGAGGTCTAGTGTGAAGTTTCCACAATCATTGATGGTTTGGGGACCCATGTCATCTGCTTGTTAATTATTCTAATTTACTGAGATAATGACTTCTGGGTTTTCATTGGCTGTAAGCCATAATCATCAACAGTGACAGAAATAAACAGTTGTAATAGATCACTCTGTTTGTAATGGATCTGTATAATATATGAGGTTCGCTTTTTGTATTGAAGAACTGAATAAATTAACTTTTTGATGATATTCTGTTATATTCTGATATTTTGTGAGAAGCAACTGCATCTTTTATTGATGACTATGGGGGTGCACTACACTTTTTGGGTGACTATGGGATGCATTATACTTTATGCATGACTATGGGCTGTGCATTATACTTTATGGATGTCTATGGGCTGTGCATTATACTTTATGGTGGAATATGAGCTGTGCATTAAACTATATGGATGACTATGTGCTGTGCAGTATATTATATGGAGGACTATGGGATGCATTATACTATATGGAGGACTATGGATGGTGCATTATACTTCTTCTATGGAGCCCCATTACTTCTATGTACTCCCCTGGTGCGTATAATGGTTTATTTTCTTCTATACACCAAAGAACAGTGGCAAAACAGAGGACACATACCAAACTGGTGGATATACTGTATATAGCAGAATGGGACCCGGATAAGGGACATATACTGGAATGGGCGATTGGGGGCCCCGGTCCAATACTTGCACCAGAGCCCATCAAACTCTAGTTACGCCACTGTCTTCACTAAGACCTGATTTTACCGTCATTGCGCTGCTTGTGAAGATGTATTAAACACAATTGGGAGAGCAGAAATTCCTCAGGTCTATGTGTATTGCATGTAGGAGGCATCAAGGCAGCAGGTCTTTAACCATTAGCTCAAAGAAATTAAAGATAAAATGTTATGAATGGAAAACTGGTGATTACTAAAGGATCCAAGTTGTATAATGGCCCAAAATAGTGTCATTTCTAATGCATACGTGACAAATTATTCTAAAAAGAAGTCACATAAAACAACAGATAAGCATTAGGTTAATTAAGGTGTAACTATTGAAATTGATGAAGATTTAGATCAATGTACTGCCTCTATGGTAAGCTGAATTTCTATGGAACAAGCGTTCTTCTTTAGGGCAGCCTATAACATGCAGTTTGGGAAAGTTATACCTTTAAATAACATTGCAAAGTGTTATTGTTCTCCAATAGTAATTTTTGTCACTTTATACTTCAAGCAGAGTGTTATTTTATGGTAGACTTCAGACTTCGCAATATATTTCATAGATTAGCTTCTCAGGTAATGAGCCCCCGTGTAGAGATGAATCTCTATAGGACAGCAATACAAAATGCTATCTAACACAGGAAAAAGTATACCACATAAACCTGCTCCATAATCTCCATAAGTCTAAAGAAATAACAACATAAAGCATTCCAAGGAAGACTTTGCGTTCTGCATCTCTTATGTCCTAGACGCCTTTTAATTTATATAGGTGATTATTCTTTGTTAGGGCACTTGTCATGTTTTATTATGTATTCACTTTCTGTTTACGTCAGTACTAAAAAGATACGCAGAACAATATATAAATTCAGTACAGATCCTAGGTCCGGATGTTCGTGTGCGGGGTGATGAATGAATGGGAGACTTTGTTATTTAATCATAAACCCGTAAAAATACAGACAAGGATGAAACACAGACAATGCTTGACCCTGGAGAATTTTCTTAATGGACATTTCTAAAGGAAACCTATGTTTGGAGCGTAGATATTTGTTTTTCTAGTGTTCACAATGGGAGCTATAAAATAAAATTAGGACAATAAGGATAAATAAATGCAATAACTGAGCCAGCAGATTGCACTTCTTGGTTAACTTTACTCTTTTGGAAATAGTTTTCTTGAACTTCAATATTATAAAACATTCTTTCTAAATATATGCTCATCTATCATCTTCAATGTATCATCTATCTATCTATCTATCTATCTATCAGTCATCTAACTATTAATACATAAGGTTATGTATGGGCAGCATGGTAGCTCAGTGATTACCACTGCAGACTTTCAGCGCTGGGGTCCTGGGTTTAGATCCCACCAACTACAACATCTGCAAGGAGCTTGCCTGGGTTTCTTTCAAGTGCTCCAGTTTCCTCCCAAAATCCAAAGATATACAAATAGGGAATTTAGATTTTGATCCTTATTGGGGACAGGGCTGAAAGTGTCTGTAAGACACTATGGAATTGATGGCGCTGTATAAATGAGTAAAATATATATAGGTACACATACTGTATATACTGTACTGTGCCATCTATCTAAAATGCGCAGTATATCTATCTGTCTGGCAAACTATCTATCTCTTCCATACATGGTACAGAGAATACAGTTTCACGTTGCCCTTGGACTACGGCAAACCCAACAGTCAAGTTAGGAAAAGAGAATATTAGTTTATTATCCCCGTGCTATGACATTATTGTGCTCATTATTCTGTATTATAATGGACATCATATTCATCAAATCATAGTATCAAATTTATCAAGATTCTTATTATCTTAAAATTTTGGGCAAATCCTGTAGGATTCTGTTTAAAATTGGAGAAACAATAGCCATAAGTCCACTATGTTTGGTCATTTCGATGAGGGAAAGACAAATGTCAGACACCTCTGCGGGTGGCATGTCTCCAATTGCCCAGTAATGGTGTAATTCTCATTGTTGGCAGATATCAAAATAATTTAATGTGTACAAGCATGTCTTAGGTGTTGAAATAATTTGTTATGCATGATATCAAACAGTTGATATTTTAGATAGCCAGGCTTCAATTCATGAAGGCGCTTAGGTCAGAAAATTAGAAAAAACATTTTCAAATGTTGTAAAAAATTTTCCCAATTCGAAAGTTTGCTACTTTTTAAGCCAGTCTAAGCCCGCCTGTCTAATTCATCAAAAGTGACACTGCTCTAGTGGCACAACTTACTCCAGAATTGTATTACAGTCTGACAGTCACTTATAAGAAGCCCCAAATTCATTAAGTGGTGCATCTTACGCCAGCAGTCCCAATCATTAATACTGGCATATAAAACAACAGTTTTAACTAATCAGACCCCAAGCTTTGGTTTTACATGAACTGGAAAGTACAGTATTTTTTGGACTATAAGACGCACCGGAACATAAGACGCACCCCAAATTCTGGGGTGAAAATTATAAAAACAAAGATTTTTATAAGATGGGGGTCCATCCTATTGTCTGAATTTAAGGTATTTTACCTGAGGGCTGGCGGTGGTACAGCAGAGTCACAGGAGGCTGATGTTCGGTGTGGGCTGTGGGGAGTGCACCTTAGCAGGGTCCTTTCCTGCTAAAGTGGGTGATGCCACGGCCTGGTGTCCACGGGGGTTGCGGCAGTAGTGTGGCAGTGGCAGAGGTGCGGTGATGCTGAGGCGCGATGGGCAGTACGGCGTGCACCTGATCAGGGTCCCTTCCTCAGGTGTGTTGACGCCGTGGCCTGGTATCCAAGGCAAGCAGCAGAGCTGGGTTAATCACAGGTTTCTCGGTGGTGGTGGCCATCTTCCTGAGGCCGTGCGTGCGCAGATTGAGTACTCTGTTTCCAGGGGCTTCAGGAAAATGGCTGCAGGAGGCAGCGCATGCACAGATGGAAATCGCAGTGACTATTTTACTGAAGCCAAGTGAAGCCGAGATCTCAATCTGCGAACTCAGCTTCAGGAAAATGGCTGCCACGATCTCAATCTGCGCATGCGCAACCTCCCGCGGCCATTTTCCTGAAGTCCCAGGAAGCAGAGAACTCAATCTACGCATGAGTGGCCTCAGGAAGATGGCCGACGCCACCGAGAAACCCGTCATTCAGGTGCACGCCTTACCTCCGATCGTGCCTCAGCATCGCCGCACCTCTGTCGCCACCACACCACACCACTGCCACAACCAACCAGTAAGCTTGCGTTCTAACTAAGACGCACCCCCCCCCCCATTTTCCTCACAAAAATACTGTAGGTCAATGAAAGTTTCTTAGACATGTGAATAGGTAAGGGGATTAAAGAAATTATAAGTGAGGGGATCCGATTGAATCCAATAATTAAATAATCAGAATGGTTATCATAATTATTGAAAAACTAGACATGACCCTTATATATTGTATATATTTATAGCTCTGGCAAAAATTAAGAGACCACTGCAAAATGTTCAGTTTGTCTGATTTTTCTCTTTATTGGTATATTTTAGGGCAGCACGGTGGCTCAGTGGATAGCACTGCAGCCTTGCAGCTCTGGAGTACTGGGTTCTACTCCCACCAAGGACAACATCTGCAAGGAGTTTGTATGTTCTCCCCATGTTTGCGTGGGTTTCCTCCAGGCACTCCGGTTTCCTCCCACATTCCAAAGACATACTGATAGGGAATTTAGATTGTGAGCCCCATTGGGGACAGTGTGTGCAAAACTGTAAAGCGCTGCGGCATATGTTAGCGCTATATAAAGATTATTATTATTATTATATTTTTGAGTAAAATGAAAATTGTTCTTTTATTCTATAAACTTCTGATAACATGTCTCTGAATTTCCAAGCAATAAATTTTGTTTTTTTTTCTGAAAAGGAGAAATGGTCCAAATTAAAAACCCCCAGTGCTTTCAGACCTCGAATAATGCAAAGAAAACAAGTTCATAATCATTTAGAAACAACAATATTAATGTTATAGCTCAGGAATAGTTCAGAAATCAATATTTTGTGGAATAACCATGATTTTTAATCACAGCTTTCATGCATCTTGGCATGCTTTCCACCAGATAGATAGAAAAAAAGGCCGTGCTCTATGCATAGCAAAATATAGATGAAAAAAGTTTATTTCATGTCCAGGTACAGAACATTTCGACTCAAAATGTGAGCATTTTATACTTGGTAAAGCCTCACATCTTTACCCGAAATGACTTGTACGTTGGGCATGGAATAAACTTCTATCTATTTTTGCTATGTATGGAGTGCGACCTCTTGTTCTCCTATATATTATCATTATCCGGAGGATTAGTAGGATTGCACTCAAACTTTGGAAGACTGGTGCTGCTTCACCTTCTTTTGAAAAGTAGATAGATAAATAGATAGATAATAGATATATAGATAGATTAATAGATGATGGATAGATAGATGGATAGATAGATATATACATATAGATAGATAGATGGATTAATAGGTAAATAGACAAATATGAGAGATAGATAGATAGTGTAATGCTGCGGTAGCACTGTACGCAGTGAAGAGGCAGTGACCCACAAAGTTAAAACACAAGTCTCTTTAATGTGTTACTTCACACATAAAGGTGCATAGCATTTTATAGTACACGTCATCAAATTTCAATACACATAGTTGCATCTCGTCTCAGTGCCTGTTTCATAGCACTACACATGCTGGACCTCTCCTTGTCTAGTATCCCTGGGGTGACCGCACACCATATTACAGTCTCCAAACACAGCTTCACATGTTGCAGACACTACACACTCCGCTGTATCACAGAATCTTTACTCACACAGCCGTACACAGACCAGGATATCCTCTGGATAGCAGCCGGGCAACATATCCACCTGTTTGCAATCATTACACATGCCAGTCCTCTTTTGAGTACAGGACATCTGCAGCACCTCAGGTGACCGGTTGCTGCAGGGATGTTGCTTTCCTTTCGGGGAGGGTAATATAATACTCAGAGGCAATGGAGTTCTCTTCACCAGGTAAGGCACCCACACACAACATATTCCAAATCCAGGCCAGGAGGGGGAGCTCAGGACCCAGATTCAGGGGAGCTTCCCTAAGCTATATGTATCCTGAACTGGAGGAGGAGCTGGACAGTTGGTCCTAGGAGACCAAGCAGAGCAGACGTCTAGAAGAGGCGCAGCGCAGACAGAGAGGCCTGGCAGCTACGAGGGAGCTGCAGCCTCTGGAAGGAGGAAGACCTGAGGGGTTGAATGTGGAGGAGCCAGAGGGGAAGGAGCAAAGGAGGGGAACAGGGGTCAGAGGGCAACTGTGACCGGGCACCCTCAGAGCCATAGCGCAGAATTGAGGTACCGGGTGCCCGAGGCCTTAGTGGAACTGTACGACACTTGGCAGAACCGGAGGGCATAAGATCATGCAGACATTGCCCACACCACACCTGAGACGTAGCAGCATCTGAGGAGCCTGGGGCATGATAGAGTCCCTGTAAAAAGGCTCAAGCTGCCCGTCATGCAAGTACCTGTCTCAGGACAGGGGGAATAGAGGACTCTGCAGGAAGCTCCAGGCAGCAGGGACCTCACTTTAGCAGGCACTAGTTGGAAAGGCTCTACTGGAACAAGAGAACCCTCAATTGCCTCTGGGCCGGCCAAGCCATACCATCATCCGTGCCTGGTACCCTGGATTGTGGCCTGCTAACTATAGTAAACCAGGTAAAGACTTTAAAACTTGTGTCCTCCACTTATTCATCTGCATTCACCAACTTGCCACACACCTTAGGACCCCTGGGGACCCCGCTTCACCTGTGGGAAGTGTACCATCAGTACTGCAATAACATCCCCCAGAGGACCCCTTTAATGCAGCGTCGGTCCCACTATTGATGGAACACCACAGGTGGTGTCACAACAGACTTATAAACACATATCCCTTAAAAGACCTTTCCCCTTTAATTGGACGCCCAGGGCCACTGTGACATCTGTTTAAGACTAGACCTGGTACCGAGTACCCCGCTGCTCTGGTGGGCGTTCCATATCCACCTCCATTTCACCTCCTGGGCACAGGACTGGCCACATCCAAGACCAGTTACCATGGATGACTTGCATCGCTGTATACACTGTGGGTGCCAGGCTATTCAGCTGCCATAGCTGCTGGCTCTGCTGGCCTGTGCCTCCATGCACTCAGCCAGCGCTCTGCAGGCCTCTGCTCTGCACACCAGCACACACCAGACTGACACTCACATTGCACCTGACACACCCATACCCCTTACTGCAGGGTTTTTAACAAACCTGTGGCTTTCAGCCACATGGAAAACCCGGACCTGAAATCCATGAACACACAGCCACCCCTACCTGTGATACGAGTCACTGCTTCACAATAGATAGATTAGATAGATTAGATAGATAGATAGATAGATAGTGCAAACAAGCAGCTGGCAGAATCCTGGATGGGAGGTGTGTGTCACTGAGGTGGCAAGCCTCTGGATTGTAAAACCTGGCAAACAGGCTCCATCACTGATAGGTGCTGAGAGCGTTAATACGACCAGTATGGATTCAGGTTATACATGAGATGGACTGGTCTAGTCATTCCCACCCTCCAATCCAGCAGGTACAGCTGATATCAATATGGTAGCAAAGCTCTTCATAAGGGCCCTGAGGTGGAAACACCTCTAATACTTGTCTGGACTGAAGGTTAAAAGACCTGGTATATGTTGCTCAATCTCTGCCAGAAGCTGGAAGAGCAGGACTGAGATTATAACAGGTGAGCCGTACCTTCTATGGGACTGTTTATTGTTATGTTATACCTTTTTTTTGGTGAAAATACTTTTTCATGTTCTGTTGCAACTGTTTATGGACTCAAAAAAACCTTCCTGTTTGCACAAAAAACTGCACGTTTGTGTGAACGCTGCCGACTGACAAACAGCTGATTCCATACAATAGATAGATAGAAATACTGTACATAGATATTATTAGATATCATGAGCTGCAAGCAAATAGCTTATTGTAATTTAATAAATGAATACAATATACTTCAATGATTAGTTTTCCTTTCTTAGAATGTATAGGGGAAAAAACATGCAACCAGTAATTGTTTACGAATAATACAAGGCAAATCTACAATTATTGAAGTTGTCATTAGGTATAATTGTTTCATATCATGCATAGCTCAGCTTGGTCTTCTGAACCCTGTAGGACAAATAAGTGCTTGAAAAGAGCTGAAATGGACACTGGGAATCTTGATATTTTATCTGTGTCTGACTGAACAGAACATAAAGCCTTCGACCTGTGAATAGTGTATTTTCTCTGCTGGAGAGCATCTATACCTTGTTATTTTGCCTGGTGCAGGGTGCTCATTTGACTGTATGAATTTAAATTAACAGCATTTGCCTAATGAATAGGCAGCTGCTCAGTGGAGTAAATGACTCATACCGGGAGATTTATACATTGTTTAGCTCTATTATTCATGAACATTGATCACAGAATTGAGAAGGAAGTTGTTGATTTTTCTTAAATATTATTCTACCACGGGTTTAAAAAGTTTACATCCTGAAAAAGAATATGTGCTCATAAATGGTCATGGATTTTGGAATGGTGACAGGGCTAGAGCAGGTGGCCAGGGCTGTATCGCCTTCATTTTAAAGGGAACTTGACATCTGATACACGCTGCCAAATCCATCAGCAGCGTGTATCAGCCACTGGCTGTACGATCACAGCCGTGCATGTTTGAATCTGGAATGCTGCGGCGTTTCAGAGACAACCTGCTTTAACCCCTTAGTGACAGAGCCAATTTGGTACTTAATGACCAGGCCAATTTTTGCAATTCTGACCACTGTCACTTTATGAGGTTATAACTCTGGAACGCTTCAACGGATCCCGCTGATTCTGAGACTGTTTTTTCGTGACATATTGTACTTCATGTTAGTGGTAACATTTCTTCGATATTACTTGCGATTATTTATGAAAAAAACGGAAATATGGCGAAAATTTTTAAAATTTTGCAATTTTCAAACTTTGTATTTTTATGCCCTTAAATCAGAGAGATATGTCACGAAAAATAGTTAATAAATAACATTTCCCACATGTCTACTTTACATCAGCACAATTTTGGAAACAAAATTTTTTTTTGTTAGGGAGTTATAAGGGTTAAAATTTGACCAGCAATTTCTCATTTTTACAACACCATTTTTTTTTTAGGGACCACATCACATTTGAAGTCATTTTGAGGGGTCTATATGATAGAAAATAATGAAGTGTGACACCATTCTAAAAACTACACCCCTCAAGGTTCTAAAACCACATTCAAGAAGTTTATTAACCCTTTACGTGCTTCACAGGAACTGAAACAATGTGGAAGGAAAAAATGAACATTTAACTTTTTTTTGCAAACATCTTAATTCAGAACCATTTTTTTTATTTTCACAAGTGTAAAAACAGAAATGTAACCATAAATTTTGTTACGCAATTTCTCCTGAATACGCCAATACCCCATATGTGGGGGTAAACCACTTTTTGGGCGCACCGCAGAACTTAGGAGTGAAGGAGCGCCGTTTGACTTTTTCAATGCAGAATTGGCTGGAATTGAGATCGGACGCTATGTCACGTTTAGAGAGCCCCTGATGTGCCTAAACAGTGGAAACCCCTCAAGTGACACCATTTTGGAAACTAGACCCCTTAAGGAACTTATCTAGATGTGTGGTGAGCACTCTGAACCCCCAAGTGCTTCACAGAAGTTTATAACGTAGAGCCGTGAAAATAAAAAATCGCTTTTGTTTACACAAAAATGATCTTTTCGCCCACAAATTCTTATTTTCACAAGGGTAACAGGAGAAATTAGACCACAAAAGTTGTTGTGCGATTTCTCCTGAATACGTCGATACCCCATATGTGAGGGTAAACCACTGTTTGGGCGCACCGCAGAGCTTGGAAGTGAAGGAGCGCCGTTTTACTTTTTCAATGTAGAATTGGCTGGAATTGAGATTGGACGCCATGTCGCGTTTGGAGAGCCTCTGATGTGCCTAAACAGTGTAAACCCCCCACAAGGGACCCCATTTTGGAAACTAGACCCCTTAAGGAACATATTTAGATGTGTGGTGAGCACTTTGAACCCCCATGTGCTTCACAGAAGTTTATAATGTAGAGCCGTGAAAAAAAAAATCGCATTTTTTCTACAAAAATGATCTTTTTGCCCACAAATCTTTATTTTCACAAGGGTAACAGGAGAAATTAGACCACAAAAGTTGTTGTGCAATTTCTTCTGAGTACGCTGATACCCAATATGTGGGGGTAAACCACTGTTAGGGCGCACCGCAGAGCTTGGGAGAGAAGGAGTGTCGTTTTACTTTTTCAATGTAGAATTGGCTGGAATTGAGATTGGACGCCATGTCGCGTTTGGAGAGCCCCTGATGTGCCTAAACAGTGGAAACCCCCCATAAGTGACACCATTTTGGAAACTAGACCCCTTAAGGAACTTATCTAGATGTGTGGCGAGCACTTTGAACCCCCATGTGCTTCACAGAAGTTTATAACGTAGAGCCGTGAAAAAAAAAAATTGCATTTTTTCTACAAAAATGATATTTTGCCCACAAATTTTTATTTTCACAAGGGTAACAGGAGAAATTAGACCACAAAAGTTGTTGTGCAATTTCTCCTGAGTACGTCGATACCCAATATGTGGGGGTAAACCACTGTTTGGGCGCACCGCAGAGCTTGGAAGAGAAAGAGTGCCGTTTTACTTTTTCAATGTAGAATTGGCTGGAATTGAGATCGGACGCCATGTCGCGTTTGGAGAGCCCCTGATGTGCCTAAACAGTAGAAATCCCCCACAAGTGACCCATTTTGGAAACTAGACCCCCCATGGAACTTATCTAGATGTGTGGTGAGAACCTTGAATGCCCAAGTGCTTCACAGAAGTTTATAATGCAGAGTCGTGAAAATAAAAAATATTTTTTTTTCCACAAAAAAGATTTTTTAGCCCCCAAGTTTTTATTTTCACAAGGGTAACAAGAGAAATTGGACCACAAAAGTTGTTGTCCAATTTGTCCTGAGTATGCTGGTACCCCATATGTGGGGGTAAACCACTGTTTGGGCGCACGGCAGAGCTCAGAAGGAAGGAGCGCCGTTTTGGAATGCAGACTTTGATAGAATGGTCTGCGGGTATTATGTTGCGTTTGCAGAGCCCCTGATGTACCTAACCAGTAGAAACCCTCCACAAGTGACCCCATTTTGGAAACTAGACCCCCCAAGGAACTTATCTAGATGTGTGGTGAGAACTTTGAATGCCCAAGTGCTTCACAGAAGTTTAGAATGCAGAGTCGTGAAAATAAAAAATATTTTTTTTTTCACAAAAAAGATATTGTAGCCCCCAAGTTTTTATTTTCACAAGGGTAACAGGAGAAATTGGACCACTAAAGTTGTTGTCCAATTTATCCTGAGTATGCTGATGCCCCATATGTGGGGGTAAACAACTGTTTGGGCACACGGCAGAGCTCGGAAGGGAAGGAGCGCCATTTTGGAATGCAGACTTTGACAGAATGGTCTGCGGGTATTATGTTGCGTTTGCAGAGCCTCTGATGTACCTAAACAGTAGTAAACCCCCACAAGTGACCCCGTTTTGGAAACTAGACCCCCCAAGGAACTTATATAGATGTGTGGTGAGAACTTTGAATGCCCAAGTGCTTCACAGAAGTTTATAATGCAGAGTCATAAAAAAATATATATATATATATTTTTCCACTAAAAAGATTTTGTAGCCCCCAAGTTTTTATTTTCACAAGGGTAACAAGAGAAATTGGACCCCAGAAGTTGTTGTCCAATTTATCCCGAGTACGCTGATGCCCCATATGTGGGGGTAACCCACTGTTTGGGCGCACAGCAGAGCTCAGAAGGGAGGGAGCACCATTTGACTTTTTGAGCGCAAAATTGGCTGTCGTGTTTGGAGACCCCCTGATGTACCTAAACAGTGGAAACCCCCCAATTCTAGCTCCAACCCTAACCCCAACACACCCCTAACCCTAATCCCAACCTGATCCATAATCCTAATCACTAACCCTAACCATAATCACAACCCTTACCCCAAAACAACCCTAATGTCAACCCTAACCATAACCCTAATCAAAACCCTAAATCCAACACACCCCTAATCCTAATCTCAACCCTAATCCCAAACCTAACCCTAATCCCAAGCGTAACCCTAATGCCAACCCTAACCCTAATACCAACCCTAATCCAAACCCTAACCCTAATCCCAACTCTAACCCTAACTTTAGCCCCAACCCTAGCCCTAACTTTAGCCACAACTCTAACCCTAACCCTAAGGCTACTTTCACACTTGCGTCGTTTGGCATTCCGTCGCAATCTGTCGTTTTGGACAAGAAACGGATCCTGCAAATGTGCCCGCAGGATGCGTTTTTTGCCCATAGACTTGTATTGCCGACGGATCGTGACGGATGGCCACACGTCGCGTCCGTCGTGCACTGGATCAGTTGTGTTTTGGCGGACCGTTGGCACAAAAAAAGTTCAATGAAACGTTTTTTTGTACATCGCATCCGCCATTTCTGACCGCGCATGCGTGGCCGTAACTCCGCCCCCTCCTCCCCAGGACATAGATTGGGCAGCGGATGCGTTGAAAAACTACAGCTGCTGCCCACGTTGTGCACAATTTTCACAACGTGCGTCGGTATGTCAGGCCGACGCATTGCGACGGCCCCGTACCGACGTAAGTGTGAAAGAAGCCTAACCCTAAATTTAGCCCCAACCCTAACCCTAAATTTAGCCCCAACCTTAACCCTAAATTTAGCCCGGTTTTAGGAAGTTTCGCCCCCAGCAGTTCGCCCCCAGCATTTCGCCCCCAGCAGTTCGCCCCCAGCAGTTCGCCCCCAGGTACACTTCGCCCCCGAACATTTCGCCCCCAGCATTTCGCCCCACAGGATGTTTCGCCCCCGCACATTTCGCCCCCGCACATTTCGCCCCCAGCAGTTCGCCCCCGGATGTTTCGCCCCCGGATGTTTCGCCCCCAGATGTTTCGCCCCCAGCAGTTCGCCCCCGCACATTTCACCCCCAGCAGTTCGCCCCCGGATGTTTCGCCCCCGGATGTTTCGGCCCCGGATGTTTCGCCCCCAGCAGTTCGCCCCCGCACATTTCGCCCCCAGCAGTTCGCCCCCGGATGTTTCGCCCCCGGATGTTTCGCTCCCAGCAGTTCGCCCCCGGATGTTTCGCCCCCGGATGTTTCGCCCCCAGCAGTTCGCCCCCGGATGTTTCACCCCCAGCAGTTCGCCCCGGATGTTTCGCCCCCAGCAGTTCGCCCCCGGATGTTTCGCGCCCAGCAGTTCGCCCCCGGATGTTTCGCCCCCGGATGTTTCGCCCCCAGTAGTTCGCCTCTGGATGTTTCGGTTTTAGGAAGTTTCGCCCCCAGCAGTTCGCCCCCAGCAGTTCGCCCCCAGCAGTTCGCCCCCAGCAGTTCACCCCCAGGTACACTTCGCCCCTGAACATTTCGCCCCCAGCATTTCGCCCCCAGGATGTTTCGCCCCCGCACATTTCTCCCCCGCACATTTTGCCCCCAGCAGTTCGCCCCCGGATGTTTCGCCCCCAGATGTTTCGCCCCCAGCAGTTCGCCCCCGCACATTTCACCCCCAGCAGTTCGCCCGCGGATGTTTCGGCCCCGGATGTTTCGCCCTCAGCAGTTCGCCCCCGCACATTTCGCCCCCAGCAGTTCGCCCCCGGATGTTTCGCCCCCGGATGTTTCGCCCCCAGCAGTTCGCCCCTGGATGTTTCGCCCCCAGCAGTTCGCCCCCGGATGTTTCGCCCCCGGATGTTTCACCCCCAGCAGTTCGCCCCCGGATGTTTCACCCCCAGCAGTTCGCCCCCGGATGTTTCGCCCCCAGCAGTTCGCCCCCGGATGTTTCGCCCCCAGCAGTTCGCCCCCGGATGTTTCGCCCCCGGATGTTTCACCCCCAGTAGTTCGCCCCTGGATGTTTCAACTCCAGATGCTTCGTCCCCAAGCAGTTCGCCCCCGGATGTTTCCCCTCAGCAGTTCGCCCCCCGGATGTTTTGCCTCCAGCAGTTCGCCCCCAGATGTTTCGCCCCCAGCAGTTCGCCCCCACACATTTCGCCCCCAGCAGTTCGCCCCCGGATGTTTCGCCCCCAGCAGTTCGCCCCCAGATGTTTCGCCCCCAGCAGTTCGCCCCCGTATGTTTCGCCCCCAGATGTTTCGCCCCCAGTAGTTCGCCCCTGGATGTTTCAACTCCAGATGCTTCGTCCCCAAGCAGTTCGCCCCCGGATGTTTTCCCCCAGCAGTTCGCCCCCCGGATGTTTTGCCTCCAGCAGTTCGCCCCCAGATGTTTCACCCCCAGCAGTTCGCGCACGGATGTTTCACCCCCAGATGTTTTGCCCCCAGCAGTTCATCCCTGGATGTTTTGCCTCTAGCAATTTGCTCCTGGATCTTTCGCATCTGGGAAAGACCTGCCTGAACTGAACATTGGCAGGTTTGCTTATCACTAATAATACACCATATGAGTCTAAGATATATAATTCTGATCAAATTAGTTTTTTTATTTTAAAACTTTGTTTTCTAGATGAGTCATTTTACAAACAGACAGGAAAATAGTAGGATTTCTTTGGTTACTAAGGAGGTCGTGCCCCCTTGGTAGCAGAACGGATCCTGGCTCCCTATGATACATTCAGGGCTGCTTGTTCACAGCCCTATGCAAAGCTCCCTTTCACCCTCCGCTCATGTGCTCTTTCCTGGACAAGAGGAGGGCTCCCCCTGCCTGTGTAAAGCCATTACAGGATGGAACACATAGGGGGGCTTTGCAGAGGGCTGTAAACCAGCAGCCCTTTATACATCATAGGGAATATATTGTTAGTTGCATGCTCCTGTGCAGCCACACCCTCTAGAATCCATCCACAAGTACTGCTACTAAGGAGAAAAAACCTCCTTAGCAACCACTGAAATCCTGCAGCACATGGAGCTTTAACTTGGATGAGACTTTTCACACAGAAGTGAAGCTGCTGGAAGGTCTCCTTTGGAAATGAATATCATGGGCACAGGTACTATAACATAACATATTTTTTGTAGAGTTATGCTTTAACTGTATGTATAAAAACTGTTTAAACAAGAAACATAAAAAGGTATAGAGGGGAAGGATTAGAGAAAAAGAGAAAATACAAATTACAGGTTATAATGCTTGAATTATTTTACAGCTAAGAACACTGCTCTCAAAACATACAATATGTGACCATGAACTAAAATTCAAAGCTGTAGGCAATGCCTCTCAGATAATCCATCAAGCTTCTATTATTGAAATCTTGCACGATACGTTTAACCCTTGCTGAAATTGCAGCATACTTTTTGTTTCTTGCAGCAATGGGATTTCCTGCTATTATCTGAATAATTTCAAAACTATGGAGCTCTTGCTGATGTTTCAGACAGTTAATGAACCGGTATATATTTTGGAAAAGAGTACCACATGTTTCTCGAAAGCTACGGTGCCATCCTTCGACATCATTATTTGTTCGCTGTTGATCATTCAATGTTCGCTCATACACATTCCAGAATTGAATTGGAAACAAAGGTGCTTGACGTCCTCTGCGATTCATTCGACCGATATAGCTGTCTTCAAAATAGTTAGCAATAGGTATTGCTTTTTGTGGAAAGTCAGGATCTTCCACCAACTCTTCAAATGATTGCACAACATTCTGTGGTGGTAGAAAGGCCAGGGCAGGTATCATGCGTATCCAACGGGCAAATTCATGGTCACCTTGGTATTGCATCTTGAGTCCTTCATTTTGAACTTTACGCCAAACCGACTGTGATAAGTGGAAAAAGCAACCAGTCTTCACAAGGTTGGGGAACTCACTTTCAAATGCCTGTATTGCAGCTAGTTCAGAATCCAACATCAGGTTGTCTGGCTGCAGTCCAGGCTGCAAGTTCTTCAGCTCTTGCAGCAACCTCTGGTATGTAGAACGGCTCTTGTCTGTCAGCAAGGTGTACACTAGCGGAACAACAAGGCCGCTGTGGACTACATGGATTGTGTAAAGTTGCTTAAACAAGGCTGGTGTAGTGAAAAACATGCCATCAGCAAACCACTCTTTACTTTGTGCCAGTAGATGGAGATTGTCTCTTGTTCCAAATATCAACATACGGCTGTGTCCATTTCCTAATTTAAAATGAAAGTATTAGTAGAGGAAATAACAGAAAAAGTGTAACAAGCAGCAGAGAATTTTGGGATAAATTCACAAAAAAAAATATCCTAATCAGAAGCCTCTGTTCATATCTCACATTAAAAACTCACATTTTGCTCCAGATTTTTGGATTTCATAATAAAAAAACTGAAGCAAAATCTAGTGTGAAGGGGCCAACCAATAGTTTTTTACAACATATATTGTCCCAGTGGAAAATGATATATTTTTGTTTAAAATTAAAATTACTTCCAAACTTGAAATAGGTCACATTTTTTGGGTACCTTTAGACCCTTCAACTAGACGGCCGTTCAGCACGGCCGATCGCTGCCATGCTGAACAGCTGTCTAGTTGACAGCCGCATCCAGACGCGGCGTGCGGCTAGACGTCTGAATGAATGACTGGGAGGGCCGCCCGCCTGAATGAGGTGTTCCATTCAAGCGGATGGGCGCGCTAGTCGTCGGGTGGGCAGGGCGGACGTTCGTGACTATGCTGTCTCATTGAGAGGATTGTGCAGGATGCAAAAAACGCCAGTAAAATCACCAGTGTGCTTTTGGCCTAAGGCATAACTGAATGGTCCATTACACTGGGGTCATATGAAGCATTAATGTGTAAATCCCATCCACATGCTGATGAAAAAATTTTGTTTACAAAAAAAAACATGCAGTGCAGCATGTCAATGTATGCTGCCATTATACAAAGAAAATTCCAGCCATTTAGATAAGAGGCTGAAATCCTGCACTAAAACCTGCACCTAAATCCATAGAGTTAAGTGAAGATTTTGATACAGAATTAGGGTACCACAATAGTGGCCACTAGGGTTGAGCGACCTTGACCTTTTTAGAGTCGAGCCGGGTTTTGCGAAACCCGACTATGTCCAAAGTCGGGTCGAGTGAAATCGGCCGATTATGACGTAAAGTCGGGATCGACCGAAACACGAAACCCAATGCAAGTCAATGGGGCAGCATAGTCGGCAGTGAGTGGGGGCCAGGAAAACACCTAGAGTGCCCATTTTAATGTCAAAACCATCCATTCTTCTTAATGAAGCTTGTCAAGCGTAATTTACCTTAAAATAATTGGAAGGCATTTGAAATTGGGGGTCATTTGGCTAAAGTTGTGGGGGGTAGGGCTGGTTCAAGTAATTAGTGGGCCCAGTAAATCTGGACCACGTCACGGCAGTGGAGCAGGGAGAGGTAAGTATTTCAACTTTGCAAGTGCTGTGATCCTGAGCAAGCAGGGGGGGGCCCACTCGTTGGCATTGGCACTGGCACAGGGCCCCTCAAAGTACAGCGGTGTGTTTGCACGGCGGGGGCGCCTCCCACCGGCAGCAACACTTTTGCGTACTATGAGAGGCCCTGTGCCAGTGACGTCGCCAACTAGTATTCCTCCCCCCACCTGATGAAGGAACCTGCACTTTCATCTGCACCTTCCTCTTTGTCCCCGTGTAAGGTGGTATGGTATGCGGGAAGAGCAACCTGACTTTCAGCAGGGTCACAATGTTGTTGTGTAGCGTGCACGGGGAATGTTGCGTTATGGGTCAATGTACCAGCAGACTCATCTATCACTGGCTGGGCAATGGGCACGATGAAGTGGAAACACAGATATAGGCCCAAAGAAGAAAGTGGGCTAAATGCAGTTCAAAATTGGTAACACAGGAATAACCAGGGGGCATTGCAGTGGAGGACAACTGGAATGAGAGGCTGACACAGAGAGTAGGGCCAAATCAGTAAGTAGTCGAAATGCAGTTCAAAATTGGCAACCGTAGTAAACAGGCGGCACAGCTTTGTTCAGTGGAGGAGAACAGCAAGGAGTGGCAGACACCGATAGTAGGCCCCAACCCAACTAGTAGGCCAAATGCAGTCTAACATTAACAACTACTTAACGAGAGGCTGAAAATGGAATTTCAGGACAGGAAACCAGGAGAACAGCAAGGAGTGGCAGACACCGATAGTAGGCCCCAAACCAACTAGTACGCCAAATGCAGTTGTTCCATTTAACCACAATTTAATGAGAGCCTGAAGATAGAAGCTCAGGAAAGGCAACCTGGGGAACACCTTGGAGTGTAACACACCATCTCTCTCCACCCCATACCCATTTTGTAGGCCTAATGCTGTGTACTTTTCTACAACTACTAAACGAGAGTCGGAAGACCGAAGCAATGGCAAGGAAACCTGGGGAACACCTTGGAGTGTAACACACCATCTCTCTCCACCCCATACCCAATTTGTAGGCCTAATGCAGCCTACTTTCCGACACCTACTAAACGAGAGCATGAAGATCGAAGCTCAGGAAAGGCAACCTGGGGAACACCTTGGAGTGTAACACACCATCTCTCTCCACCCCATACCCATTTTTTAGGCCTAATGCAGTGTACTTTTCTACAACTACTAAACGAGAGTCGGAAGACCGAAGCAATGGCAAGGAAACCTGGGGAACACCTTGGAGTGTAACACACCATCTCTCTCCACCCCATTCCCCATTTTTTAGGCCTAATGCAGCCTACTTTCCGACACCTACTAAACGAGAGCATGAAGATCGAAGCTCAGGAAAGGCAACCTGGGGAACACCTTGGAGTGTAACACACCATCTCTCTCCACCCCATACCCATTTTGTAGGCCTAATGCTGTGTACTTTTCTACAACTACTAAACGAGAGTCGGAAGACCGAAGCAATGGCAAGGAAACCTGGGGAACACCTTGGAGTGTAACACACCATCTCTCTCCACCCCATTCCCCATTTTTTAGGCCTAATGCAGCCTACTTTCCGACACCTACTAAACGAGAGCATGAAGATCGAAGCTCAGGAAAGGCAACCTGGGGAACACCTTGGAGTGTAACACACCATCTCTCTCCACCCCATACCCATTTTGTAGGCCTAATGCTGTGTACTTTTCTACAACTACTAAACGAGAGTCGGAAGACCGAAGCAATGGCAAGGAAACCTGGGGAACACCTTGGAGTGTAACACACCATCTCTCTCCACCCCATACCCAATTTGTAGGCCTAATGCAGCCTACTTTCCGACACCTACTAAACGAGAGCATGAAGATCGAAGCTCAGGAAAGGCAACCTGGTGAAAACCTTGGAGTGTAACACAACCTGTCTCTACACCCCATACACAATTAGTAGGCCTAATGCAGCGTAGTTTCCAACAGCTACTAAACGAGAGCCGGAAGATCGAAGCTCAGGAAAGGCAACCTGGGGAACACCTTGGAGTGTAACACAACCTCTCTCTACACCACGGAAGGGCTGATTCTTAGGAAGGAAGGCTGTTGTAAATAAGCATTGCGCGTCCGAGGGTGATTATATTCTTATTCGGTATCTACTCACCCTCGGACGCGCCATGCTTCTTGATTTGTAATTAATGTTTATTTGCAATGTGCTTTTGACTTACTCAATTATTTTTTTAATTATTGATTTTATTAAATTAATAGTTTAACATCTTATTGGAAATAATTTAAAGGAGACGCGACAGGACAACACTCGGTGGATGCCATATCTGTGTTAACAACTCCAAAAAACTTTCAGTTAACTTCTTGCAGGAGAAAGAAATTGTAGCTGTTGGACCTTTGTAGTACAGTTCCAGATATTTGTTGTGTGTTTGTTTTGATTGTTAAAATGTCTGCATTTGAGATCTCAACACGATCTTATTTTTATAATCAAATTAATTTTTTAAATATTTTATTAGGTTGGTTCAAGGGGTACACGGGCCGCAGTAGACAGGTCAGTGGAGGCCTAGTGGAAGGAGGGACCACAGACAGGCATCGAAGGCCTAAAATAATAACACATGGCTTTAGGCAATTTTAAATTGGTTCCAGGGGTACACGGGCAGCAGTGGTGTGGTCAGTGGAGGCCTAGTGGAAGGAGTGACCGCAGACAGGCATCGAAGGCCTAAAATAATAACACATGGCTGTAGGCAATTTTAAATTGGTTCCAGGGGTACACGGGCAGCAGTGCCCTGGTCAGTGTAATAGTAGTTGAAAGAATGGACCGCAGACAGGCATCGAAGGCCTAAAATAAAAAAATTGGGCTGGCTGTAGGCAATTTTAAATTGGTTCCAGGGGTACACGGGCAGCAGTGGTGTGGTCAGTGGAGGCCTAGTGGAAGGAGTGACCGCAGACAGGCATCGAAGGCCTAAAATAATAACACATGGCTGTAGGCAATTTTAAATTGGTTCCAGGGGTACACGGGCAGCAGTGGTGTGGTCAGTGGAGGCCTAGTGGAAGGAGTGACCGCAGACAGGCATCGAAGGCCTAAAATAATAACACATGGCTGTAGGCAATTTTAAATTGGTTCCAGGGGTACACGGGCAGCAGTGCCCTGGTCAGTGTAATAGTAGTTGAAAGAATGGACCGCAGACAGGCATCGAAGGCCTAAAATAAAAAAATTGGGCTGGCTGTAGGCAATTTTAAATTGGTTCCAGGGGTACACGGGCAGCAGTGGTGTGGTCAGTGGAGGCCTAGTGGAAGGAGTGACCGCAGACAGGCATCGAAGGCCTAAAATAATAACACATGGCTGTAGGCAATTTTAAATTGGTTCCAGGGTTACACGGGCAGCAGTGGTGTGGTCAGTGGAGGCCTAGTGGAAGGAGTGACCGCAGACAGGCATCGAAGGCCTAAAATAATCACACATGGCTGTAGGCAATTTTAAATTGGTTCCAGGGGTACACGGGCAGCAGTGGTGTGGTCAGTGGAGGCCTAGTGGAAGGAGTGACCACAGACAGGCATCGAAGGCCTAAAATATTAACACATGGCTGTAGTCAATTTTAAATTGGTTCCAGGGGTACTTGGGCAGCAGTGCCCTGGTCAGTGTAGTAGTAGTTGAAAGAATGGACCGCAGACAGGCATCGAAGGCCTAAAATAAAAAAATTGGGCTGGCTGTAGGCAATTTTAAATTGGTTCCAGGGGTACACGGGCAGCAGTGGTGTGGTCAGTGGAGGCCTAGTGGAAGGAGTGACCGCAGACAGGCATCGAAGGCCTAAAATAATAACACATGGCTGTAGGCAATTTTAAATTGGTTCCAGGGTTACACGGGCAGCAGTGGTGTGGTCAGTGGAGGCCTAGTGGAAGGAGTGACCGCAGACAGGCATCGAAGGCCTAAAATAATCACACATGGCTGTAGGCAATTTTAAATTGGTTCCAGGGGTACACGGGCAGCAGTGGTGTGGTCAGTGGAGGCCTAGTGGAAGGAGTGACCACAGACAGGCATCGAAGGCCTAAAATATTAACACATGGCTGTAGTCAATTTTAAATTGGTTCCAGGGGTACTTGGGCAGCAGTGCCCTGGTCAGTGTAGTAGTAGTTGAAAGAATGGACCGCAGACAGGCATCGAAGGCCTAAAATAAAAAAATTGGGCTGGCTGTAGGCAATTTTAAATTGGTTCCAGGGGTACACGGGCAGCAGTGGTCTGGTCAGTGGAAGTCTAGTGGAAGGAGTGACCGCAGACAGGCTTCGAAGGCCTAACATAACAAACTTGGGCTGGCTGTAGGCACTTTTAAATTGGTTCCAGGGGTACATGGGCAGCAGTGTATGGTCAGTGGAAGTCTAGTGGAAGGAGTGACCGCAGACAGGCTTCCAAGGCCTAACATAACAAACTTGGGCTGGCTGTAGGCACTTTTAAATTGGTTCCAGGGGTACACGGGCAGCAGTGGTCTGGTCAGTGGAAGTCTAGTGGAAGGAGTGACCGCAGACAGGCTTCGAAGGCCTAACATAACAAACTTGGGCTGGCTGTAGGCACTTTTAAATTGGTTCCAGGGGTACATGGGCAGCAGTGGTCTGGTCAGTGGAAGTCTAGTGGAAGGAGTGACCGCAGACAGGCTTCCAAGGCCTAACATAACAAACTTGGGCTGGCTGTAGGCACTTTTAAATTGGTTCCAGGGGTACACGGGCAGCAGTGGTCTGGTCAGTGGAAGTCTAGTGGAAGGAGTGACCGCAGACAGGCTTCCAAGGCCTAACATAACAAACTTGGGCTGGCTGTAGGCACTTTTAAATTGGTTCCAGGGGTACACGGGCAGCAGTGGTCTGGTCAGTGGAAGTCTAGTGGAAGGAGTGACGGCAGACAGTCTTCGAAGGCCTAACATAACAAAATTGGGCTGACTATAGGCACTTTTAAATTGGTTCCAGGGTAACACGGCCAGCAGTGGCCTGGTCAGTGTAGTAGTTGTAGAAAGAAGGGACCGCAGACAGGCTTCGAAGGCCTAACATAACAAAAATGTCAAAACAATGGTATTGTCAGTGCCAGGCATTGAAGGATGTCAGCGCCTAGACTACACATTGGTGAAGCTGTGAGAGATAATTTTGCTAGTGGTAGAGCACTGTTTGAGCTGGGGGGGGAACTGGCTTGTGGCCGGCGGTACAGGCACAGGGCCCCTCATATTACAACGGTGTGTCTGACGTTGGGTGCGCACCACCACCGCCAGAGACACTTTATTGTACTATGAGGGACCCAGTGGCAGTGCCGTCGACCAAAAGCGGCCACACCCACCTCTTCAGACAAACAGCACTCTCAAGGGTCCAAGCGCAAAGTGGCGATAGCACGGCCCCGTGTGGGGAGTTTGGCCATTTCGTGAGGTGGAAACATGTCGTATGCTGGACAATCAGGTGAAGAAAATTACGAGATTGGAAAAGTCATTCAGAATAGTCCACAGGCAAGACCTTTTCATAGGAAAGCTAGGTGTCAGCCGGGCAGGGTGGGGCAAAAGATTTTGAAATCCAGTTGTGGTTCATTTTAATGAAGGTTAGATCATCTACATTTTGGGTAGCCAGACGAGTCCTTTTTTCTGTTAGTATTGAACCTGCAGCACTGAATACTCTTTCTGATAGGACACTAGCTGCCGGGCAAGCAAGCTCCTGCAATGCATATTCTGCCAATTCTGGCCAGGTGTCTAATTTGGATGCCCAGTAATCAAATGGGAATGACGGTTGAGGGAGAACGTCGATAAGGGATGAAAAATAGTTTGTAACCATACTGGACAAATGTTGTCTCCTGTCACTTTGAATTGATGCTGCAGTACCTGTCCTGTCTGCGGTCATAGAAAAATCACTCCACAACCTGGTCAGAAAACCCCTCTGGCCAACGCCACTTCTGATTTCTGCCCCTCTAACACCTCTGGTCTGCTGGCCCCTGGAGCTCGTGTGAGAACGATCACGGGCGCTGTGTGCAGGGAATGCCAGAAGCAAACGGTCAACAAGAGTTGATTGTTTTGTTGCTAATATTAGTTCCAAGTTCTCATGTGGCATAATATTTTGCAATTTGCCTTTATAGCGAGGATCAAGGAGGCAGGCCAACCAGTAATCGTCATCGTTCATCATTTTTGTAATGCGTGTGTCCCTTTTGAGGATACGCAAGGCATAATCCGCCATGTGGGCCAAAGTTCCCGTTGTCAAATCTGCGGTTGTGCTTGGTTGAGGGGCAGTTGCAGGCAAATCTACGTCACTTGTGTCCCTCAAAAAACCAGAACCCGGCCTTGCCACGCCACCAATTTCCCGTGCCCCCGGGAAAGCTTCCTCATTAAAAATATACTCATCCCCATCATCCTCCTCATCCTCCACCTCCTCTTCGCCCGGTACCTCGTCATGTACACTGCCCTGACCAGACAATCGCTGACTGTCATCAAGGCTTTCCTCTTCCTCTGGTGCAGACGCCTGATCCTTTATGTGCGTCAAACTTTGCATCAGCAGACGCATTAGGGGGATGCTCATGCTTATTATGGCGTTGTCTGCACTAACCAGCCGTGTGCATTCCTCAAAACACTGAAGGACTTGACACATGTCTTGAATCTTCGACCACTGCACACCTGACAACTCCATGTCTGCCATCCTACTGCCTGCCCGTGTATGTGTATCCTCCCACAAAAACATAACAGCCCGCCTCTGTTCGCACAGTCTCTGAAGCATGTGCAGTGTTGAGTTCCACCTTGTTGCAACGTCTATGATTAGGCGATGCTGGGGAAGGTTCAAAGAACGCTGATAGGTCTGCATACGGCTGGAGTGTACAGGCGAACGGCGGATATGTGCGCAAAGTCCACGCACTTTGAGGAGCAGGTCGGATAACCCCGGATAACTTTTCAGGAAGCACTGCACCACCAGGTTTAAGGTGTGAGCCAGGCAAGGAATGTGTTTCAGTTGGGAAAGGGAGATGGCAGCCATGAAATTCCTTCCGTTATCACTCACTACCTTGCCTGCCTCAAGATCTACAGTGCCCAGCCACGACTGCGTTTCTTGCTGCAAGAACTCGGACAGAACTTCCGCGGTGTGTCTATTGTCGCCCAAACACTTCATAGCCAATACAGCCTGCTGACGTATGCCAGTAGCTGCCCCATAATGGGAGACCTGGTGTGCAACTGTGGCAGGTGCGGATGGAGTGTTTGTGCGACTGCGGTCTGTGGACGAGCTCTTGCTTCTGCAGGAGGACGAGGAGGAGGAGGAGGAGGAGGGGGTGCGAACGGCTACAGACAACTGTTTACTAGACCGTGGGCTAGGCAGAACTGTCCCAAACTTGCTGTCCCCTGTGGACCCTGAATCCACCACATTTACCCAGTGTGCCGTGATGGACACGTAACGTCCCTGGCCATGCCTACTGGTCCATGCATCTGTTGTCAGGTGCACCTTTGTGCTCACAGATTGCCTGAGTGCATGGACGATGCGCTCTTTAACATGCTGGTGGAGGGCTGGGATGGCTTTTCTGGAAAAAAAGTGTCGACTGGGTAGCTCGTAGCGTGGTACAGCGTAGTCCATCAGGTCTTTGAAAGCTTCGCTTTCAACTAACCGGTAGGGCATCATCTCTAACGAGATTAGTCTAGCTATGTGGGCGTTCAAACCCTGTGTACGCGGATGCGAGGCTAAGTACTTCCTTTTTCTAACCATAGTCTCATGTAGGGTGAGCTGGACTGGAGAGATGGAGATCGTGGAACTAGCGGGGGTGCCGGTGGACATGGCAGACTGAGAGACGGTGGGAGATGGTATTGTTGCCGCCGGTGCCCTAGATGCAGTGTTTCCTACTACGAAACTGGTGATTCCCTGACCCTGACTGCTTTGGCCTGGCAAAGATACCTGCACAGATACAGCAGGTGGTGCGCTAAATGGTGGTCCTACACTGCCGGAAGGGATGTTGCGTTGATGACTAGCTTCATTGGCCGAGGGTGCAACAACCTTAAGGGACGTTTGGTAGTTAGTCCAAGCTTTCAAATGCATGGTGGTTAAATGTCTATGCATGCAACTAGTATTGAGACTTTTCAGATTCTGACCTCTGCTTAAGGAAGTAGAACATTTTTGACAGATGACTTTGCGCTGATCAATTGGATGTTGTTTAAAAAAATGCCAGACTGCACTCTTTCTAGCATCGGATACCTTTTCAGGCATTGCAGACTGAGCTTTAACCGGATGGCCACGCTGTCCTCCACCAGGTTTTGGCTTTGCCACGCGTTTTGGGCAAGATACGGGCCCGGCAGATGGAACCTGTGGCGATGTTGATGCCTGCTGCGGCCCCTCCTCCTCCTCTGCTTCAGAACTGCTGCCGCCTGCACCCTGTTCCCCCAATGGCTGCCAATCGGGGTCAAGAACTGGGTCATCTAATAACTCTTCTTGTACCTCCTGCGCAACTTCGTCTGTGTCACCGTGTCGTTCGGTGGTATAGCGTTCGTGATGGGGCAACATAGTCTCATCAGGGTCTGATTCTTGATCAGCACCCTGCGAGGGCAATGTTGTGGTCTGAGTCAAAGGACCAGCATAGTAGTCTGGCTGTGGCTGTGCGTCAGTGCACTCCATGTCAGATTCAATTTGTAATGGGCATGGACTGTTAACTGCTTCACTTTCTAAGCCAGGGACGGTATGTGTAAAGAGCTCCATGGAGTAACCCGTTGTGTCGCCTGCTGCATTCTTCTCTGTTGTTGTTTTTGCTGAAGAGGACAAGGAAGTGACTTGTCCCTGACCGTGAACATCCACTAACGACGCGCTGCTTTTACTTTTACCAGTTTCACGAGAGGAGGCAAAAGAGCTAGAGGCTGAGTCAGCAAGATAAGCCAAAACTTGCTCTTGCTGCTCCGGCTTTAAAAGCGGTTTTCCTAATCCCAGAAAAGGGAGCGTTCGAGGCCTTGTGTAGCCGGACGACGAACCTGGCTCCACAGCTCCAGACTTAGGTGCAATATTTTTTTCCCCACGACCACCTGATGCTCCACCACTACCACTACCCTCATTACCAGCTGACAATGAACGCCCCCGGCCACGACCTCTTCCACTAGACTTCCTCATTGTTTTAAAAACGTAACCAAACTAACGTTATTTGTTGCAGTCACACAACTTACACGGTGAGCTATAACTTCAGTATGATTTAGCTACCCCTTTACAGGTTGGTGAGACCACAGCGAAAATCAGGCCCAATGTTACACACTCTTTTTTTGGTGGCTGCAAATTAGAGAGATGCCCCACACGCAGGACTGTCACTGAAGCACAAATGTTAATATTAATGTCACACTATTATTTTTTTTTTATTTTTATTTTTTTCAGGAACACTTTAGAAACCCCCCCCAAAAAAAAACATTGATTTTTGCAGGGAGAATTTAGAAAACAAATGTAACAAACTATATGCTTTCTATGGGCCACTGAGTGAGAGATGACGCACACAGGAATCAGAAGTGGCACACAAGCCCAGAGGCCAATATTTTTCTACCAATGATTGATGGAGTTATTTTCTCTGGTAGATTTTGGAACCCAAATCAAGGAAAAAAAATATAGGCTTTCTATGGACCACAATTGGAGAGAGAGAGAGAGAGAGAGATGGCACACCCAGGAGTCAAGACTGGCACACAAGCAGAAAGGCCAATATTAATCTCCCACTGTTTTTTTTTTTTTTTTTTTTTTTTTTTCAGGGAGACTTTAGAAAAAAAAATAATAAAAAAAATATGATTTTATCAGGAAGAATTTAGAAACCAAATAAAATAAAATGATTTTTTCAGGGAGAATTTATAAAACAAATAAAACCAAAAATAGGCGTTCTATGGCCCACTGACTGAGAGATGACGCACCCAGGAGTCAAGACTGGCACACAAGCAGAAAGGCCAATATTAATCTCCCACTGTTTTTTTTTTTTTTTTTTTTTTTTTCAGGGAGACTTTAGAAAAAAAAAAAATAAAAAAAATATGATTTTATCAGGAAGAATTTAGAAACCAAATAAAATAAAATGATTTTTTCAGGGAGAATTTATAAAACAAATAAAACCAAAAATAGGCGTTCTATGGCCCACTGACTGAGAGATGACGCACACAGGAATCAGGAGTGGCACACAAGCCCAGAGGCCAATATTTTTCTACCAATGATTGATGGAGTTATTTTCTCTGGTAGATTTTGGAACCCAAATCAAGGAAAAAAAATATAGGCTTTCTATGGACCACAATTGGAGAGAGAGAGAGAGAGAGAGAGAGAGAGAGAGATGGCACACCCAGGAGTCAAGACTGGCACACAAGCAGAAAGGCCAATATTAATCTCCCACTGTTTTTTTTGGTTGATTTTTTTTTTTTTTTTTCAGGGAGACTTTAGAAAAAAAAATAATAAAAAAAATATGATTTTATCAGGAAGAATTTAGAAACCAAATAAAATAAAATGATTTTTTCAGGGAGAATTTATAAAACAAATAAAACCAAAAATAGGCGATCTATGGCCCACTGACTGAGAGATGACGCACACAGGAATCAGGAGTGGCACACAAGCCCAGAGGCCAATATTTTTCTACCAATGATTGATGGAGTTATTTTCTCTGGTAGATTTTGGAACCCAAATCAAGGAAAAAAAATATAGGCTTTCTATGGACCACAATTGGAGAGAGAGAGAGAGAGAGAGAGAGAGAGATGGCACACCCAGGAGTCAAGACTGGCACACAAGCAGAAAGGCCAATATTAATCTCCCACTGTTTTTTTTGGTTGTTTTTTTTTTTTTTTTTTCAGGGAGACTTTAGAAAAAAAAATAATAAAAAAAATATGATTTTATCAGGAAGAATTTAGAAACCAAATAAAATAAAATGATTTTTTCAAGGAGAATTTATAAAACAAATAAAACCAAAAATAGGCGTTCTATGGCCCACTGACTGAGAGATGACGCACCCAGGAGTCAAGACTGGCACACAAGCAGAAAGGCCAATATTAATCTCCCACTGTTTTTTTGTTTTTTTTCAGGGAGACTTTAGAAAAAAAAATAATAAAAAAAATATGATTTTGTCAGGAAGAATTTAGAAACCAAATAAAATAAAATGATTTTTTCAGGGAGAATTTAGAAAACAAATAAAACCAAAAATAGGCGTTCTATGGCCCACTGACTAAGAGAGAGAGAGAGAGATGGAACGCTTAGTACTGGCACACAAGCCCAAAGGGCAATATTAATCTCCCTTTTTTTTCCAGGGAGAATTTCTAAAACCCCCAAAAAAAAAAAATAGGCTTTCTATGGCCCACTATTTGTGAGAGAGATGGGACGCTCAGGACTGGCACAGATGGCACGCTCAGGACTGGCACAGAAGCCCAGAGGCCAATATTAATCTCCCTTTTTTTCTGGGAGAATTTATAAAACCAAAAAAATATTTAAATAGGCTTTCTATGGCCCACTATTTGTGAGAGAGATGGCACGCTCAGGACTGGCACAGATGGCACGCTCACAACTGGCACACAAGCCCAGAGGCCAATATTAATCTCCCTTTTTTCAGGGAAAATTTATAAAACCAAAAAAAAAATTAAATAGGCTTTCTATGGCCCACTATTTGTGAGAGAGATGGCACGCTCAGGACTGGCACAGATGGCGCGCTCACAACTGGCACACAAGCCCAGAGGCCAATATTAATCTCCCTTTTTTCAGGGAAAATTTATAAAACAAAAAAAAAAAATTAAATAGGCTTTCTATGGCCCACTATTTGTGAGAGAGATGGCACGCTCAGGACTGGCACAGATGGCACGCTCACAACTGGCACACAAGCCCAGAGGCCAATATTAATCTCCCTTTTTTTCAGGGAGAATTTATAAAACCAAAAAAAAAATTAAATAGGCTTTCTATGGCCCACTATTTGTGAGAGAGATGGCACGCTCAGGGCTGGCACAGATGGCACGCTCAGGACTGGCACACAAGCCCAGAGGCCAATATTAATCTCCCTTTTTTTCAGGGAGAATTTATAAAACCCCAAAAAAAATAAAATAGGCTTTCTATGGCCCACTATTTGTGAGAGAGATGGCACACTCAGGACTGGCACACAAGCCCAAAGGCCAATATTAATCTCCCACTGTATTTTTATCAGGGAGAATTTATACACCCCACAAAAAAAAATACAGAAAAATGAAAAGGCTTTCTATGGCCCACTATGTGAGAGAGATGGCACACACAGGGATGGCACTCTAGCAGAAATGCCAAATTGCCAATCTTAATCTCCCACCAAAAAAAAAAAAAAAAAAAACACAGGGAATGTCCTACAATTACTATCTCCCTGCCTGCAGTAATCTCAGCCAGGTATGGCAGGCAGCTACTATCTCCCTGCCTGCAGTAATCTCAGCCAGGTATGGCAGGCAGCAATAAGGAGTGGACTGATGCACAAATGAAATAAAAAGTGTGGACAAACAAAAAAGATAGCTGTGCAGAAAGGAAGGAACAAGAGGATTTGTGCTTTGAAAAAAGCAGTTGGTTTGCACAGCGGCGTACACACAGCAATGCAGCTATCAGGGAGCCTTCTAGGGCAGCCCAATGAGCTACAGCGCTGAGGGGAAAAAAAAAAAAAAAAAACTTCCACTGTCCCTGCACACCGAGGGTGGTGTTGGACAGTGCAAATCGCTGCAGCACAAGCGGTTTTGTGGTTAATGGACCCTGCCTAACGCTATCCCTGCTTCTGACAAAGCGGCAGCAACCTCTCCCTAAGCTCAGATCAGCAGCAGTAAGATGGCGGTCGGCGGGAACGCCTCTTTATAGCCCCTGTGACGTCGCAGACAGCAAGCCAATCACTGCAATGCCCTTCTCTAAGATGGTGGGGACCAGGACCTATGTCATCACGCTGCCCACACTCTGCGTTTACCTTCATTGGCTGAGAAATGGCGCTTTTCGCGTCATTGAAACGCGACTTTGGCGCGAAAGTCGCGTACCGCATGGCCGACCCCGCACAGGGGTCGGATCGGGTTTCATGAAACCCCGACTTAGCCAAAAGTCGGCGACTTTTGAAAATGTTCGACCCGTTTCGCTCAACCCTAGTGGCCACAATTGCAGGCACAAATAGATTCCTGTGAGATCTGCAGTTGCTACCGCAATTACAGCCGCTGCGGAGATGCCGCTCCGCAATCCCCTTCCATCAGTGGGCACGAGGCCTCAGGCTTTATCCAGACAAGCTGGATTTACAGGCGTATTCCGTGCTGTGTTTCCTGAAAGAAACCCGCCCTTTCATGTCTATGGTGCGGGTTACGGGCAGATTCCGGCTGGGGCCAGAAAACGCCCCACCGGAAAATAGCTTTAAAGCTATTTTCCGGCGGATCCCGTGCTTAACTTGCCCATTCAAGGGAATGGGCAAGAGGGAAACCTCCTGAAAAATGCCTGCAAACCACTGGAAAAACGCTCGGTTTAGGCAATAGCAAGGCATGACCACGCCCATAGCAGAGCTTGGCCACGTCCCCTATTTGCAGAAGCGTTTTGCCAAAGCGCTTAAAAAGTGCTTGCAAGCAGCAGGCAAAATGCCTCTGCAAATCATGGCGTATCTCTCACCTGAGCTCCGGAGTTCAGCCCGACCTGTACACGGATCTGCAGGACTGAACTACGAGAGCCGAGGAATCAGCTGGTGATGGCAGTTCAGCCCGTGCATGCCGAAGACAGGCGAGGCTGAACTCCGGGGCAGCATCCAGGACAGGTATGGCCAGTACAATGCTGCATATTTGGAATTAGTGCTGGCCGATCCGATCACTGAAGATCGTAATTTATTACGATTTTCAGGCTGATCGTTATTTTAAATTACGATCCGATTTGTAGCCAGATCATGATGATGATCAGAATTAGAAATCGGAATCCTCCGTAATCTGAAAACACTGTCCGGGCATATATAGCTCTGGAGAATTAATTCCAATCTTTTGGTATGATCAGCCCGATCTGATCCTATCTTTCCAGTGATCGGCCAACACTAGTTGGAATCAGTAGGCCTCACTACATTATATTACCCTCAAAGTTTCCCTTGAAGGCAAAAATCACATAGTATTTTATATCAGCACCTTACAGTCTAGCATTTTTCACATTTGTGCAAAATAAACTTTGCAATAATTATGCATAATGGAATTGTTTTAATACAATTTTAAATGGTTAAGTAGCTTACCAGAGTCATGCAGAAGGAACTGCTGCTGGACACCATCAATACTGATCTCCTGGAACTCCAGGGGGATAACAAGTTGATCAAGGGTTTGAGGTAACCTTGGGATATTGCCAAGTTGCCTTGCTAATCGTATTGTCCTCTTCAGTGATGCTTTCCTTGGGAGAAGTGCTGCAACATTAGAATGGGCTCCTGAAACGACGTCTGTGAGAATCTGTTGTGGTGTCTCCTGTGTTGTCCTTGCCCTGGTGACTGCCTCATTAACAAGTCGGATTGCTTCAGGTCTTGCAGCTTGTGCTGCGTGACTGTGAAGATTGACTACTTTCACAACTTCGCCAGATTCTTCATTGGTCCAAACACGTCCCTTGCAAGTCGACCGTTTTTCACATGCCCAGATGGAATGGACATCATCAGCGGTTCGTTTGCAAAATAAGTAAATGTGATTCTCATGGACCAACTTCCTCCTTCCACGTTTGGACAGAACTGAATTCATAGTTGTAGAAAGTGAATTGCTGTGGAAGCTGACTGATTTTTTGTGGCAGTACACTTCTCTCTTTGTGGAGATTTCAGACACTGCTATATTCTGATGTACAGATGGAATAAAAGCTAGTCTAATGTAACTTGCAGGACATGTGACCTGCTACTTCTTACATCTGCAACAAAACTTGCAACAAAGCAGGTCAGTGCTGGGTCAGGTAAAAGTTCAAAATTGTTTAGATTTTAGGCCTCTTGCACACTGTAATTTTAGAGTGGTTTCACACTTGTGTTTGTGGCCGCCAGAGGTCAATCCGCTCTGGATCTGACATCCAGCTGACCCCAGGGCAATGCTGGCGGAATGCTGGCATTCCGCTCGCATTGCCCATAGAAGTGAACGGCTCGGTTCCGCGATCTGCAGCCGCCCGTTCGCTTTCATAATGCCGCATTCCGCTATCAGTGTCAAAATAAAAAGAAGAGCTTTTTCTTCTTTTCATTCCACTGCAGGATAGCGGAATGCGGCATCACAGAAGCGAACGGGCGGCCTGTAGTGCATATGTAGCAGAAGTGTAAAAGCACCCTTATGCTGCCACTATTTTAGAACTCCAAAGCACATGCTTTACTGACATTTTTTAGAGCGCTTTTGTGAGCGCTCTCGGTAATGACCCATAAGATACAGGCTATTGATGAATGCTAAGTGCTCAAAAATAGCTCCTGTAATAAAATAAAAAGAGCTGGCCGAAACAACACCTCGCTTTTCCAGCCATTGACTTATTTACTATATAACTGTCTAAGGGTCACTTTCGTCTTTCTGTCTGTAACGTTTTATTCGTATATTCATTTGTCGCGGCGTCTGTCTGTCTGTCAAGTCGCTGATTGGTCATGGCAAAGCGCCCACGACCATTGCCACGACCAATCAGCGACGGTCACAGGCTGCCAGAAAAATGGCCGCTGCTTCACTGCCCTGCACTCACCGCTGACCGCTCACACAGGGTTAATGCCAGCGTTAATGGATCGCGGTGTACCACACTCCGTTAATGCTGCTATTAACCCTGTGTGACCAACTTTTCACTATTGATCATGCCTATGCAGCATCAATAGTGAAAAGATGTAATGTTAAAAATAAAAAAAAATTAAAAAAAGTTATTCTCACCCCCTCCGATGTCGCGCTGTCCTCCGCGCCTCTCTCCAGTGCACGCCGTGCCTTCCGGTCCGAACGATGCTATGCGTCCAGGACCTGCGATGATGTCACGGTCATGTGACCGCAACATCATCGCAGGTCCTATGCTCAGACCGGAAGCCACTGCCAGCACTGCAGAGAGGCGCGAGGACTTCAGGGCCCGTGGCTGAGGTGAGTATATCTTTATTATTTTTTTTTTTAACACGAATATAGTGCCCACATTCCTAGACTACGTGGGCAGTGCAATATACTACGTGACAAGTGCAATATACTATGTCGGCTGGCCAATATACTACATGTGCTGTGCAATTTACTACGTGGACTGTGCAATTTACATGCGCTGTCCAAAATACTACTTCGGCTGTCCAATATACTACATGGCCTGTGCAACATACCACGTGGCTGCGCCTTCTAGAATACCCAATACGTTAGAATCGGGCCACCATCTAGTATATTCAAAATTGGCAATCTTCTTAGCGATTTTCCAGTGCTTAGCACTTGGGAAAGTGGCTACTGTGAAAGAGGTCTTAGGGCTAAAACACAAGGCAAAAATTCCCTGCCTAATTTGGGGCCAAAACATCTGGGGGGCAAAAAGCTGGGGGTGAAACATCCGGGGGCAAACTGCTGGGCACGAAACATCAAGGGGCGAAACATCCGGGGGCAAAACATCCGGGGGCGAACTGCTGGGGGCGAAACATCCGGGGGCGAACTGCTGGGGGCGAAACATCCGGGGGTGAAACATCCGGGGGCGAACTGCTGGGGGCGAAACATCTGGGGGCGAACTGCTGGGGGCGAAACATCCGGGGGCGAAATGTGCAGGGGCGAACTGCTGGGGGCATAATGTGCGGGGGCGAACTGCTGGGGGCGAAACATCCGGGGGCTAAACATCCGGGGGCGAAACATCCGGGGGCGAACTGCTGGGGGCAAAATGTGCGGGGGCGAACTGCTGGGGACGAAACATCCGGAGGCGAAACATCCGGGGGCGAAACATCCGGGGGCGAACTGCTGGGGGCGAAACATCCGGGGGCGAACTGCTGGGGGCGAAACATCCGGGGGCGAAACATCCGGGGGCGAAACATCCGGGGGCGAACTGCTGGGGGCGAAATGTGCGGGGGCGAAATGTGCGGGGGCGAAACATCCTGGGGGCGGAATGCTGGGGGCGAAATGTTCGGGGGCGAAGTGTACCTGGGGGCGAACTGCAGGGGGCGAAATGCTGGGGGCGACCTGCTGGGGGCGAAACTTCCAACTCCCATTTAGCCCCAACCCTAGCCCTAACACTAGCCCTATCCCTAGCCCTAACCCTAGCCCTAACCCTAGCCCTAACCCTACCCCTAACCCTAGCCCTAACCCTACCCCTACTCCTACCCCTAACCCTAACCCTACCCCTAACCCTAGCCCTAACCCTAGCCCTAACCCTAACCCTACCCCTACCCCTAACCCTAGCCCTAAACCTACCCCTAACCCTACCCCTAACCCTAACCCTACTTTTAGCCCCAACTGCTGTTCTCCTGCCGGCTGGCAGATGGAGACAGATGGCGGGCGCACTGCGCATGCGCCCGCCATTTTCTTCTGCCGGCGGCCAGGAGGAGCAGCAAGAGGATCCAGGGACACAGGTGAGTATTGTAGGGTCCCCGAATCCCCCTATTTCTCTGTCCTCTGATGTGCGATCACATCAGAGGACAGAGAATTACACTTTACTTTTTTTTTTTTTGCGGTCGCCGGTAAACAGTTAATTACCGGCGATCGCAAAACAGGGGTCGGTAAAACCAACCCCGATCATGCTCTTTGGGGTCTCGGCTACCCCCGGCAGCCGAGACCCCAAAGATTCTCGCAGGGCCGGCCGGCGGGCGCACTGCGCATGCGCCCGCCATTTTGAAGATGGCGGTGCCCACCGGGAGACACGGGGAGCACCGGGGGAGCTAGGTAAGTATTGGGGGGCCACCTGGGACCCCTTTTCTCTGTCCTCCGATGTGCGATCACTTCGGAGGACAGAGAAATTAAAAAGAAATCGCGTTTTTTTTTTGCGATCGCCGGTAAACGGTTAATTACCGGCGATCGCAAATGCGGGGTGGGTTAAAAAAAAACCCGAATCATGTTCTCTGGGGTCTCGGCTACCCCCGGCAGCCGAGACCCCGGAGAAAATCCGACTCTGGGGGGTGCTATTCACTTTTTCCACAGCACCGTTAATTAACGGCGCTGTGGTTTAAGTACCCTTAGCGGCCGCCGTTAAAAGGCGTATCAGCGGTCGCTAAGGGGTTAAATTCCTTCCTCGGACTGAGCTGCGCTATTGGTTAGTCAAACCGGTGGCTTCTCCCCGCCCACTGACAGTGACTGACAAGTCACATGTAGGCAGAGTCATATCAATCCAGGACAGCGAGCTTGAAGAAGTTGCCGGGGGCCATCCTCTCTGACTAGTACACAGAGCGAAACATACAAGGCTGGGATTGCACAGCTGGTGCCTGATACATGCTGCCCACAGATTGGGCAACATGTATAAGGTGTCAGGATTTCTTTATGGATTTTAAAGGGAACCTGTCACCAGGTTTGGCCTATACAAGTTACGGCCACCGCCTTTCAGGGCTTAGCTACAGCATTCTATAATGCTGTAGATAAGCCCCCGATCTAACCTGCAAGAGAAGAAAAATAACTTATTATACTCACCTGCAGGGCGATCCGGTCTGATGGGTGTCACAGGTACTGGTCTGTCGCTTCTCATATCCTTGCGATGCCCCTCTCCTGCTTGCTTCACAGGATCCATGGCATCACGCTCCTGTGCAGGCGTACTTGTCTGCCCTGCTGAGGGCAGAGCAAATTCCTGCAGTGCAGCAGATGCCGGCCTCTCTGACCTTTCCTGGAACCTGCACACTGCAGTACTTTGCTTTGCCCTCAACAGGGCAGAGAACTACGCCAGTACAGGAGCGCAATGCCGGGAAACCCATGTGGATGATGCATGGATGCGTCATCCATATGAAGCGAGCAGCCGGGCGGCATCACAAGAAGAGGGGAGGCACCGGACCGGGACCTGCGACACCCATCAGACCGGACCGCCGCAGTTGAGTATAATAAAATTTATTTTTCTTCTCTTGCAGGTCGGATCGGGGGCTTATATACAGGATTATAGAATGCTGTAGATAAGCCCTGAAAGGAGGTGGCCGTAACTCGTATTGGCCCAACCTGGTGATAGGTTCCCTTTAAGGATGGCCAAACCTCTCAACCCCCCAGCAATCCAGAAGTGGTCAATCAAAGTTGAAAATGTCTAAAAGTCTTTGAGTCCCCAACATAATGTAAATGACATGCTGTATTCTTTGAATAAATAAATCAATACATATTTTTTGTCTGTGACATCTAAGGTAATTCTGTCACTTGATTGTCCTTTGTTTTGACTTGAAATAACCCTTTACTTAGCAATAAAGATTTTACTGTCTATTGTGATTGCATTCATTGCATACAGTTAAAATTCCATTTATTCCCCATTTAATTGTTATACTTAAATGTTGTTCTAAGGATTTTCAGTGGCTCAGTGGTTAGCCCTGTTATTTTACAGCTCTGGGGTGCAGGGTTCAAATCCCACCAAGCACAACATCTCCAAGGAGTTTGTATGGACTCCCTGTGTTTGTGTGGGCTTCCTCCAGGTTCTCAGGTTTCCTCCCACATTCCAAAGACATACTGATAGGTAATTTAGATTGTTAGCCCAATTAGGAACAGTGATGATGTCTATTAAGTGCTGCAGAATAAGATAGATACATTTTAGATTTATAGTGTATTCTATTTTCAATGCACAACCCAGTAACTTATTAGTTTGTCAGACTAGGTACCAAGAAGGTGCCATAGGGTCACCACTCCAGAAAATCATGTGAAAAAGGAGAGCAGAGTATAATGGTTAAAAAGACTAATTTTAATTAAAGGACAAGGTAGCCATATAGTTAAAAAAAAAGTACAAACAAGACAAACAGAGCAATTATAGAAGAATTAAAAGAGTGTCCGCAGCATCTCAATATCATGAATGGAAAAATGTCCCTATTGCTAAAAACAGCACAACATTTTACCCTCAAAAATTTGAGAGGACTCAGGAGCTGAAAGAACCGGATGGATACAATTCCCAAAATGTGTTTTGCGTGGATATTATCCCTGTTTTCTCAAGGGGAGGTATCTCTCTGTCCTCTCCCAGAGAAAGAGAAAAGGGGTCCTAGGGGCCAGGGAAGTGAGGAATCCACCCGTGGCACCCGAATTCACAGGTGGAAGTTGGGTGGAGGGACCAGGTCACAGGGGGGACCAGCCCCAGACTAGTGGAGGAACTTCAAGTTTTAGCTAGCAAACCGGAGCCTGTGGTACCTGTATGTGCCACAGCCAAATCCACACACATTCACTGAAAAGGCAGCCATAGAGGGTCGTGGGGACCAGGAGAGCATCGCCAGACAGGACCCGAGGCTGCTGGCTTGGGACACTGTGTGTGAGGTGCCGGGCAGGAGGGCGAAGCCAGCGTAGAAAGATGGCCTAGAAAGGTACACAAGAAGGGAGTCTCAGTAAAGTGCACCCAAATTACCTGAGAGCTGGCTGGACCACAGATCCGGAGGACATAGCACCCAGCTGGAGACTGTAACCAACCGACTGTGAGTAAAATGTGAAAACTGCACCCTGCTGTGTCCTCAGAATTATTACTGTGTCACCTGCCCTGTACTACAACAGTCCATCATTGACTTTAACACTTTAACTGCCCTGGGGCCTAGCTCTACCTGTGGAGAGCTGTAACACCTCTGCTGTGTCACCAACTGCCTCAGTGGACCTGAACTGCAGTGTCGGCCATTTTCTTATTGCCGAATACCACGGATGGCGTCACAAACTAATCCCCTATAAACTTTATTTCCCCTTCATTTCAATTTTCTTGGACGCCCAGGGACACGGACCGGGTCACTGCTGCCATGACAACCCCTGACGAACCGTCAGATCCAGCCCTAGTACCCCATGACCCTAGCGGGCGCTCCAGTGAGACCTGGTAAGTGGCCAGAAGCACCCAGGATGCCAGGCCAAGGACATGGAGCACAGAAGTGAAGCCTAACTACCAAGGAGGACCCGGACTGGACATCGGACTTGGGCAGTTTGAATCGAATTGCTCACCTCCAATTCTCTGTTAGTATATTCCACACTTAATTGCCAGCTCTGAGGCACTAAAAATTGACATCATTAGACATTAACTGATGATTAGTTGCAAGGATAAATTCTCAATAAGCCAAACTTGATTCACCATTTCATACATCTGTTTTCATAATGGTCTCTCACCAAAGATATCTAGTAAGCCATTTTTGCTCCATTTTTACTCTTGAAGTAAATGTGTTCTCTGAGTTGGGCTACGCTCTTCTCATATTGATATCATGGATTCCTCTTTACAGGAGCCTAGACAAATGTGACAGATCCATTTTCATCTGTTTTGTAACAGATGTTAATGGATCCCATTGACATAATGAGTCCATCAGGTTTCTATTTCCTTACAAGTAAATAGCACAGCAGACTCTTAAAGAGCATCAATCATTTTTGCACAAATCCATTTCGAAAAATATAATAAATATATTTCACATTTGGAGATTTCTTTTCTCCTGTCTGGCATGTGATTTACAGAGGTTATTCCCCTGGATGCTCATGAATATTAATGAGATATTTCCACCTACATACTTTCTGCTGACTTGCTAATCATATGACTGTGCTACAATGAACATGATTGGTGAAAACTCTCACTGAATATGCCTGAATAATTATCCCATAAAGTCATTCAAAGACAAGACTCTTAGACTTAGGGTCACACAAGCGTATAAAAAAATCGGTCCACTTTTCATCCGGAAAAGTGGTACGATTTTTTTTCTCACTTGTCATCTGTATGCAATCCGTTTTTTGTTTTTTTTTACTCAGCAGTTATTAATTATTTACAGGCCCAATTGCAGTTTTATGCTACAAAATTGCAATGCATCCGTAAATATTGGAATATATATTGTGGCTCCTTACAGCGTCCAATTTTTTTCTCGCACCCATAGACTTAAATGGATGAGTGTCTTCCAATGTCGGAGTCAAGTCGCAGCATGCTGCAATTTATTTCACAGGCAGATTGTGTCAGTGGAAAAAAATGGTCATCAGCACTGCCTCATTGAATTATATTGGCCCAAGTGCTATCTGATAAATAATCGGATAAAACTCGTTTAGTTTATACGGTGGTGTGAGCACCACCAACACTAAACCTATAAAATCAAACAAACAAAAAACAGTTAGCTGCAGAAAAAACACACCATAAGTTAGTCTGTAAAATTTAAAATAATTTTTGCAGAGAGCATAAGTTCTAACTTTCTCCAGATCCCTTCCATTTTAGATGACAGATGAAAGAGGGTGAGGTGTTAAGGTGGCCACTCACATCAGATACAAGTAGGTTGATGGTTGAGCAACTAGAGAATGAATACATCTTAGATTGTCACGCCAATGCGTTGGTACCCATTTTCCTCGACATTGGCTGTTAGTTATTCAAACTTCAATCGTGGAACTTTTGGATCTTTTATACTTGGAAGGCTTGTTAACAGATAATGAAAGTCTGTCATCTCTTGGCTAAAATGACATTTGTTGTTTTTATTTATTATGTATTTCTTATATAGAGCCATCTAGTGATGACCAAACTTGCTCAGATAACGTCTTATCCGAGCATGCCCGGGTGTTATCCGAGTACCTGGGCGTGCTCGTATTCTATGTTCATTCCCTGCAGCTGCATGATTTGTGGCTCTTAGACTGACTCAACACATGTAAGGATTAGGGTTGAGCGAAACGGGTCGAACATTTTCAAAAGTCGGCGACTTTTGACAAAGTCGGGTTTCATGAAACCCGATCCGACCCCTGTGCGGGGTCGGCCATGCGGTACGCAACTTTCGCGCCAAAGTCGCATTTCAATGACGCGAAAAGCGCCATTTCTCAGCCAATGAAGGTAAACGCAGAGTGTGGGCAGCGTGATGACATAGGTTCTGGTCCCCACCATCTTAGAGAAGGGCATTGCAGTGATTGGCTTGCTGTCCGCGGCGTCACAGGGGCTATAAAGGGGCGTTCCCGCCGACCGCCATGTTACTGCTGCTGATCTGAGCCTAGGGAGAGGTTGCTGCCGCTTCGTCAGAAGCAGGGATAGCGTTAGGCAGGGTCCATTAACCACCAAACCGCTTGTGCTGTAGCGATTTCCACTGCCCAACACCACCTTCGGTGTGCAGGGACAGTGGAAGCTACATTTTTTTTTTTTTCCCCTCAGCGCTGTAGCTCATTGGGCTGCCCTAGAAGGCTCCCTGATAGCTGCATTGCTGTGTGTATGCCGCTGTGCAAACCAACTGCTTTTTTCAAAGCACAAATCCTCTTGTTCCTTCCTTTCTGCACAGCTATCTTGTTTGTTTGTCCACACTTTTTATTTAATTTGTGCATCAGTCCACTCCTTATTGCTGCCTGCCATACCTGGCTGAGATTACTGCAGGGAGATAGTAATTGAAGGACAGTTCCTTTTTTTTTTTTTTTTTTTTGTGGGAGATTAAGATTGGCATTTCTGCTAGAGTGCCATCCCTGTCTGTGTCATCTCTCACTCAGTGGGCCATAGAAAGCCTATTTATTTTTTTGCTTGATTTGGGTTCTAAAATCTACCTGAAAAAATCACTACATCAATCAGTGGGAGAAAAATATTGGCCTCAGGGCTTGTGTGCCACTCCTTACTCCTGTGTGTGCCATCTCTCAGTGGGCCATAGAAAGCCTATTTATTTTTTTGCTTGATTTGGGTTCCAAAATCTACCTGAAAAAATCAATAAATCAATCAGTGGGAGATTAATATTGGCCTTTGGGCTTGTGTGCCAGTCCTAAGCGTGCCATCTCTCTCTCTCAGATAGTGGGCCATAGAAAGCCTATTTATTATTTTTTTTTATTGGGTTTATAAATTTTCCCTGGAAAAAAAAAAAAAAGTGGGAGATTAATATTGGCCTCTGGGCTTGTGTGCCAGTCCTGAGCGTGCCATCTCTCTCACAAATAGTGGGCCATAGAAAGCCTATTTATTTTTTTGGTTGATTTGGGTTCTAAATTCTACCTGAAAAAATCAATAAATCAATCAGTGGGAGATAAATATTGGCCTCTGGGCTTGTGTGCCACTCCTGACTCCTGTGTGCGTCCTCTCTCACTCAGTGGGCCCTAGAAAGCCTATTTTTTGTTTTATTTGTTTTCTAAATTCTCCCTGAAAAAAATCATTTTATTTTATTTGGTTTCTAAATTATACCTGAAAAAAATCATTTTTTTTTTTTCTAAAGTCTCCCTGAAAAAACAAAACAAAAACAAATCGGTGGGAGATTAATATTGCCCTTTCTGCTTGTGTGCCAGTCTTGACTCCTGGGTGTGCCATCTCTCTCTCTCTCTCCAATTGTGGGCCATAGAAAGCCTATTAATTTTTTTGCTTGATTTGGGTTCCAAAATCTACCTGAAAAAATCACTAAATCAATCAGTGGGAGATAAATATTGGCCTCTGGGCTTGTGTGCCACTCCTGACTCCTGTGTGCGTCCTCTCTCACTCAGTGGGCCCTAGAAAGCCTATTTTTTGTTATATTTGTTTTCTAAATTCTCCCTGAAAAAATCATTTTATTTTATTTGGTTTCTAAATTATTCCTGAAAAAAAATCATTTTTTTTGTATTTTTTTTTTCTAAAGTCTCCCTGAAGAAAAAACAAAAACAAACAAATCAGTGGGAGATTAATATTGCCCTTTCTGCTTGTGTGCCAGTCTTGACTCCTGGGTGTGCCATCTCTCTCTCTCTCTCCAATTGTGGGCCATAGAAAGCCTATTAATTTTTTTGCTTGATTTGGGTTCCAAAATCTACCTGAAAAAATCACTAAATCAATCAGTGGGAGATAAATATTGGCCTCTGGGCTTGTGTGCCACTCCTGACTCCTGTGTGCGTCCTCTCTCACTCACTGGGCCCTAGAAAGGCTATTTTATGTTTTATTTGTTTTCTAAATTCTCCCTGAAAAAATCATTTCATTTTATTTGGTTTATAAATTCTTCCTTAAAAAATAATTTTTTTTTTTTTTTTCTAAAGTCTCCTTTTTAAAAAAAAAAAACACAAATCAGTGGGAGATTAATATTTACATTTGCGCTTCAGTGACAGTCCTGCGTGTGTGGCATCTCTCTCATTTGTTGCCACCAACAACAGAGTGTGTAACATTGTGCCTGATTTTCGTTGTGGTCTCACCCACCTGTAAAGGGGTAGCTAAATCATACTGAAGTTATAGCTCACTGTGTAAGTTGTGTGACTGCAACAAATACCGTTAGTTTGGTAACGTTTTTAAAACAATGAGGAAGTCTGGTGGAAGAGGTCGTGGCCGGGGGCGTTCATTGTCAGCTGGTAATGAGGGTAGTGGTAGTGGTGGAGCATCAGGTGGTCGTGGGAAAAAAAATATTGCACCTAAGTCTGGAGCTGTGGAGCCAGGTTCGTCGTCTGGCTACACAAGGCCTCGAACGCTCCCTTTTCTGGGAGTAGGAAAACCGCTTTTAAAGCCGGAGCAGCAAGAGCAAGTTTTGGCTTATCTTGCTGACTCAGCCTCTAGCTCTTTTGCCTCCTCTCGTGAAACTGGTAAAAGTAAAAGCAGCGCGTCGTTAGTGGATGTTCACGGTCAGGGACAAGTCGCTTCCTTGTCCTCTTCAGCAAAAACAACAACAGAGAAGAATGCAGCAGGCGACACAACGGGTTACTCCATGGAGCTCTTTACACATACCGTCCCTGGCTTAGAAAGTGAAGCAGTTAACAGTCCATGCCCATTACAAGTTGAATCTGACATGGAGTGCACTGATGCACAGCCACAGCCAGACTACTATGCTGGTCCTTTGACTCAGACCACAACATTGCCCTCGCAGGGTGCTGATCAAGAATCAGACCCTGATGAGACTATGTTGCCCCATCACAAACGCTATACCACCGACCGACAAGGTGACACAGACGAAGTTGCACACGAGCTACAAGAAGAGGTAATAGATGACCCAGTTCTTGACCCCGATTGGCAGCCATTGGGGGAACAGGGTGCAGGCGGCAGCAGTTCTGAAGCGGAGGAAGAGGGGCCGCAGCAGGCATCAACATCGCAACAGGTTCCATCTGCCGGGCCCGTATCTTGCCCAAAACGCGTGGCAAAGTCAAAACCTGTTGGAGGACAGCGTGGCCATCCGGTTAAAGCTCAGTCTGCAATGCCTGAAAAGGTATCCGATGCTAGAAAGAGTGCAGTCTGGCATTTTTTTAAACAACATCCAATTGATCAGCGCAAAGTCATCTGTCAAAAATGTTCAACTACCTTAAGCAGAGGGCAGAATCTGAAAAGTCTCAATACAAGTTGCATGCATAGACATTTAACCACCATGCATTTGCAAGCTTGGACTAATTACCAAACGTCCCTTAAGGTTGTAGCACCCTCGGCCAATGAAGCTAGTCATCAACGCAACATCCCTTCCGGCAGTGTAGGGCCACAATTTTCTGCACCACCTGCAGTATCTGTGCAGGTTTCTTTGCCAGGCCAAAGAAGTCAGGGTCAGGGAATCACCAGTTTCGTAGTAGGAAACACTGCATCTAGGGCACCGGCGGCAACAATACCATCTCCCACCGTCTCTCAGTCTGCCATGTCCACCGGCACCCCCGCTAGTTCCACGATCTCCAGCTCTCCAGTCCAGCTCACCCTACATGAGACTATGGTTAGAAAAAGGAAGTACTTAGCCTCGCATCCGCGTACACAGGGTTTGAACGCCCACATAGCTAGACTAATCTCGTTAGAGATGATGCCCTACCGGTTAGTTGAAAGCGAAGCTTTCAAAGCCCTGATGGACTACGCTGTACCACGCTACGAGCTACCCAGTCGACACTTTTTTTCCAGAAAAGCCATCCCAGCCCTCCACCAGCATGTTAAAGAGCGCATCGTCCATGCACTCAGGCAATCAGTGAGCACAAAGGTGCACCTGACAACAGATGCATGGACCAGTAGGCATGGCCAGGGACGTTACGTGTCCATCACGGCACACTGGGTAAATGTGGTGGATGCAGGGTCCACAGGGGACAGCAAGTTTGGGACAGTTCTGCCTAGCCCACAGTCTAGGAAACAGTTGGCTGTAGCCATTCGCACCCCCTCCTCCTCCTCGTCCTCCTGCAGAAGCGAGACCTCGTCCACAGACCGCAGTCGCACAACCACTCCATCCGCAGCTGCCACTGTTGCACACCAGGTCTCCCATTATGGGGCAGCTACTGGCAAACGTCAGCAGGCTGTATTGGCTATGAAGTGTTTGGGCGACAACAGACACACCACTGAAGTTCTGTCCGAGTTCTTGCAGAAAGAAACGCCGTCGTGTCTGGGCACTGTAGATCTTGAGGCAGGCAAGGTAGTGAGTGATAACGGAAGGAATTTCATGGCTGCCATCTCCATTTCCCAACTGAAACACATTCCTTGCCTGGCTCACACCTTAAACCTGGTGGTGCAGTGCTTCCTGAAAAGTTATCCGGGGTTATCCGACCTGCTCCTCAAAGTGCGTGGACTTTGCTCACATATCCGCCGTTCGCCCGTACACTCCAGCCGTATGCAGACCTATCAGCGTTCTTTGAACCTTCCCCAGCATCGCCTAATCATAGACGTTGCAACAAGGTGGAACTCAACACTGCACATGCTTCAGAGACTGTGTGAACAGAGGCGGGCTGTTATGTTTTTGTGGGAGGATACACATACACGGGCAGGCAGTAGGATGGCAGACATGGAGTTGTCAGGTGTGCAGTGGTCGAAGATTCAAGACATGTGTCAAGTCCTTCAGTGTTTTGAGGAATGCACACGGCTGGTTAGTGCAGACAACGCCATAATAAGCATGAGCATCCCCCTAATGCGTCTGCTGATGCAAAGTTTGACGCACATAAAGGATCAGGCGTCTGCAGCTGAGGAAGAGGAAAGCCTTGATGACAGTCAGCCATTGTCTGGCCAGGGCAGTGTACAGGACGAGGTAGCGGGCGAAGAGGAGGAGGAGGACGAGGAGGATGATGGGGATGATTATATTTTTAATGAGGAAGCTTTTCCGGGGCCAGTGGAAATTGTTGGCGCGGCAAGGCCGGGTTCTGGTTTTTGGAGGGACACAAGTGACGTGGATTTGCCTGAAACTGCCCCTCAACCAAGCACAACCACAGATTTGAGAACTGGAACTTTGGCCCACATGGCGGATTATGCCTTACGTATCCTCAAAAGGGACACACGCATAACAAAAATGATGAACGATGACGATTACTGGTTGGCCTGCCTCCTTGATCCTCGCTATAAAGGCAAATTGCAAAATATAATGCCACATGAGAACTTGGAACTAATATTAGCAACCAAACAATCAACTCTTGTTGACCGTTTGCTTCTGGCATTCCCTGCACACAGCGCCCGTGATCGTTCTAACACGAGCTGCAGGGGCCAGCAGACCAGAGGTGTTAGAGGGGCAGAAATCAGAAGTGGCGTTGGCCAGAGGGGTTTTCTGACCAGGTTGTGGAGTGATTTTGCTATGACCGCAGACAGGACAGGTACTGCAGCATCAATTCAAAGTGACAGGAGACAACATTTGTCCAGTATGGTTACTAACTATTTTTCATCCCTTATTGATGTTCTCCCTCAACCGTCATTCCCATTTGATTACTGGGCATCAAAATTAGACACCTGGCCAGAATTGGCAGAATATGCATTGCAGGAGCTTGCTTGCCCGGCAGCTAGTGTCCTATCAGAAAGAGTATTCAGTGCTGCAGGTTCAATACTAACAGAAAAAAAGGACTCGTCTGGCTACCCAAAATGTAGATGATCTAACCTTCATTAAAATGAACCACAACTGGATTTCGAAATCTTTTGCCCCACCTTGCCCGGCTGACACCTAGCTTTCCTATGTAAAGGTCTTGCCTGTGGACTATTCTGAACGACTTTTCCAATCTCGTAATTTGCAGCACCTGATTGTCCAGCATCCGACATGTTAACACCTCCCTAAATGGCCAAAGTCCCCACACGGGGCCGTGGTATCGCCACTTGGCGCCAGCACCCGTGAGAGTACTGTTTGTCTGAAGAGGTGGGTGTGCCCGCTTTTGGTCGATGGCACTGCCACTAGGTCCCTCATAGTACAATAAAGTGTCTGGCGGTGGTGGTGCGCACCCAACGTCAGACACACCGTTGTAATATGAGGGGCCCTGGGCCTGTACCGCCGGCCACAAGACAGTCCCCCCCCCCAGGTCAAACAGTGCTCTACCACTTGCAAAATTTTCTCTCACAGCTCCACCAATGTTTAGTCTATGCGCTGACATCCTTCAATGCCTGGCACTGTCAATACCATTGTATTGACATTTTTCTTATGTTAGGCCTTCGAAGCCTGTCTGCGGTCACTCCTTCCACTAGGCCTCCACTGACCTGTCTACTGCTGCCCGGGTTCCCCTGGAACCAATTTTAAATTGCCTACAGCCAGCCCAATTTATTATGTTAGGGCTTCGAAGCCTGTCTGCGGTCCCTCCTTCCACTAGGCCTCCACTGACCTGTCTACTGCTGCCCGGGTTCCCATTGGAACCAATTTTAAATTGCCTACAGCCAGCCCAATTTATTATGTTAGGGCTTCGAAGCCTGTCTGCGGTCCCTACTTCCACTAGGCCTCCACTGACCTGTCTACAGCTGCCCGGGTTCCCCTGGAACCAATTTTAAATTGCCTACAGCCAGCCCAATTTATTATGTTAGGGCTTCGAAGCCTGTCTGCGGTCCCTCCTTCCACTAGGCCTCCACTGACCTGTCTACTGCTGCCCGGGTTCCCCTGGAACCAATTTTAAATTGCCTACAGCCCGCCCAATTTATTATGTTAGGGCTTCGAAGCCTGTCTGCGGTCCCTCCTTCCACTAGGCCTCCACTGACCTGTCTACTGCCGCCCGTGTTCCCCTGGAACCAATTGTAAATTGCCTACAGCCAGGCCAATTTATTATGTTAGGGCTTCGAAGCCTGTCTGCGGTCCCTCCTTCCACTAGGCCTCCACTGACCTGTCTACTGCTGCCCGTGTTCCCCTGGAACCAATTGTAAATTGCCTACATCCCAATTTTTGTTATGTTAGACCTTCGAAGCCTGTCTGCGGCCCGTTTTTCCACTACTACTACACTGACCAGGCCACTGCTGCCCGTGTTCCCCTGGAACCAATTTTAAATTGCCTACAGCCAGCCCAATTTATTATGTTAGGGCTTCGAAGCCTGTCTGCGGTCCCTCCTTCCACTAGGCCTCCACTGACCTGTCTACTGCTGCCCGGGTTCCCCTGGAACCAATTTTAAATTGCCTACAGCCAGCCCAATTTATTATGTTAGGGCTTCGAAGCCTGTCTGTGGTCCCTCCTTCCACTAGGCCTCCACTGACCTGTCTACTGCCGCCCGTGTTCCCCTGGAACCAATTGTAAATTGCCTACAGCCAGGCCAATTTATTATGTTAGGGCTTCGAAGCCTGTCTGCGGTCCCTCCTTCCACTAGGCCTCCACTGACCTGTCTACTGCTGCCCGTGTACCCCTTGAACCAACATCAGAAAATATAAAAATAAGTATTTTGCTTATAAAAAAGAAAATACTGGAGAGATATCAAATGCAGACATTTTAACATTAAAAACAAACACATACAACAAAAATCTGGTACAGTACTAAAAATGGCCACCAGCTACAATAACTTTCTCCTGCAAGTAGTTAACTGAAAGTTTTTTTCAATTTAAAACACAGATATGGCATCCACCGAGTGTTGTCCTGTCGCGTCTTCTTTATATTATTGCCAAGAAGATGCAAAACAATGAAAATAATAAAATCATTATTTACCAAAAGAATAGAGTAAGTCAAAACAACATTGCAAATAAACATTCATTACAAATAAAGAAGCAGGGCGCGTCCGAGGGTGAGTATATACCTAATAAGAATATAATCACCCTCGGACGCGCCCTGCTTCTTTCCGACAGCTTTCCTTCCTAAGAATCAGCCCTTCCGTGGTGTAGAGAGAGGGCTTGTTACACTCCAAGGTGTTCCCCAGGTTGCCTTTCCTGAGCTTCGATCTTCATGCTCTCGTTTAGTAGTTGTTGTAAACTACACTGCATTAGGCCTACAAATTGGGTATGGGGTGTAGAGAGATGGTGTGTTCCACTCCAAGGTGTTCTCCAGGTTGCCTTTCCTGAGCTTCGATCTTCCGGCTCTCGTTTAGTAGTTCTTGGAAACTACACTGCATTAGGCCTACAAATTGGGTATGGGGTGTAGAGAGATGATGTGTTCCACTCCAAGGTGTTCTCCAGGTTGCCTTTCCTGAGCTTCGATCTTCCGGCTCTCGTTTAGTAGTTGTTGGAAACTACACTGCATTAGGCCTACAAATTGGGTATGGGGTGTAGAGAGATGGTGTGTTCCACTCCAAGGTGTTCTCCAGGTTGCCTTTCCTGAGCTTCGATCTTCCGGCTCTCGTTTAGTAGTTCTTGGAAACTACACTGCATTAGGCCTACAAATTGGGTATGGGGTGTAGAGAGATGGTGTGTTCCACTCCAAGGTGTTCTCCAGGTTGCCTTTCCTGAGCTTCGATCTTCCGGCTCTCGTTTAGTAGTTGTTGGAAACTACACTGCATTAGGCCTACAAATTGGGTATGGGGTGTAGAGAGATGGTGTGTTCCACTCCAAGGTGTTCTCCAGGTTGCCTTTCCTGAGCTTCGATCTTCCGGCTCTCGTTTAGTAGTTGTTGGAAACTACACTGCATTAGGCCTACAAATTGGGTATGGGGTGTAGAGAGATGGTGTGTTCCACTCCAAGGTGTTCCCCAGGTTTTCTCGCCAATGCTTCGATCTTCATGCTCTCGTTTAGTAGTTGTTGGAAACTACGCTGCATTAGGCCTACAAATTGGATATGGGGTGTAGAGATGGTGTGTTCCACTCCAAGGTGTTCTCCAGGTTGCCTTTCCTGAGCTTCGATCTTCCGGCTCTCGTTTAGTAGTTCTTGGAAACTACACTGCATTAGGCCTACAAATTGGGTATGGGGTGTAGAGAGATGGTGTGTTCCACTCCAAGGTGTTCTCCAGGTTGCCTTTCCTGAGCTTCGATCTTCCGGCTCTCGTTTAGTAGTTGTTGGAAACTACGCTGCATTAGGCCTACAAATTGGGTATGGGGTGTAGAGAGATGGTGTGTTCCACTCCAAGGTGTTCCCCAGGTTTCCTCGCCAATGCTTCGATCTTCATGCTCTCGTTTAGTAGTTGTTGGAAACTACGCTGCATTAGGCCTACAAATTGGGTATGGGGTGTAGAGAGATGGTGTGTTCCACTCCAAGGTGTTCTCCAGGTTGCCTTTCCTGAGCTTCGATCTTCCGGCTCTCGTTTAGTAGTTGTTGGAAACTACGCTGCATTAGGCCTACAAATTGGGTATGGGGTGTAGAGAGATGGTGTGTTCCACTCCAAGGTGTTCCCCAGGTTTCCTCGCCAATGCTTCGATCTTCATGCTCTCGTTTAGTAGTTGTTGGAAACTACGCTGCATTAGGCCTACAAATTGGGTATGGGGTGTAGAGAGATGGTGTGTTCCACTCCAAGGTGTTCTCCAGGTTGCCTTTCCTGAGCTTCGATCTTCCGGCTCTCGTTTAGTAGTTGTTGGAAACTACGCTGCATTAGGCCTACAAATTGGGTATGGGGTGTAGAGAGATGGTGTGTTCCACTCCAAGGTGTTCCCCAGGTTTCCTCGCCAATGCTTCGATCTTCATGCTCTCGTTTAGTAGTTGTTGGAAACTACGCTGCATTAGGCCTACAAATTGGGTATGGGGTGTAGAGAGATGGTGTGTTCCACTCCAAGGTGTTCTCCAGGTTGCCTTTCCTGAGCTTCGATCTTCCGGCTCTCGTTTAGTAGTTCTTGGAAACTACACTGCATTAGGCCTACAAATTGGGTATGGGGTGTAGAGAGATGGTGTGTTCCACTCCAAGGTGTTCTCCAGGTTGCCTTTCCTGAGCTTCGATCTTCCGGCTCTCGTTTAGTAGTTCTTGGAAACTACACTGCATTAGGCCTACAAATTGGGTATGGGGTGTAGAGAGATGGTGTGTTCCACTCCAAGGTGTTCTCCAGGTTGCCTTTCCTGAATTTCTATCTTCAGGCTCTCATTAAATTGTGGTTAAACGGAACAACTGCATTTGGCGTACTAGTTGGTTTGGGGCCTACTATCGGTGTCTGCCACTCCTTGCTGTTCTCCTGGTTTCCTGTCCTGAAATTCCGTTTTCAGGCGCTCGTTAAGTAGTTGTTAATGTTAGACTGCATTTGGCCTACTAGTTGGGTTGGGGCCTACTATCGGTGTCTGCCACTCCTTGCTGTTCTCCTCCACTGAACAAAGCTGTGCCGCCTGTTTACTACGGTTGCCAATTTTGAACTGCATTTCGACTACTTACTGATTTGGGCCTACTCTCTGTGTCAGCCTCTCATTCCAGTTGTCCTCCACTGCAATGCCCCCTGGTTATTCCTGTGTTACCAATTTTGAACTTGCATTTAGCCAACTTTATTCTTTGGGCCTATATCTGTGTTTCCTCCTCATCCTGCCCATTGCCCAGCCAGTGATAGATGAGTCTGCTGGTACATTGACCCATAACGCAACATTCCCCGTGCACGCTACACAACAACATTGTGACCCTGCTGAAAGTCAGGTTGCTCTTCCCGCATACCATACCACCTTACACGGGGACAAAAAGGAAGGTGCAGATGAAAGTGCAGGTTCCTTCATCAGGTGGGGGGAGGAATACTAGTTGGCGACGTCACTGGCACAGGGCCTCTCATAGTACGCAAAAGTGTTGCTGCCGGTGGGAGGCGCCCCCGCCGTGCAAACACACCGCTGTACTTTGAGGGGCCCTGTGCCAGTGCCAATGCCGAGTGGGCCCCCCCTGCTTGCTCAGGTTCACAGCACTTGCAAAGTTGAAATACTTACCTCTCCCTGCTCCACTGCCGTGACGTGGTCCAGATTTACTGGGCCCACTAATTACTTGAACCAGCCCTACCCACCACAACTTTAGCCAAATGACCCCCAATTTCAAATGCCTTCCAATTATTATAAGGTAAATTACGCTTGACAAGCTTCATTAAGAAGAATGGATGGTTTTGACATTAAAATGGGCACTCTAGGTGTTTTCCTGGCCCCCACTCACTGCCGACTATGCTGCCCCATTGACTTGCATTGGGTTTCGTGTTTCGGTCGATCCCGACTTTACGTCATAATCGGCCGATTTCACTCGACCCGACTTTTGAGATAGTCGGGTTTCGCGAAACCCGGCTCGACTCTAAAAAGGTCAAGGTCGCTCAACTCTAGGAAGGATTGCTTGTTTGTTAGGGTCCCACATGTGTTTGTTAGAATCCCCACATGTGTTGAGGCTGTCTAACATCCGCAAATCATGCAGCTGCAGGGACTCGAACATAATATATGAACATGCCCAGATGCTCGGATAACACCCAAGCATGCTCGGATAAGATGTTATCTGAGCAAGTTCGCTCAACACTAGCGCCATCATGTTTTACACACGCTTTTATCATCACTGCCCCTGCAATCTAAGTTCAATATCAGTATGTCTTTAAAGTGTAGGAGGAAATCGTAGTATCCCCAAACAAACTCGGAGAGAGTACAAACTCCTTGCAGTTGTTGGTCATGGTGGTATTTTAACCGAGGACCCCGATGCACAGCAGAGCAACCAAGCTAACCATTGAGCACCGTGCTGCCCCAATTTCATCCAAAGTAGGGTCCCTCTGTCTCTCAGCCAAATAAAGCATGCATGTTTATTTGGGAGTCAGTCAATAGATGTCTTATGTGTATGGAAAACTGACCAATTTATATTTGAATAAACAAGATAAAATAAGATATATGCTTAATTTAGGTTCAAAGGAATATATTATGAGATGACTTTAAACAATGGTAGACAAGCAAGTTGGGAAGCAAGTGTTATGCAATATACCTACTGGAATCTCTAATACAAAAACTTGTAGAAATTAAGTCATACTAAAATACCACTCTATAAAATTAATAAAACAGAAAAGTTAAAAGTTAATCAACAATCAATTCATGTCCATTGCTACTCTAAAATCATTGGATTTGCAGAGTAATTAGATAAAATTGTGAAGTCCAGAGAACTTATAATAGTCTTCGGCTCAGTGTTTTCTTTCTTTATTTCCAGCTACACCTGAATGAGAGCTGATTTGTTACTTGAGGAATCATTAATTTTACTTCTTCCTGTAGGCTTTTTGTAAATTGTGAAATCAATCCTAACTGACAAAGACTAAAGATAGTGTGCCGTTTGCACAGTCGGCACATTTATATATGTCAGGTAGTCTTTTTATCTTATTTGGTAAAACAATTTGACTCCAAACTTTTCCCCTTGATTACTGATTCATGGAGCTATCCAAATACAATTACAAGTTTTAATCACTCATAAATGAAAATCATGTACATCACCTTTCTAATCAATAACGTAGAAAATAATTGCATTCTCTAACGGTATGTGTAAGCTGTAATGTAGGAATACCAATAAGTGAAACAATCATCCAGCATGCACATAATAGGGCAGATTGATTAAACTAGTGCAAGGTAAAAGTAGAGGAGTTACCCGAAAAAATCAATTAGATTCCACCTCTTATATTTTAGAGGCCTGTTTATAAGTATGATATTATTTCCAATAAATTCTAAAAGAATATCATTATATTATATTATTACATTCACTGTGCAAAACGGAGATCAGAGATAGCAGTTACAGAGGTTTTAACCAATCATTACTCTTCTTCAATATCGCCAGACGATCAGCAGGAGACATAAACCTTAGAAAGGTCAATTGGAAACTAATTATGTAAGATTCTGACAGTGACAAAATAGAGCAGCACAGTTTTTTTCTAGCTTTCTGTCATTTAATTCATGGTAGGCACAATTATTGATGAGAGAGGGGGTACCTTGGAATGGTTTAACCCCTTTACCCCCAAGGGTGGTTTGCACGTTAATGAGCGGCCAATTTTTACCATTCTGACCACTGTTCCTTTATGAGGTTATAACTCTGGAACGCTTCAACGGATCCCGGTGATTCTGACAATGTTTTCTCGGGACATATTGTACTTCATGATGGTGGTAAAATTTCTTTGATATTACCTGCATTTATATGTGAAAAAATGGAAATTTGGTGAAAATTTTGAAAATTTCACAATTTTCCAAATTTGAATTTTTATGCAATTAAATCACAGAGATATGTCACACAAAATACTTAATAAGTAACATTTCCCACACGTCTACTTTACATCAGCACAATTTTGGAACCAAAATTTTTTTTGTTAGGGAGTTATAAGGGTTAAAAGTTGACCAGCAATTTCTCATTTTACAACACCATTTTTTTTAGGGACCACATCTCATTTGAAGTCATTTTGAGGGGTCTATATGATAGAAAATACCCAAGTGTGACACCATTCTAAAAACTGCACCCCTCAAGGTGCTCAAAACCATATTCAAGAAGTTTATTAACTCTTCAGGTGTTTCACAGGAATTTTTGGAATGTTTAAATAAAAATGAACATTTAACTTTTTTTCACAAAAAATTTACTTCAGCTCCAATTTGTTTTATTTTACCAATGGTAACAGGAGAAAATAGACCCCGAAAGTTGTTGTACAATTTGTCCTGAGTACGCTGATACCCCATATGTGGGGGTAAACCACTGTTGGGCGAAAGGGTGAGCTCGAAAGGGAAGAAGCGCCATTTGACTTTTCAATGCAAAATTGACAGGAATTGAGATGGGACGCCATGTTGCGTTTGGAGAGCCACTGATGTGCCTAAACATTAAAATCCCGCACAAGTGACACCATTTTGGAAAGTAGACCCCCTAAGAAACTTATCTAGATGTGTGGTGAGCACTTTGACCCACCAAGTGCTTCACAGAAGTTTATAAGGCAAAGCCGTAAAAATAAAAAATCATATTATTTCACAAAAATTATATTTTCACCCCCAATTTTTTATTTTCCCAAGGGTAAGAGAAGAAATTGCACCCCAAAAGTTGTTGTCCAATTTGTCCTGAGTACGCTGATACCCCATATGTTGGGGCAAACTCCTGTTTGCTCGGAAGGGAAGGAGCACTGTTTTACTTTTTCAACACAGAATTGGCTGGAATTGAGATTGGATGCCAGGTCGTGTTGGAGAGCCCCTGATGTGCCTAAACAGTGGAAACCTCCAATTATAACTGAAACCCTAATCCAAACACACCCCTAACCCTAATCTCAACGGTAACCCTAACCACACCCCTAACCCTGACACACCCCTAACCCTAATCCCAACCCTATTCCCAACCGTAAATGTAATCCAAACCCTAACCCTAACTTTAGCCCCAACCCTAACCCTAGCCCTAACCCTAGCCCTTACCCTAACCCTAGCCCTAACTCTAGCCCTAACCCTAACCCTAGCCCTAACCCTAATGGGAAATGGAAATACTGTATTTTCTGATGTATAAGACTACTTTTTAACCCTTGAAAATCTTCTCAAAAGTCGAGTATCGTCTTATACGCCAGGTGTCGTCTTATAGGGCAGGTGCGGAGTAATCTGCGGTCGCCGCATATTGTGGGGGGAGCGACCCCAATGACAAGGAGAGGGGGCACCTCCCCGGGAAGGTGTAAGTGAAGCAGAGGCGGAGAAGGAGATAATAGTGACAGTAAAGTGACTGATCGCTGAACTGACACTTTGCTGTGCGCTGGTAAGCCACCTCCTTGCAGGACCCGGATGCAGCCCTGTGGCCATTTTGGATCCAGGCCTGCAGGAAGAGGGAGGTAGGAGACCCACAGAGCAACGCGATCACATCTCGTTGCTCTGAGGGTCTGAGGGAAGCACACAGGGAGCCCCCTCCCTGCGTGATGCTTCCCTATACCGCCGGAACACTGCGATTATGTTTGATCACAGTGTGTCGGGGGTTAATGTGCCAGGGGCGGTCCGTGACCGCTCCTGGCACATAGTGCCGGATGTCAGCTGCGATAGTCAGCTGACACCCGGCTGCGATCAGCCGCGCTCCCCCGGTGAGTGCGGCTGATCGCTCTGGACATGCTATTCCGTCCTTGGGAAATAGGGCCCACCCCACATGGATGGAATAGTACGTCCAGTGATAGAAAGGGGTTAAGTCCAGTGTAAAGTTGGACGGACCCCTGGATGTTTGGGTCTTACAGGTTTGGCCAAACAGTTAAAAAAGTTTGGGTTTGGGTACCAGAACAGTACCCGAACCCAAACCAGGACCTCATTAATGGGGGGCCCGAATATCCACTGTGTGCCACCCTGTCATGTGCATGGCAGCGTGGCAAACACTGCTTCTGATCGTCGGTAAAAATATTACCGCTTGTCAGACAGCTGCAGTTCCCACGCTGTCAAATGACAGCATGAGCCCACAGCTGTGATCGGAAGTAAAAAGTTTACATCTGGTCTCTGGCATTGACGGATGGAACTTCTGTTACCATCAGCCTACGCCTGCTGCCGCTAATAACAGTGAGAGCAGGCAATGTGAGTATTCATTTGCTGGCGTCTGCCCTCTAAATACATAATCATTTTAGAAAAAATGCTGTGGGATCCACTGTATTTTTGAAAACCAGTCGGGCAAAACACACAGCTTTGGGTGCAACCCTCAGCTGTCAGCTTTAGCAAGGCTGGTTATCAAGAATAGACAACCTTTTTTGAAAACCAACCAAGCTAAAGAAGACAGCTGGGGGCTGGTATTCTCAGACTGAAAAGGGGCATGACATCGGCCCCTCTCAGCCTAAAAATAGGAGTCCGCAGCTGCCCAGAAATAATAAATGTACCTTTTCTGGGTGACTGTGGGCTGCTATTTTTAGGCTGGGGGAACCAATGTCCATGGTACCTTACCAGCCTGAGAATACCAGCCTCCAGCTATCTACTTTAGCTTGGTTGGTTGTCAAAAATGGGGAGGGACCCCGTGCCATTTTATTTATTTAAATAATTTAAAAAATCGGAGTGGAGACCCCTCTGTTCTTGATAACCGGCCTTGCCAAAGCTGACAGCTGAGGGTTGCAGCTCCCAGCTGTGAGTTTAGCCTGGCTGGGTATCAAAAATACAGGGGAACCTATGCCAATTTTTTTGTAATTATTTATTTAGAGCCCATACGCTAGCTGATGAATAATCCCATCAGCAACCGCCTATTGTTACTGTTATTAGTGGCAGCAGGTGTAAGCAGTAGTCCCATCAGCCGACAGCATGGGAACCGCCACTGTCGGACCAGCGGTAATGATTTTACCACCTATCAGAAGCAGAATTTGCTGTTAAAGCAACATTAAAGCAGCAATCCCTTTAATACTCTAAAACAGCAATAAACTTTTTTAGTGCAAAACAGGATATAGACATTAAGAAAAATACTATAATAAAAACGTATTGTTTTGTTTAGCTTCTGTTGACCGTATTTACACCTTCCTGTTAAACAGCAGAGATGTTTGACAAGTTAGCCCTATTTAATCCCAGGCCATTCTATTTGTTTGCTTCATTTTCAGTGGTTTAAAGTGCCTAATGCATTCGCTTCATGATAATTGTCATGTATTATTTACCATCAGCATTAAATGGCTTTTCCTATCTCCAACAAAATATTCAAGTAGATTAAAACTGTGAGAGCGATGTCTTGCATGCATATGGAAAAGATTTGTAGTTCTTAATTGCTTCTCTGTGGTGTGTGTGTGAAAATAATGCTACACAATTAAAATGATAAATATTTACAAATATTTAATTAAGGACGCACTTAAATGAAGGGAAAGAGTACTGAGGTGCAGGCGTTGCCTATAATACACTGTGAGATAATAAACTATGAGTTCAAGAAATTTCTGATTGTGCCCTACGTGGAAGTATACTAGTGAACTGAATCACTGAATCATATGCAACATGCAACTTCTTAAAGGGAATCTGTCACCTCATTTTGCCACCATAAACTGTGGCCACCGCCATTAGGGGCTTATCTATAGCATTCTGTAATGCTGTAGATAAGCCCCCGATGTAACCTAAAAGATAAGAAAAACAAGTTATATTATACTCACCAGGGAGTAGTCCGGTGCAGTCAGGGCCCGATGGGTGTCGCAGGTCCAGGTCCAGCACCTCCCATCTGCATGCGATGATGTCCTCTTCCTTGCTTCTGTCGCTGCTACTACGCAGGCGTAATTTTCTGCCATGTTGAGGTCAGAGCAAAGTACTGCGTGCGCAGGCACCGGGAAAGGTCAGAAAGGCCCAGCGCCTGCAGTACTTTACACTGCCCTCAACAGGGCAAATCAGTATGCCTGCGCAGGAGCCACAACAGAAGCAAAGAAGAGAACGTCATCACATGAAGATGGGAGGCGTCGGACCTGGACCTGCGACACCCATCGGACCTGGACCACATCGGACCGCCCCCTGGTGAGTATTATTATTATTTATTATTATAGCACCATTTATTCCATGGCGCTTTACATGTGAGGAGGGGTATACATAATAAAAACAAGTTCAATAATCTTAAACAATACAGGTCACAACTGGTACAGAAGGAGAGAGGACCCTGCCCGCGAGGGCTCACAATCTACAAGGGATGGGTGAGGATACAGTAGGCGAGGGTAGAGCTGGTCGTGCAGCGGTTTGGTCGATCAGTGGTTACTGCAGGTTGTAGGCTTGTCAGAAGAGGTGAGTCTTCAGGTTCTTTTTGAAGGTTTCGATAGTAGGCGAGAGTCTGATATGTTGTGGTAGAGTTCCAGAGTAGGGGTGATGCGCAAGAGAAATCTTGTATGTGATTGTGGGAAGAGGAGATAAGAGGGGAGTAGAGAAGGAGATCTTGTGAGGATCGGAGGTTGCATGCAGGAAAGTACCGGGAGACGAGATCACAGATGTATGGAGGAGACAGGTTGTGGATGGCTTTGTAAGTCATGGTTAGGGTTTTGTACTAGAGTCTCTGGGTAATGGGGAGCCAGTGAAGGGATTGTCAGAGGGGAGAGGCCAGGGAATAGCGGGGGGACAGGTGGATTAGTCAAGCAGCAGAGTTTAGAATTGATTGAAGGGGTGCAAGAGTGTTAGAAGGGAGGCCACAGAGCAGGAGGTTACAGTAGTCAAGGCGGGAGATGATGAGGGCATGGACTAGGGTTTTTGCATATTCTTGGTTTAGGAATGTACAGATCCGTGAAATATTTTTGAGTTGAAGGTGGCAGGAAGTGGAAAGGGCTTGGATATGTGGTTTGAAGGAGAGATCAGCGTCAAGGATTACCCCGAGACAGCGAGCTTGTTGGACTGGGGAGAGTGGGCAGCCGTTTACTGTAATCGATAGGTTTGTTGGGGGCGTCGCGTGAGATGGGGGAAAGACGATGAATTCTCTTTTGTCCATGTTTTATAAATCTAGCGGAGAAGAAGGATGAAATAGCGGACAGACATTGACGGATTCTGGTTAGTAGGGTGGTGATATCTGGTCCAGAGATGTAGATCTGCGTGTTGTCAGCATAGAGATGATACTGAAAACAGTGAGATTCTCTGAGCTGTCCCAGGCCAAAGGTGGCAGCTGTCAATCATTCAGCTGCCGTGATAAAAACTAAATCTCCGAGCAGTCATAAATACTCGGAGGTCACCCAAGCATGCTTGGGAAAACTCGAGCAATGAGTACACTCGCTCATCACTACTCATTACTTTTGATTTGAGCCGGTGATGCAACGCACTGTTATTGTGCACAGAGACAGAGACAGAGACAAGAATCTACTGAGTATCTGTTGGAATTGACAATGCCTCTGCCCCCTGATGACATTTCGTTTGAGTATCCCAGCATACACTGGGATTTTCAAATGAAGCATCATTAAAAATGAAGTAGTAAAAAAAATAAAGTAGTTAGTATAGTTAAGGAAGGATAGGGACTATTTAACTAAAGTATATTAGAAAATAGATTAGATCTTGGCATTAAATAGAAAAGCATTTAGAATGATAATTAATTTGTGTTTTGGACTACCTTTTTAATATATGATATTATTTACTTGTGTTAGTTCTATTATTAATATCCTATCCTAAATAACCATAGAAAGTAAATAATGTAACTTATGGCAAGTTTTGTTATTTTTGTTTCTATTAATTGTATTTATTTTGAATATTATATTTTCTTAAACATTAATGTGAACATACCATTAAATAAGTTGAAACATGCAAATAGATTTATTTTTATAGTGTTGTATAGCAATCTTTCACCATTTGAAGGATCTATAACTCTACATAAATAAATAACATTAATAATAATAAACAATTAGCAACAATAGCAACAATAAGAGCTTACATACAACAGCAAAACAGACCTGCACAGATCTGTACTCAAAGGCCATCCATCTGCAGTAACTCTCAAATGTACTGAGAGTACGGACCTTGAGGAATTGGAAAAATAGTAGATGCAATAGATAATCCACAATGATACTATAAATCATTTATATGACTGAAAATATGTCAGGAGATCTTTATAAAACACTATCGCCATATTGACTCTAACAGTACATATGTAAAAATCATTATTTCAGAGGAAAAAAAACAACACTCATAATAATAAGACCTACCAATAAACAAACTCTCCTAACCACAATTTGTAGATCCTCATAATAAATAATCTGAAGCTTAACAAACTTTCAGACCCGAACAGTTAAGCAGGGTTAATGTGATATGTTCCAAGAGTGAGCTGACAGAGGGAGGGGTGAAGGAGGTTTTGGACTGGTAGATGAAGATATTAGCCTCATGAGAGCCAACATGGATTACAGGCAGTAGCTTGTTTTGCATCACAAACTATAGACAATGGAGAGAGGCTGCAAATAGCTGCTGGACTTGAGGTCTCAGGAGGACAGTGCTGTTTAAATAGGCTACATTTACCCATAGTAGCACCAAGCATACAGTACATATATTGAAAGATGTAGACTTTTATTTTGATTTCCAGGGACATATTTTTTTTACTGAGCATTACATATTTTCAGAAGCATTTGTTTAAAAGCCTCGGGGAAGAAAATCTTTGGAAACCAAACCTGAAATACTTTGGAAATCTATTCAGCTGTTCAAGAAGATCAGATAGAACTGAAGGGGAACCAGACTCCTCTTGAACTTAAGATTTAACCTCTTTGTGGTTTCCTTGGTAGTGATGTAAGTAGAACAGAAGACTGTTTCCTGAGGATCATTGCATAAATCCAGGAAGGCGCCACCCACCTGTTCAATAGCAAAACTGACAAAATGAGTACAGTTTTGTGATAAACTGTACATGTATTCATTAAAGAGAATCTGTTAGTAGGATCAAACCTTCTAATTCATCTATATGGGCATGTAGATCATTGGAAACTGAATAAAATGATATCTTGATATCTGTGATCTGATGTCTTACTTGAGAGATATCCACGTTTTTCTTAAATGTAAATCTGTTCAGAACTGTGAGCCGGGCACTGATCTGCATGATAATCTGCCTCCAGAGATTATTGTAAATGAAAGGAAACGTTACCAGTGTGATACATGTTACTAATATAGGACAATAGAACTGAACTTTGTCTCACAACAAACAGCTCTGCTGTATTTAAACAATATTGAAACCATGTCTGGCTGTGAGATGGAAGCTGAGAGGAACCTGCAGATGTGTCAGTTATAGCCACACACAGCTCTGCAGTGAGATCAGGAGAGCAGAGAGCGGTCATTACATGTAACACTGCTAATGTCCCCTTTCATTGAAAATAAGTTGTGGAGGCAGATTCTCAAGCTGATTAGTGTCCAGCCCACAGTCCTGAACATCTAATTTACATATAAGAAAAACATGGATTTCTCTGGAATAAGACATCGTATCGCAGATATCAAGTTATCATTTTATTCTGCTTCCTATAACCTACTTGCCCATATAGACAGCTTAGGAGGGTTGATCCTACTGACAGATTCCATTTAAACATTCTAGAACTAAACTCCTTGACCAGGTGTGACACAGTAACTAGTGTTAATGTACTTTATCAGGTCAGTTCAGTCAAAAATGGAATGAGATGGCCTCTTCCAAAGTTATATAACACTTAAGTAACTAATGATTACAAATACATTAATAAATAGGAAGAATTGAATGGCACTAGGAGCTGTAGTACATTTCAAGGCATACAACAGATGATCCTTCAGGACTAAAAAACCGGTTGCTTTTTGCCACTGGGAACTGGTGCTTCACATATAATAGTCAAAAAGATAGTCCATAGTAAAAAGTAAAAAGAAATGCGGCACTCACCCAGTTTGCAGTGAAGTTGATGTCTTTTATTTTACCATATCAATGTTACAGACATTTTCTTGGAGTCGGCAGGTAAAAAGTGAAGGTGCGGGGAGTGAACAGCAGGACGATGGCCGTTTCGCACACTCAGCACTTCTACGGGACGTCCCCGGTGTTCAGTACTGGTCTTTTCTGTTTCTCTGTGACCCCACCACTATGCAGACTCTTGGGGTAACACTGTACTTCACATGACACAGGAGTATTTTTTACAATGAAAGTCTAGGGAGTATAGAACAAGCCAACTAGTCACAGACAAGCAGTGAAGAATGGCACTGGACATCGGAGAACGAGGCAGAAGATGAGTATATTCATACACTCGATGGGTGGAGAGTGGAATGCGACCCAGCACCAGGCAGAGATGCCGGTCTCAATGCACCTGATCAAGAAAGTTCCTGGAACAACCGATGTCATGAAACACGGTGCACGGGATGCCAGCCAGAAAATAGTACAGCGTAAATGTCCAAGAAGAAAGGAGGCAGTGTGGGAGAAGAAGTGGAGACAACGTAGGTCATATACTCAGACTACATTACATGCATGTACACACATTTAATGCATTCAAAAGTTAGTGCTTCTTTAAACACTGCAAAAACTTCCAAACTCCATGTAGATTTTGCCCTTGGTTGAATGAGTGAGTGGATGTTTTTTTCCCTTTAGTGACCCATATAAGCATGGTAGTGAACTGCTAACAAATGGTAGAATGCTCAGACATCAGCTTAGAAATAATTGTTTGCAGCGCTTATTCCCATCATACCAGAGATTGGGCTGCCACAATATACAAACTGTATGGGGATTGAACAATCATGTTAGCAATCGTTCATCCCCAGTTTAGCCACTTTACAAGGCATTAACGCGATCAATAATCTTCTTATTATATTATTGATCGGCATTCATTCGAGCAGAAAACCTCCTCATGTAAATCTGCTTTTGCTCTGTTGCCCAAGAAGTTTCATTTACATTTAGTACAAGAACTCATAACTCTGTATATAAAATGACCGTACGTAAAGTCAGAAGCAAATATTTTTTTTTAATTCTGTGAAAACTCTCTTCATTCTATGACTGAGTAGAAACTGCAGATCATAAATTCACATTCAGAGTGAGTTAATCTATTCTCAAGCTGTAAAAAGATGATGCCTAAGTTGTCATTGTAATATTTAATGCAATCCCGATCTTCAGTCTGTTGTGGGAAATTAGAAGTGACATATAACCAAAACCACTGGAATTTTACATAATACAGTCAGACAGAATGTGTTTCATTAGCTGTGTCATGCTTGATATAACAGATATACCTCACAAGCGCATGAAGCAAAAGGATATAAAACAAATCTGCAGCAGAAGCATGTTTGGTTCTCCAAATAGGCTATGGCTAATCTTCGATTACAGCACAGCCCTGAAATGACTGCGCCAAGTCTACTGTTCATTTATTACAATTACTACACTGCTAACCATAAAACTCCAGTTACTGTTTCCTTGTGTCTTATTCATTCTATTTTATGATTTAATTTATTCTTAGCAATGTTTTTATTATTAATCACATCTTGTTAATAGTTGCCTCCGGGTTACATAATCTATATTAAATAAATTACCACATTTTATCAAATAGTGCATTATAGGACTCAATGACAGAAAATATAATTTGGGTTGGTATAGGTTTTATCTCCTGGCACAAGGACAGTAAGGGGCAAAACTCATATTTGGGCTGCAGTGCTAACAACAAGCTGTTTGGCAGTTCTGAAGTTGACCTAATGTGTATCCCCGAAAATAAGAGCTACCTTGAAAATAAGCCCTAGATTGATTTTACAGGATCTTTTGAGTATACTTGAAATATAAACCCCACTACAAAAATGAGCTCAAGTTACTGTCAGGGACAGTGTTGGGGGAATGCAAACTGGGCAATTGCCCAGAACCCCTACTGTCCTAGGGGCCTCCAGCATTTTATTCTGAGGTTAAGAGTGCTTAAGGATGTGACCATGATGCCACCAAAGGTTCTTTAACTGCAGGAGCCTAGAGGAACTGAAGAGGAGACAGGCTGGTATTTACTGTATGTGCAGGTTGTATACACAGTGTATTTATATGAAGTGTATGTACAGTTGTGGCCAAAAGTATTGACACCCCTGCAATTCTGTCAGATAATACTCAGTTTCTTCCTGAAAATGATTGCAAACACAAATTCTTTGGTATTATTATCTTCATTTAATTTGTCTTAAATGAAAAAACACAAAAAGAATTGTCCTAAAGCCAAATTGGATATAATTCCACACCAAACATAAAAAAGGGGGTGGACAAAAGTATTGGCACTGTTCAAAAAATCATGTGATGCTTCTCTAATTTGTGAAATTAACAGCACCTGTAACTTACCTGTGGCACCTAACAGGTGTTGGCAATAACTAAGTCACACTTGCAGCCAGTTGACATCCTTGTGTGTACCACATTTAGCATGGAGAAAAGAAAGAAGACCAAAGAACTGTCTGAGGACTTGAGAAACCAAATTGTGAGGAAGCATGAGCAATCTAAAGGCTACAAGTCCATCTCCAAAGACTTGAATGTTCCTGTGTCTACCATGCGTCAGTGTCATCAAGAAGTTTAAAGCCCACGGCACTGTGGCTAACCTCCCTAGCTGTGGACAGAAAAGAAAAATTGACAAGAGATTTCAACTCAAGATTGTGCGGATGTTGGATAAAGAACCTCGACTAACATCCAAACAAGTTCAAGCTGCCCTGCAGTCCGAGGGTACAACAGTGTCAACCCGTACTATCCATCAGCATCTGAATGAAAAGGGACTGTATGGTAGTGTTGAGGGAGGATCTAAAGTGATCCTTCACGGTTGACTCAGTGATTTCCAAATTAATCTAAAGGGCGTTGCCTGTTATGTAGGCAATCCAGTGACACAGTGTGCCAGCAATCAGAGCACATACAGTGATCTGACAATAACCCAAAAAACAATAGAACGAGCTCTGAGACGTGGAATCTCTGTAGACCGCAATACCTGAACCTATCCTAAACACAACTAAAGGCAGCTGTGGATTGCGCCTGACACTACCTATGCAACTCGGCACAGCCTGAGGAGCTGACTAGCCTGAAGATAGAAAAACAAGCCTGACTTGCCTCAGAGAAATACCCCAAAGGAAAAGGCAGCCCCCCACATATAATGACTGTTAGCAAGATGAAAAGACAAACGTAGGGATGAAATAGATTCAGCAAAGTGAGGCCCGATATTCTAGATAGAGCGAGGATAGCAAAGAGAACTTTGCAGTCTACAAAAAACCCAAAAGCAAAAAACCACGCAAAGGGGGCAAAAAGACCCACCGTGCCGAACTAACGGCACGGCGGTACACCCTTTGCGTCTCAGAGCTTCCAGCAAAACGAATTAACAAGCTGGACAGAAAAAGTAGCAACAAAAGCAAAGAAGCACTTATCTAAGCAGAGCAGCAGGCCACAGGAAAGATCCAGAAGCTCAGATCCAACACTGGAACATTGACAAGGAGCAAGGAAGACAGAATCAGGCGGAGTTAAATAACAAAGCAGCCAACGAGCTCACCAGAACACCTGAGGGAGGAAGCTCAGAAGCTGCAGTACCACTTGTGACCACAGGAGTGAATTCAGCCACAGAATTCACAACAGTTGCCGGCAACTGAAAATGACCAGACGGAGACTCGTGCCTCTGTGTGGGGGATCGAGCAGATCTCTGGGCCCCCGTTTATTGTCTGACTTTTCATAGTCATAGAAAGTATACTTCAACCAATCAGCATAAGAACACGTTCACAGTTCTTAACCTATAAGAATACAGGAAAAACTTAACCCATGAGGATACAGGAAAAATGGAAACTACAGATATGGTCATGTCTTTTTGGCATAGAAAAACATATTAACAGATGCCTCAGTCTTGTATAGCGATACCCCCACGAGTCTCTTATCTGGCTCACTCGAGTTAGAATACTCAAGGTCTTTATACCAATTATGAACCATAGACTAGCTGAATAACAAAATGTTATCTTCGTGAGAAACAGGACAGAGTTATTTCATAGCAGCTCTAACCTTCTACCTAAGTAAATAACAGAATTTATCTTTAACCAACAACAAAATGGAGTCAAAGCACAAAATGGAGAATCTTTCATAATTTGTTCCTTCACATTCCCCCCTAGATAAATTTTGTTAATTAATGTCCAGCATCAGAGGTACTATCCCAAGCTATAAGCTCGAGGGGTACTGGTCTTTACATGACTGGTGTCATGTTACCAGCCATGGCTGTTGCGGCGTACCCGTCCCCCCTGTATACTAGAATTTATGAATAACAATTATTGATAACAGTGGTTGGGATCTTTTGAAGATAGCCATGCGCTTGGCTTCAACATCTTCATCAGGTAACTTTGTGAAATCGGTGTAGAGAAGAGCAGGGGTGGCAACGCTTTTGGTTTCATCATTAGTTGTCTTAGTGCAGAATTTCCTAATACATACAGAAATACATCAAAAAACAAGTTTTAGTATTACATACATGACAAGGATAAAGGCAGCGATGTGTAACAAACTTTGCAAGATTCCAGCTATCCAGCCCCCAAAGTCCCTCAAACCAATTGGCTGGATTAAAAAGGAGAAGATATCTGACCACCAACTGTCCTTATTACGGTCATTGTCTTTATCATATTAATCTCTGAGTCTTTGAATATCTTCTAACTTTAACTTTAACTTTAGAGTACTATTGGGATCTATATAATAACAGCATGCGGGTCCAATAACCTGACACATACCACCCTGTGCTGCTGTTAAGTAGTCCAGTACTACAGTATATTGATTAGTGACTATGGTAAGTTGGTTTTGGACAGCGACAGTAGTATTAAGTATATCCAATAAATCCCAAATTTAATCATCTGGATAATCCGTGGCCCTAAGCAATTTATCCCACATTTGTGTAATCATAGGGTAAATGAAAATAGAACTGACAATTTTATTGGCTATACTCATCTGTACTATTAATCTTTCATGATATTGTACAAACTTATTATTCAAGGATGTTGGAGAATTTAGGCTGTCCCATTCGGTTATCAATATTATTATATGGAAATACGAAAAACCAAAACATCATGTCCCCTTATTTGCCACTAGTCTGTTTGACCAGCTTGCAGTGCGATACGTGGATCCACGTCGGCCTTCCTTCCAGCTTTACTGACATAGGAGTAATGAGGAGGACTTGGTAGGGACCATCATATAAGGGTTCTAGTCCGTGTTTTCTGACATAGCTTTTCACGACCATAAAACCACCAGGCTTCAAATTGTGACAAGTGTCGGTTTCTGCTGAATCTGGAAGGAAAGAAGAAACTAAAACATGGGTGTTAGCAACATTTTTACTAAACTGAATAACATATTGAACAGCACGGTCAGTTTCTTCTGATAACTACTGAGGCTGGAAATTTGTAACTGAGGGCCTAGCACCAAACAATATCTCATATGGGGACAGGCCATGTTTTGCAATAGGGGTAGTACGAATGTGTAAGAGCCCTGGCCATGGAGCCGTAGTCTCCTGCATCATTTTGGTCAATTGTCCCTTCAATGTGCCGTTCAGCCTCTTAACATTCCCACTGGATTGTGGATGGTACGGAGTATGGAGGGCTACAGTGGATCCAAGCATTGTCAGAACCTCCTGATACACATGAGAAGGAAAGTCCGGGTCTTGGTCACTTTCAACAACTTCTGGAACACCATATCTGCATATAACTTCCATCACCAGTTTCTTTGCTGTGGTCTTTGCAGTCACGTTGGTAACGGGGAATGCTTCTGGCCAATTGGAGAACATATCGACAACCACCAGACAATATTCATACCTTCAGACTTAGGCAACGTGATGAGGTCCACCTGGAGCCTTTGGAAAGGATAGTCGGGCTTAGCAAGGTGCTTTGGGGTTACACGTTGAAGTTGACCAGGATTGCAGGTCTGACAGATACCTCGATGTGTGGGCCCATGCGCCCACGTGGCAATAGCAGGGTACATCTGCTTAGGGAGACACACAAGTTGGTCCTTTTTCCAGCGACCATTGTCCATACGTGCTCCATCAGCTTTCCACTGCTTCACTTCTTCCTTTGGAGACATTCTCTGCATCGTCATTAAGCGGTCTCGCGGGGTCCGGCAGAAAACCTCAGTCTGTTGTAGATCATCAGGTTCCTGTAGAGTCAGTGTTTCTTGTAACTGTTTACGCTGAGAGCGTGTGGTCACCATAGCTGGTATGGTCTGTTCAACAGGCAGAAGAGCAGCGGCTTTTGCTTGCATATCCGCAAAGGCGTTACCACCACCAGTCTGTGGACTGTTCCATAGTACCATGCTCTTTAACTTTGATAATGGCCACCTGGGTAGGTAATTCGATTGAGTCCATAAGGGTTTTAACAGCTTCGGCATTCTTCACTGAGTCCCGGCAGTAGTAACAAATCCTCGATTGGCCCATAGGGCTCCGAAACCATGAGCAATACCAAATGCATACTGTGAGTCCGTGTATTTATTAGCCCGCCTGTCTTTGGCCAGAACACATGCAGTAGACAGATCCTGAAGTTCTGCTTCTTGTCCTGACAGGGAGGGAGGGAGTGCAGCTACGTGCACTACAGTGTCTTCCGTAGTAACAGCTTATCCGGTGTGGACTCTGCCAAAATCATCACCATATCTGGAACCGTCTTTCAGGGCATTGTAGAGAGGTTGCATTATGCGGGATGCGTCCGGTATTCACTGACAACAATAAGTACATAGTCCAAGAAACCGCTGGAGCGCAGTCTCATCTTTTGGAAATGGAAGGGAGCTGACGACTATTTTTCTTTCTTCTGTGAGGTGTCTGGCACCCTGAAGGAGACAGTGACCCAAAAATATCACTTGACCAAGGCAGAACCGAAGTTTCGAGGCCGAAACCCGACAGTTCAGATCTGCCAGATACTTGTGAAAACTAACAGTGGCAACAATGGCTTCCTGCTCTGTCTGTGCACACAACAAAAGATTATCCACATACTGAAGCAACGTGACATAGGCATATTCTAACTGACAGGGTTAAAGACACTCGCCCATATTTTTTTGCAAACTGATTGGGAAAGGGCGTGTAGGATACACATCTCATTATATTCATCTGCATAGGGGTTATATAACGTAAGGACCATCCGACCATCATCTTGGCTCACCAACTCTCTAGGTCTGCTCAGGTGCACTTATACGTCCATCATATTATCTTTGTCTGTAAAATGGGAAAGGTTTGTTCTCAGGGTCAGCCAATTATTTTAGCGTAGCTAGCTAGTCAGAGGGCTTCCAGGGATAATACTCCTGTATCTGTCTTACACCACCTGATGTGGTTGGTTCTCTGGTGGTGGGGGTGACATGATGACCGGTTGGGGGTGACATGACATGCTGGTCTACAGCTCCTTCCCAAAAGGATTACTGTCAGTTTACTCCCAAAAGTTAATGTCCCCACTACCCACTAACCACAATCCTGTGTCAGCTTCTTATATCACTACATGTGATCTTGTCTGGACAGGATTCAGCGTAATTCACTTAGGTTGGGTTGCAGCACAGATTATACAAGTATTTCTCCAGTCTGGGTTTGTCTGACCGTAATATTTACAAGTCCATCTGTCTTGTCTTGGTCTGAGAATTAACATGGCGAGGGAGATTTCCAGACACAGGGTTAAAATGAATATTGGAGTATGAGACTGGATTTGTGTAAGGGAGGGGGGCTGGAGCTGAAGTCTTCTGCTTGGGCCATTGATAAGGAACGAGCTGGGAGCTGTGTCCTTGCAGCTGTGGGGGGGGCTGAGAGCGGTGGGGGCTAGAGAGCACAGCTGCTGATACAGAATGGGTTAAGTTCTTCTGGAAACTTTGTACTACTTTTTTTTTTTTCAATGCATCATCCAGAATGGAAGTCTCAGTATAGGGTCTCATTGACATTATTGCCTCTTTCAATTCAGATTTAAGGCCGGACATCAAAGCTACTGCAAAAAGGTGTGAATGGGCTTTATTATACAGTGAAAACCCCAAATCTTTAAGTACTACCATAAGACGCCCATAGAACCTCTCGGCAGTCTCCCCCTTGTCCTGTGTGACATCTGTGAGGGAGGTAGCGTGGTCCACTAGTCTATCTTGTGCCCAAACTTTTAAAGCATTACAGAAATCAACATCACTCTCATAGGTTCCCCCGTCCAAATTCACATTATAGGTCACCTGGAGTAAGTGTAACAGATCTCTCCGGGGAGTGGAATAAATCTCTTGATTCGCTGCGATTTGTCTATAGGAGGCCATGGGGGAGGTTTCTGGGTCTGGTAACTGGTTACAAAGGGTGTTTATCTGGGATGGAGAAAAGGGGGTATACTTTGACCTGTCATGAGTAGGTTTCACATCATCTTCTTCAAACTCTGATATTACTGACTCAGGGGCGGGAGGAGGTGGCTGTAGTACGGGCACAAGAGGCATCTGCTGCAGAAGCGGGGCAGGAGGCTCTGTTACAGTTAGAGATTGTATTGCCTGATGGGCCGTTAGGTGGCTATCGAGAACAAATCGGACCTCCTCCAATTTTATGGGGTTTTCCTGTATACAGTGCTCTATTGCTGATACTATGACCATAGCGGCATCCTTCCTGGGATATTGAAAGATACCGGCAGAGATTAATGGTATGGCCATTGTACGTTGAGGCATCGTACCGGGGGTAACAGAGGAGGCATACAGGATTGCGTTCTGGACAGCCTCGGTAAGTAATTGTTGGGATCTTGGGATATTGGTAGGATTATATCGTGGTCCCACTGCATGTATCACATATTGGCACGGCAGCTGTCCTGCTCTGGTTGCTGCGACCTGTCCTGTTTCTACCTGGCCATAAGTTTGTATATACGAATTAGATTCTTCCTGTATCATGGGTCCGCCTTTCTGTGAAATCATTGCAGCCAGTCCTCCAGCATGGTGGAGTTGATTGTTTGTGGCATTTACTATGGCCCCAACATGTTGTCTTGTGAGATCCCCTGACCCTATCCTAAAGAGCACATCATGGCTGTGGGGTCCAGGAATAACATTAGAATACATTTCCTGGAAATCTTCTATCTCCTCTGTATATCCTGTCTCTGACCGAGTGACTAAGGTAGGTGGGGCGGATACTCATAACCACTCGCAATACTAGGCATAACAGGAGCTGGTGCTGGCGGTGGCCGATAATAGGTGCCGTCAGCGTTTAGCAAGGGAAAGGTGGGGGCTGCGACCCTGGGTCTCCTCGCTCCACAATTGTAACAGACCTGTCTCCACTGAGAATTAGTAACTCCGCATACATCACAAATCCACCCGGCAGGATCATAGGGTGGGGGCGCACTGAGTTTTGGCAACCCAGAATATATTGGTGCTTTGGGATTGAGGGGCACGGAGTTTACAGTCGGGAGGAGAGGCTTGATTTCCTGGGGAGGGACCATATCATCTAACAGGGAGCCCCCCTGTTTCAGATTATTATTTTTTAATTATTTGTCTTTCTAACACATTACCCACAATCACTTTCTCAATTCCTTCCTGCACCACAAAACATTCAGCCACTTTCTCAGTCTTTGTCATAGTAGTAGACAGCTTCCCTTTTTCAACGTAACAAAAACAAATCCGAATTCACTTTCTCTGTTAATCCTTAGTAAATCTTTTACCAATATTTTAATTACACTGATAACCAAACTATCATACAAGTTCCTTCTAAAACAAGACACCATATTTTACTTTAAACTTACAATAATTCTTACTACACAAGGAGAGGATGCAGCGACTCGCCCCCTCCATACCAGAAACACGGAACAGATAAGAACATCACAGCATTCCTCAGCACAGAAAGCAGAAAGACACAGCGCAGTTGTTTGACCCCTCCCATCGGGAAATCTACACAGAAACAGAATACAGCAGTTCTCAGACTTAATTAATTTCTGCAAAACCTTCATAACACAATTCATATGCCAGAACACCTTAGAAAAACCAATGATTGAGAATATTTTCCTCATCTTTGGGCTAACAGTATCAGATTCAACACACAAATTCAAAGTCTTCTCTTACTTCCATGGAAACATGATTCTCCTTTAGAGCTAAATATCCTTACCTAGTTGTGCACAATACCGAGAGGCCTTTACGGTTTGATCCACTGGGTCTCTCTGTCCCCCGCTGGGACAACCCAAAAACGCGGTACTCAGTGAAAGGAGGAGGGCGTCTTAGACTTCCCTCCGAATACCTCTGGATATATATACTGTATACTTCTATATATTCCTGAGTTACGTATCCTACCCAATCTTCGATCACCTCACCGCGCCTGATTCTAACAATGATCAGGAATTCAGGATATTTTGACTATAAAGAGAATTACATCACTGGTCAATCCGGGGTGTCCGTCCCTTATGAGGTACGGTTCGAGCACTGGGCTCCCAACGGAACTACACCTCTATATGATTCCACCCAAAAATCACCCACCATCGGGGACAAACCTCAGATCCTCTTTGCAGCAACAAACACAGGAAAACCACACCAAACGGTCAGTCTGGACAGTATAACTGCCAACTTACCGTGGTTGTTGTGGGGGATGATCAGTCCCAATTTTCCAGTGCCTGTGTCAGGTCCGAGGGTCCTTTGTCTTGTTGTCCTCCGGGGAAGAGGAGTCCCTAATTGGGAGCCCCACGAATGGGCGCCAAGCTGTTGAGGGAGGATCTAAAGTGATCCTTCACGGTTGACTCAGTGATTTCCAAATTAATCTAAAGGGCGTTGCCGGCAACTGAAAATGACCAGACGGAGACTCGTGCCTCTGTGTGGGGGATCGAGCAGATCTCTGGGCCCCCGTTTATTGTCTGACTTTTCATAGTCATAGAAATTATACTTCAACCAATCAGCATAAGAACATGTTCACAGTTCTTAACCTATAAGAATACAGGAAAAACTTAACCCATGAGGATACAGGAAAAATGGAAACTACAGATGTCTTTTTGGCATAGAAAAACATATGTTAGGAGTCGAGTTTCCTCTGCTGCACAGGGGGAATCTCGATCCATCTCCGCTGCGGTCTCCCATTCTCCTCCGGCCGCAGTGGAGTCTGCTCAGCGGGGACATCGCTCCCAGTGTCTTGCTCGCTCTCACTCTGTACAGAGAGTTACTGCTGCTTCTTCAGCTCCTGCCATTAAAGTCAGTGCTGGTCAGCGGCAAGCGGACTTCCCTGGGACTAAGTCCTTGTTTGCGCACACTGAGCATGCCCAGGGCAAGATCTCCCATTGGAGATCGAGGGTCATGTGCTCAGGCTCTGCAGCACATTCCATTGGACCTCTTGGCAGGTCTTGGAAGGGCAAAGTTTCTGTGGCCACTTCCTGTGCTGCAACTATATAAACTGCGCATGACCGCACGGCCATGCGCTAGTGTACAATTGAATACGTGTGTTTGTTGTGAGTGCAAGTTGTTCATTAAATACCCCTACCCTATTGTATGACTGTTCGCGTATGGAGTATGGCTGCTATCTAGCACCCGACAAATCACTCAACGTGTCACACACGTATCAACGTCTATTGCTGTGACCGCCAGTGCGTCACCACGCGCCAGTAGTGCGCTTCCTGACCCACGTCTGGGTGCTTAGTGGTGCCTGCCAGCACGGCACAGTTCGCACTTCGGTGCTCTAATTATAAGAGTTGCCTAACACACCCTGTTGCGGTGTTGTGCCAGCAAGTGGTGCTCGCCTTCTATGTGCGGTACCGCGATCCTGTGACGCAACAGGATCGCTTCCTTCACGTTGGGTGAAGTTTAACCCACGCGAGTATACTTATAAGTACCGCCATATAGTCCGTCATTACTCAGCAGCAGGTTCCATCTCTGCACGGTGGACCCCGGGCTACGAACGCACCGTACACTATCAGTCTTATTATTTGGTGCGTTCTGCTAGCCCTAACAACATATTAACAGATGCCTCAGTCTTGTATAGCGATACCCCCACGAGTCTCTTATCTGGCTCACTCGAGTTAGAATACTCAAGGTCTTTATACCAATTGTGAACCATAGACTAGCTGAATAACAAAATGTTATCTTCGTGAGAAACAGGACAGAGTTATTTCATAGCAGCTCTAACCTTCTACCTAAGTAAATAACAGAATTTATCTTTAACCAACAACAAAATGGAGTCAAAGCACAAAATGGAGAATCTTTCATAATTTGTTCCTTCACAGTAGGAGACCCAGGAAGACCCCACTTCTTACCCCGAGACATAAAAAAGCCAGGCTTGAGTTTGCCAAAACCTACCTGAAAAAGCCTAAAACATTTTGGAAGAATGTTCTCTGGTCAGATGAGACAAAAATAGAGCTTTTGGGCAAAGGCATCAACATAGAGTTTACAGGAGAAAAAAGAAGCATTCAAAGAAAAGAACATGGTCCCTACAGTCAAACATGGCGGAGGTTCCCTGATATTTTGGGGTTGCTTTGCTACCTCTGGCACTGGACTGCTTGACCGTGTGCATGGCATTATGAAGTCTGAAGACTTACAACAAATTTTGCAGCATAATGTAGGGCCCAGTGTGAGAAAGCTGGGTCTCCCTCAGAGGTCTTGGGTCTTCCAGCAGGACAGTGAACCAAAATACACTTCAAAAAGCACTAGAAAATGGTTTGAGAGAAAGCACTGGAGACTTTTAAGGTGGCCAGCAATGAGTCCAGACCTGAATCCCATAGAATACCTGTGGAGAGATCATCATGATTATATTTGAATAAATGTTGTTTTTCTTTTGTTCAAGATTAAATGTGGAAAAAATAAGACATCCCTTAAAAATAATCTCTAATCCATCTTTCAAAATGAAAAATAAAATAAGACCCTGTCTTATTTTGGGTGAAACATGGTATTTAATAGGTTAAAATGGGCAAACTGAGTTCCCAATATGGTGCGTTTTATGTCACATCAGATCACATCTAGTTTTAATATAAACCCCAAACTCTCTTTGCATTGACCCACTGAATTTATTAAATGAGCTTAACCCCTTAAGCCCCGAGGGTGGTTTGCACGTTGATGACCGTGCCAATTTTTACAATTCTGACCACTGTCCGTTTATGAGGTTATAACTCTGGAACGCTTCAACGGATTTTCTCGAGACATATTGCACTTCATGATAGTGGTAAAATTTCTTTGATATTACCTGCGTTTATTTGTGAAAAAAGCGGAAATTTGGTGAAAATTTTGAAAATTTCGCAATTTTCCAACTTTGAACTTTTATGCCCTTAAATCACAGAGATATGTCACACAAAATACTTAATAAGTAACATTTCCCACATGTCTACTTTACATCAGCACAATTTTGGAAACAACAGGTTTTTTTTGTTAGGGAGTCATAAGGGTTAAAATTTGACCAGCAATTTCTCATTTTTACAACACCATTTTTTTAGGGACCACATCACATTTGAAGTAATTTTGAGGGGTCTATATGATAGAAAATAACCAAGTGTGACACCATTCTAAAAATTGCACCCCTCCAAGTGCTCAAAACCATATTCAAGAAGTTTTTTAACCCTTCTGGTGCTTCACAGATATTTTTGGAATGTTTAAAAAAAAATTAACATTTAATTTTTTTCACAAAAAAATTACTTCAGCTCCAATTTGTTTTATTTTGCAAAGAATAGCAAGAGAAAATGCACCCCAAAAGTTGTTGTACAATTTGTCCTGAGTACCACGATACCCCATATGTGGGGGTAAACCACTGTTTGGGCGCATGGCAGAGCTCGGAAGGGAAGGAGCGGCGTTTGACTTTTCATTGCAAAATTGGTTGGAATTGAGATGGGACGCCATGTTGCTTTTGGAGAGCCACTAATGTGCCTGAACATTGAAACCCCCCACAAGTGACACCATTTTGGAAAGTAGACCCCCTAAGGAACTTATCTAGATGTGTGGTGAGCACTTTGACCCACCAAGTGCTCCACAGAAGTTTATAATGTAGAGCCGTAAAAATAAAATATAATATTTTTTCACAAAAATGAATTTTCGCCCCCAATCCTTTATTTTCTCAAGGGAACAAGAAGAAATTGTACCCCAAAAGTTGTTGTGCAATTTGTTCTGAGTACGCTGATACCCCATATGTGGGGGTAAACCACTGTTTGGATGCATGGCAGAGCTCGGAAGGGAAGGAGCGCCGCTTGACTTTCCAATGCAAAATTGGCTGGAATTGAGATGGGATGCCATGTTGTGTTGGGGACCCCTGATGCGCCTAAACATTGAAACCCCCCACAAGTGACACCATTTTGGAAAGTAGACCCCCTAAGGATCTTATCTAGATGTGTTGTGAGAGCTTTGAACCCCCAAATGTTTCACTACAGTTTATGACGCAGAGCCGTGAAAATAAAAATTCTTTTTTTTTCCACAAAAATTTTTTTTAACCCCCAGTTTTGTATTTTCCCAAGGGTAACAGGAGAAATTGGACCCCAAACGTTGTTGCGCAATTTGTCCTGGGAAAACTGATACTCTATACGTGGGGGTAACCACCGTTTGAGCACATAGCAGAGCTTGGAAGGGAAGGAGCGCTATTTGGAATGCAGACTTAGATGGAATGGTCTGCAGGCATCACATTGCGTTTGCAGATCCCCTAATGTACCTAAACAGTAGAACCCCCCCACAAGTGACCCCATATTGGAAACTAGGCCTCCCAAGGAACTTATCTAGATGTGTTGTGAGAACTTTGAACCCCCAAGTGTTTCACTGCAGTTTATAACGCAGAACTGTGAAAATAATTTTTGTCCCACAAAAATGTTTTTTTAGCCCCCCAAATTTTTATTTTCCCAAGGGTAACAAGAGAAATTGGACCCCACAAGTTGTCCAATTTGTCCTGAGTACGCTGATACCCCATTTGTTGGGGTAAACCCCTGTTTGGGTGCACGGGAGAGCTCGGAAGGGAAGGAGCACTGTTTTACTTTTTCAACGCAGAATTGGCTGGAATTGAGATCGGACGCCATGTCGCGTTTGGAGAGCCCCTGATGTGCCTAAACAATGGAAACCACAATTCTAACCAAAACCCTGACCCAAACACACCCCCAATCCCAACCACACACCTAACCCCAACCCTAACCAAACCCCTAACCCTGACACACCCCTAACCCTAATCCCAACCATAAATGTAATCAAACCCTAACGCTATCCCCAACCCTAACCCTAGTCCTAACCCTAACCCTAGCCCTAACCTTAACCCTATCCCTAACCCTAACCTTAACCCTTACCCTAACCCTAGCCCTTACCCTAACCCTAGCCCTAACCCTAACCCTAGACCTAACCCTAATGGGAAAATGAAAATAAATACATTTTTTTAATATTTTTTATTTTTCCCTAACTAAGGGGGTGATGAAGAGGAGTTTGATTTACTTTTATAGCATTTTTTAGCGGATTTTTATGATTGTCAGCTGTCACACACTAAAAGACGCTTTTTATTGCAAAAATATTTTGTACACATTTTGAGAGCTATAATTTTTCCATATTTTGGTCCACAGAGTCATGTGAGGTTTTGCATCGCTTTATTCTGAGAGCTCTGCCGTGTGCCCAAACAGTGGTTTACCCCCACATATGGGGTATCAGCATACTCAGGACTGATTGGACAACAACTTTTGGGGTCCAGTTTTTCCTGTTTCCCTTGCAAAAATAAAAAAAAATGGGGGCTAAAAAATCATTTTTGTGGGGAAAAAAATGATTTTTTATTTTCATGGCTCTGCGTCAAACTACTGTGAAGCACTTGGGCATTCAAAATGCTCACCACATATCTAGATAAGTTCCTTGGGGTGTCTAGTTTCCAAAATAGGGTCCCTTGTGGGGGGGTTTCTACTGTTTAGGTACATCAGGGGCTCTGAAAATGCAACATGACACCCGAAGACCATTCCATCAAAGTCCGCATTCCAAAAAAACGGCGCGCCTTCCCTTCCGAGCTCTGCCATGCACCCAAACAGTGATCTCCCCCCACATATGGGGTATCAGCGTACTCAGCATAAATTGCACAATAAATTTTGGGGTCCAATTTTTCCTGTTACCCTTGTGAAAGTAAAAATCTGGGGTGAAAATATCATTTTTGTGGAAAAAATATCATATTTTATTTTCATGGCTCCACATTATAAACTTCTGTGAAGCAGTTGGGGGTTCATAGTGCTCACCACACATTTAGATAAGCTCTTTGAGGGGGGGTTCTACTGTTTAGGTACATTAGGAGCTCTGCAAATACAACATGACGCCCGCAGACCATTCCATCAATGTCTGCATTTTATAACATCACTACTTCACTTCCGAGCTCTGCCATGTGCCCAAACAGTGATCTCCCCCCACATATGGGGTATCAGCGTACTCAGGACAAACTGGACAACAAATTTCGGGGTCCAATTTCTCCTGTTACCCTTGAGAAAATAAAAAATTGCGAGCTAAAAAATCATTTTTGAGGAAAAAAAAGTTTTTTATTTTCACTTTTTGGGTCTAATTTCTCCTGTTACTCTTGTAAAAATAAAGATTTGCCGTGCACCCAAACAGTGGTTTACCCCTACATATGGGGTATCAGCGTATTCAGGAGAAATTGCACAACAAATTTTGTGGTTCATTTTCTCTTTTTACTCTTGTGAAAATAAAAAAAATTGATTCTGAAGTAAAATGTTTGCAAAAAAAGTTAAATGTTCATTTTTTCCTTCCACATTGTTTCAGTTGCTGTGAAGCACGTCAAGGGTTAATAAACTTCTTGAATGTGGTTTTGAGAACCTTGAAGAGTGTAGTTTTTAGAATGGTGTCAAGTTTGTGTATTTTCTGTCATGTACACCCCTCAAAGTGACTTTAAATGTGAGATGGTCCCTAAAAAAATGGTTTTGTAAATTTTGTTGTAAAAATGAGAAACCGCGGGTCAACTTTTAACCCTTATAACTTCCTAACGAAAAAAAAAATTGTTTCCAAAATTGTGCTGATGTAAAGTAGACATGTGGGAAATGTTATTTATTAACTATATTTCGTGACATATCTCTCTGATTTAAGGGCATAAAAATTCAGTTTGAAAATTGCAAAATTTAAAAAATTTTCGCCATATTTCCATTTGTTTCATAAATAATCGCAAGTAATATCGAAGAAATGTTACCACTACCACATGAAGTACAATATGTCATGAAAAAGAATCAGCAGGATCCATTAAAGCGTTCCAGAGTTATAATAACCTCATAAAGTGACAGTGGTCAGAATTGTAAAAATTGGCTCGGTCACAAAGGGGTTAATATACACAGAAACTACAATGTCTGTGATAACTGAGACACAAAAATGACTAAGCTTTTTAGACAGCAGAACAGGGTGGGTGGGGAACATTTAGCGAAACGGGGGGGGGGGGGGGGGGAGAATGACAATTACGGTATGTCTTTCTATATCAACTAAGTAGTGTGTTCCTCAGACCTAGTAGGGGTTTTACAACCTGACCAGACCTCAATCACAGGACAATAAACCTTTCACACTCCTTATCTATGAATTGTTCCAATATATACAGCCACAAGTGTTTCTCCCTCTCCCCAAATTATAGTTTTGCTTCACATCACCTGTCCTATCTAGTTCGTTATTCCTGTGTCCTCTTGTGCATAAATATGTGATTCTTCAGAATTTGTTTTAGTCTTTGCCTGATGAAGAAGGGACCTGTGTAGTCTCGAAAGCTTGCAATTTGTTACCATCTTTTCAGTTAGCCATTAAAAGGTATCAACCACTGAGGACTCTCAATTCTAAATATTTGTCTATCTACTGGCTAACACGGTACCAAGATATATATATATATATATATATATATATATATATATATATATAAATTTTTTTATTTTTTTTTTCTGTAAAATTATGTAGTTGAAACTTTGAAGAATATTCATTTACTTTATATTTGATTCTGCAGGCTCAGGTTTCCTAGCAACTACCTGACCAGTATTTAAATAATTAAATGCGACTATATGTTTTGCTGATCACAGAAAGCTCTGTCTGCCATATTACCAAACTGTATCTCTGTCATACATAGGTTTATACAGTGCATCTATGCACTAAAGATTGGGGGAGGCAAAGTGCAGCAAGTGGATATTTACCATACAAACTCTCATTTGCTAGTATTATCTTTATGTTCAAGTTCTGCCCCCCTGTGCATTGATCTGTAAGAAATGTCCATACAGGCAGTCTTTATACATAGATCCATTGTCAGAAATCATATTGTTCCATAGACAATATTGGGAAATGAGCCCATTCCTATGTGAATATAGGGCATTAAACCATTAATTACAATTTAGCAAATTGTAATTAATGGTTAAAAGCCCTACGCTGACTTAGTGGGCAGTAATTCTGGTGTGTAACATTCCTATGTGAAAACACTATTTTATGATTTGTACTATTTAAGAAATGTATATAACTAACTCAAGATGTTTGCAGAAATACCAGTTCATGAGCTTAGTATTGCATATGATTGTGACAAATGATTTATTAATGATGGCAATTAACAGTCATACTGAAGTCAAAGGATTATTACTAGACATGTAGATATATGCAATGTAACAAGATATGACACTTCTGTTACAGATCAATTGGCTAATAAACCTGGATGCCTTATACAAAACAATGTATTAATACACACAAATTCTTAGTTCTTACTTTACCAGTATAAACACTATGATGCAATCACTCCATGTTACAAGGTGACAATATAGATTTCCCATTATTTGCTATGATGCAGAGTTTTGCCACCATAAATAAACATTGGCAAACCTATAAATTATTCATATGTAGAAGCATGCAGCGCTGTATGTAATGCTTCCTTGTGTGCAGGATAAGTCTTATCAATATTTAATTCATAGGGCAAGAGTTTGTTCTTGAAGGACAATATCATAAAATAATATGGTTTGTATATTATGGTTTGTATATTATAGAAATGCATGCCTACATGATGGTTCATGAGTTATAAGTCTTGTAGAAGGGCGAGGGATTACTGGTGCCTTATGGGGAAAGAGAGATGGAGAGAGTCTTAAAAGAATAAGTAATAAAAAGAAGTAAAGAAGGCGAAGGCAGAGAAGAATTACAGTCCAAAAACACAACCATATTATTTATTACTCTATATGGTGTTTTGTCTTTATCTGCTTAGAAATGCCAGATAAAGAAGGAATGCTCTAAGAATTTTGAAAGAGAATAATACATTTTAAATAATACACTATCTACTATATAATTGTCTAAGGGTCACTTCCGTATTTCTGTCTGTCCTTCTGTCTGTCCTCCTGTCACAGATATTCATTGGTCGCAGCCTCTGTCATGGAATCCAAGTCGCTGATTGGTCGTGGCAAAACGTCCACAACCATTGCCACGACCAATCAGCGACGGGCGCAGTCCGGCAGCAACATGGCCGCTCCTTCCTCCCTGCAGTCAGTGCCCGCTCCGTACTCCCCTCCAGTCAGCCCTCACACAGGGTTAATGCCAGTGTTACCGGAGCGCGGTGTAACGCACTCCAGTTACGCAGCTACTAACCCTTTGTGACCAACTTTTTACTATTAATGATGCGTATCCAGCATCAATAGTAAAAAGATCTACTGTTACAAATAATAATAATAAAAAAAAGTTATTCTCACCCTCCGACGTGTCGTCCTGTCCTCGGCAGTGCAAGCGGCAGGTTCCGGTGCTAAGGATACTATGCAAGAAGGCCTGCCATGACGTCACGGTCATGTGACCGTGACGTCATCACAGGTACTGCGCTCATACCAAACCTATGACCGGAAGCTGCCGCGTGCACCGCACACAGGCGACAGGACTACAAGGGGCCCTTCAGAAGGTGAGTATGTTTATTTTTTATTTTTTAACCTGCTACATATGTGGCTGGGCAATATACTACGTAGCTGGGCAATATACTATGTGACTGGCCAATATACTATGTGTCTGTGCTGTATACTACATGGCTCTGTTCTGTATACTACGTGGCAATATACTATGTGACTGGGCAGTATACTACGTGACTGGGCAATATACTACGTGACTGGGCAATATGCTATGTGGCTGGGCAATTGACTACGTCACAGGGTAATATACTACGTAACTGGGCAATATACTACATGACTGGGCAATATACTACGTGGCTGGGCAATATACTACGTGACTGGGCAATATACTACGTGACTGGGCAATATACTACGTGGCTGGGCAATATACTACGTGACTGGGCAATATACTACGTGACTGGATAATATACTACGTGGCTGGGCAATATACCGTACTATGTGGCTGGGCAATATACTACGTGACTGGGCAATATACTACGTGACTGGGCAATATACTATGTGGATGGGCAATATACTACGTGACTGGGCAATATACTATGTGGATGGGCAATATACTACGTGGCTGGGCAATATACTACGTGACTGGGCAATATACTACGCGGCTGGGCAATACACTGTCACAGGGTAATATACTACGTAACTGGGCAATATACTACGTGACTGGGCAATATACTATGTGGATGGGCAATATACTACGTGACTGGGCAATATACTACGTGACTGGGCAATATACTACGTGACTAGGCAATACACTATGTGACTTGGCAATATACTATGTGGCTCTGTGCTGTATTCTACATAGCTGGGCAATATACTACGTAGCTGAGCAATATACTATGTGACTGGGCAAAATACTACGTGGCTGGGCAATATACTACGTGACTGGGCAATATACTACGTGACTGGGCAATATACTACGTGGCTGGGCAATATACTACGTGACTGGGCAATATACTACTTGACTAGGCAATATACTACGTGACTGGATAATATACTATGTGGCTGGGCAATATACTATGTGGCTGGGCAATACACTATGTCACAGGGTAATATACTACGTGACTGGGCAATATACTACGTGACTGGGCAATATACTACGTGGCTGGGCAATATACTACGTAACTGGGCAATATACTATGTGACTTGGCAATATACTATCTGGCTCTGTGCTGTATTCTACATAGCTGGGCAATATACTACGTAGCTGAGCAATATACTATGTGACTGGGCAAAATACTACGTGGCTGGGCAATATACTACGTGACTGGGCAATATACTATGTCACTGGGCAATATACTACGCAGCTGGGCAATATACTATGTAGCTGGGCAATATACTATGTGTCTGTGCTGTATACTACATGGCTCTGTTCTGTATACTACGTGGCAATATACTATGTGACTGGGCAGTATACTACGTGACTGGGCAATATACTACGTGACTGGGCAATATGCTACGTGGCTGGGCAATTGACTACGTCACAGGGTAATATACTACGTAACTGGGCAATATACTACATGACTGGGCAATATACTACGTGGCTGGGCAATATACTACGTGACTGGGCAATATACTACGTGACTGGGCAATATACTACGTGGCTGGGCAATATACTACGTGACTGGGCAATATACTACTTGACTGGGCAATATACTACGTGACTGGATAATATACTACGTGGCTGGGCAATATACTATGTGGCTGGGCAATATACTATGTCACAGGGTAATATACTACGTAACTGGGCAATATACTACGTGACTGGGCAATATACTATGTGGATGGGCAATATACTACGTGACTGGGCAATATACTACGTGACTGGGCAATATACTACGTGGCTGGGCAATATACTACGTGACTGGGCAATATACTATGTGACTGGGCAATATACTATGTGGCTCTGTGCTGTATTCTACATAGCTGGGCAATATACTACGTAGCTGAGCAATATATTATGTGACTGGGCAAAATACTACGTGGCTGGGCAATATACTACGTGACTGGGCAATATACTATGTCACTGGGCAATATACTACGCAGCTGGGCAATATACTATGTAGCTGGGCAATATACTACGTGGCTGGGCAATATACTACATGGCTGGGCAATATACTACGTGGACATGCATATTCTAGAATACCCGATATAAAATATATAAAAAGACACATATGCATGTTTTCTCAATATCTGACATGAAATCAGAATAAACTTTTCCAATTTTAGGTCAATTAGGATTACCATAATCTATCTATTTAATTGTCAAAGGGGTACTTCCATCTGTTTGTCGGTCTGTCGCGGAAATCCCGCGTCGCTAATTGGTCGCGGCCGGCCGGCCACGACCAATCAGCCACAGGCTTAGCCAGGCCCAAACTGACCCCTCCCTACTCTCCTCTAGTCAGTGCCCCCTCCCTACTCCCCTCCAGTCAGTGCCAGTGTGTCTCCCCATCCCGGACCAACTTTTTACTATTGATGCTGCATATGCAGCATCAATAGTAAAAAGATATAATGTTAAAAATAATACAAAAGTATAAAATTGTGCTATTCTCACCTTCCTCCGTCCACCGATGTGCGCGGTGCTGCCGCCAGCTTCCGTTCCCAATGATGCATTGCAAAATTACCCAGATGACTTAGCGGTCTCGCGAAACTGCTAAGTCATCTGGGTAATTTTGCAATGCATCACTGGGAACGGAAGCTGGCGGCAGCATCGCGCGCATCGGGACAGCTTCGGTGGATGCTGGAGGGTGAGTATATAACTATTTTTTATTTTAATTTTTTTATCAGGGATATGGTGCCCACACTGCTATATACTACATGGGCTGTGTTATATACTATGTGGGCTGTGTTATATACTGCGTGGCTGCTATATACTACGTGGGCTGTGTTATATACTGCGTGGGCTATGTTATATACTGCGTGGGCTGTGCTATATATTACATGGGCTGTGCTATATATTACATGGGCTGTGCTATATATTATGTGGGCTGTGCTATATATTACGTGGGCTGTGTTATATACTATGTGGCTACAATATACTACATGGCTGCTATATATGCTATATACTACGTGTCTGTCTGTGTTACGTTGGCTGTGCTATATACTATGTGGCTGCTATATACTATGTGGCTGTTATATACTATGTGGTTGTGCTATATACTAAAGGCCCCTTCACATTAAGCGACGCTGCAGCGATACCGACAACGATCCGGATCGCTGCAGCGTCGCTGTTTGGTCGCTGGAGAGCTGTCACACAGTCAGCTCTCCAGCGACCAACGATGCCGGTAACCAGGGTAAACATCGGGTAACTAAGCGCAGGGCCACGCTTAGTAACCCGATGTTTACCCTGGTTACCACCCTAAAAGTAAAAAAAAACAACCACTACATACTTACCTACAGCCGTCTGTCCTCCAGCGCTGTGCTCTGCACTCCTCCTGTACTGTCTGTGTGAGCACAGCAGCCGGAAAGCAGAGCGGTGACGTCACCGCTCTGCTTTCCGGCTGACCGAAGCTCACAGCCAGTACAGGAGGAGTGCAGAGCACAGCGCTGGAGGACAGACGGCTGTAGGTAAGTATGTAGTGGTTGTTTTTTTTAACTTTTAGGATGGTAACCAGGGTAAACATTGGGTTACTAAGCGCGGCCCTGCGCTTAGTTACCGGATGTTTACCCTGGTTACCAGTGAAGACACGCCGATCCAGCGATGTCAGCAGGAGTCCAGCGACGAAATAAAGTTCTGGACTTTATTCAGCGACCAACGATCTCCCAGCAGGGGCCTGATCGTTGGTCGCTGTCACACATAACGATTTCATTAAGGATATCGTTGCTACGTCACAAAAAGCAACGATATCGTTAGCAATATCGTTATGTGTGAAGGTACCTTTAGTGGCCGTGCTCTATACTATGTAGCTGTGCTATATACTACGTGGCTGTCTGTGTTAGATACTACGTGGCTGTGTTATATACTACGTGGCTGTGTTATATACTACATGACTGTGCTATAAACTACGTGGCTGTGCTAAGCGCGATGTACATACATACATAGATATTTTAGAATACCTGATGCGTTAGAATCGGGCCTCCATCTAGTTATTAATATTTGCCAAATCCAAGAATAATGAGAGAGAGAGAATGTTTTAACCCCTTCAAGACTTTGCCCTTTTCCGTTTTTGTGTTCTCGTTTTTCGCTCCCCTCCTTCCCAGAGCCATTACTTTTTTATTTTTCCATCAATATGGCCATTTGTGGGTTTGTTTTTTGCGGGACAAGTTGCACTTTTGAACGACATCATTGGTTTTAGCATCTTCTGTACTAGAAAACGGGAAAAAATATTCCAAGTGCGTGAAATTGCAAAAAGAGTTTAATCCGACACTTGTTTTTGATTTGGCTTTTTTGCTAGACTCACTAAATGCTTAAACAGACCTGCCATTTCTCCAGGTCATTACGAGTTCACAGACATCAAAGATCTCTAGGTTATGTTTTATCAAAGGCTACGTTCACACTAGCGTTGCGCCGCCCTGCGTCGGCGACGCAACGCGCGACTCACGGAAAAACGCGTGCGTCGTTTTTTGACGAAATCGGACGCAAGAAAAATGCAACTTGTAGCGTTTTCTTGCGTCCGACGCTAGCGTCTAAAACGACGCACGTGTCGGAAAACGCGTGCAAAAAGACGCACGCGTCCCCTATGTTAAACATAGGGGCGCGTCGCCGCTGCGTCGCCGCTGCGTCGCCGACGCAACAGCGACACGACGCTAATGTGAACGTAGCCTAAGTGGTAAAAAAAAATTTCAAACTTTGCTAAAAAAAAAATTGGGTAATTTTCCGATACCTGTAGCGTCTCTATTTTTCATGATCTGGGGTCAGATGAGGGCTTATTTTTTGCATACTGAGCTGACAATTTTAATGATACCATTTTGGTGCAGATACGTTCTTTTGATCACCCGTTTTTGCATTTTAATGCAATGTCGCGGTGACCAAAAAATGTAATTCTGGCGTTTCTAATTTTTTTCTCGCTACGCTAATTAGCAATCAGGTTAATGCTTTTTTTATTGATAGATTGGGCGATTCTGAACTTGGCAATACCAAATATGTGTAGGTTTGATTTTTTTATTGTTTTATTTTGAATAGGGAGAAAGGGGGGCGATTTAGACTTTTATATATTTTTTTTTTTTTTTCATATTTTTTTAACATTTTTTTTTACTTTTGCCATGCTTCAATAGCCTCCATGGGAGGCTAGAAGCTGGCATAGCCTGATCGGCTTTGCTACATAGCAGCGATCATCAGATCACTCCTATGTAGCTGAATTACAGTCTTGCTATGAGCACCAACCACAGGGTGGCGCTTACAGCAAGCTGGCATCAGCAACCATAGAGGTCTCAAGGAGACCTCTGGTTGCTATGCCGTTGTTGCTATGCCAACGCATCGCTGAACCACGATCATGTGATTGGGTCGGCGATGTGCTCATCTCAGGCCTGATGGCCAGAAGCGCCGGTTAAATGCCACTGTCAGCATTTGACAGTGGCATATAACTAGTTATTAGCAGTGGGTGAATCACGATTTCAACTGCCACTATTGTGGGCACATGTCAGCTGTTCAAAACAGCTGACATGTCCCGGCTTTGATGCAGGCTCACCGCCGGAGCCCACATCAAAGCAGGGGATCCGACCTCCACAGTAATAGTACGGCGGAGGTTGGTAAGGGGTTAAGGCATTTTTATTACTTACTGCAAAGTCAAAAGTTTACATACATTTCATTAGCATTTGGTACCATTAAACTGAATGACTTTGGTCAAAAGTTTGGGATATCCTTACACATAGATGGTCAGAATTTGGGCCAATTCATCCTGACAAATCTGGTGTAATTGATCCAGGTTTGTAGGTCACCTTGCTTGCACATGCCTTTTCAGCTTTGCCCATACATTTTCAATAGGTTTGAGATCAGTGCTTTGCGATGGCCACTCCACAACATTGACTTTGTTATCCTTAAGCCACTTTGTTACCATTTTGGCAGTGTGCTTCAGGCGATTGTCCATTTGGAAGACCCATTTCCGCTCAAGCTTTAACTTCCTGGCTGATGTCTTGAGATGTTGCTTCAGTATTGCCACATAAACTTCTTTTCTCATGTTGTCAACTGTTTTGTGAAGTGCGCCAGTCCCTCCGACAGCATAACAACCCTACAACATGATGGTGCCACCCCTATGTTTCACAATTAGGATGGTGTTCTTAGGCTTCGAAGATTCTCCCTTTTTCCTCCAAAACTAACGGTGGTCAATAGGCCCAAAAAGTTCAATTTTAGCTTCATCAGATTACAGGACATATCTCCAAAAATTAAGAGCTATGTCCTTGCATTTGTAAACATTAATCTGGCTTTTTTATGTTTCTTTTGGAGTAATGGCTTCTTCTTGGCCGAGTGGCCTTTCAGCTCATGTTGATGCAGTACTGTTTTCAGTGTGGATATTGGCACAATCTTACTAGCTTCCACCATCATCTTCACAAGGTCTTTTGCTTTTGTTCTTGGGTTGATATGTACATGTTGGACCAAAGCACGTCCATCTCTGGGACACAGAACCCATCTCCTTCCTGAGCAGTTTGATGGCTGGACATTCTCATCTTGTTTGTACTTGCATATATAATTGTTTGTACAGATGAATGAGGCACCTTCAGGTATCTTGAAATTGTACCCAAGAATGAGCCAGACTTGTGCAAGTCCACAATTCTCTTCTTAATATATTTGCTAATTTCTTGAGACTTTCCCATGATGCTACACAAAGAAGCAGTGTTTTTCAGGTGTGCATAAAAATACATCCACTGGTGTGTGTCTAATTAACTATCAGAATTTTCCAAACATATGACATCATCATATGGACAGTCCAGAATTGTTTAAAGGCATAGTAATCTTAGTGTATGTAAACTTTTGACTTTTCAGTAACAAAAATGCCTTTAAACATTCTCTCTTTCTCATTATTCTGGCATTTGGCAAATAATAATTATGGTAATCCTAATTGACCTAAAACGGGAAAGGTTTATTCTAATTTCAAGTAAGATATTGACAAAAACATGCATATGTGTCTTTTAATATAGTGTATGTAAACTGGTTTCAACTTTATATATATATAGTATATTGTTTAAAACACATTATTCTCTTTCAAAATTCTTAGAGCATCCCTTCTTTATCGGGCATTTCTAAGCAGATAAAGACAAAACACCATATTGAGTAATAAATAGTATCGTTGTGTTTTTGGACTGTAATTCTTCTCCACCTTCGCCTACTTTACTTCTCTTTACTACTTACTCTTTTAAGACTCTTTCTATCTTTCTTTCCCCATAAAATATAAGAAATCTCTCGCCCTTCTACAAGACTTATAACTCATGAACCATCATGTAGGTTTGCATTTCTAATTATAATATACACACCATATTTTTTATGATATTGACGCCCCCGGAAGAAGCTTGGGCGAAACGCGCGTCGGGGCGCTTGGGGAATCGAGACACACCGCTCCTCGAGGTAATATACCTATTCCACTGTATAGTTGGTTTGCTGCTTTCTATGTAGTTAGGATATTTGGGGGTGTTACATAGTGCTTGGTATCTGGACAAGGGCATTTCGCTGGTGTATGGGAGTATTTGTAGCTCCTCCTTGGATTTTTCCTTCCTGCACCTTATTTTAGGCATTTACATATGTTTGCCCATCCCTTTCTCTTTGTTATGTTTCAGTAACCTCTATAGTGGTTAGAGTTATAGGTACCCATACATGTATTGGTTACAGTGTGTTATATATAGTGGTGGATGTGGTTGCTGTCTCTCCCCTCGTAGGACACTTTGTTTGGCATGTATCTAATCCTGTCTGTTGTATGTTTTTATACTGTAATTTCAATAAAAAGGTTTTTTTAATATTGTATGGATCTCTTCGTGCGGTAAATTGAATCTAAATCCGCTTTGTGTTGATATAGTTAGTTGAAGTGCCGTATATAGTCCACATTTTGACATTTGTTGATAAGTAATGCTTCTACATATGAATAATTTATAGGTTTGCCAATGTTTATTAATGGTGGCAAAACTCTGCATCATAGCAAATAATGGGAAATCCATATTGTCACCTTGTAACCTGGAGTGATTGTATCATATTGTTTACACTGTTAAAGTAAGAAGTAAGAATTTGTGTGTTTTAATACATTGTTTTTATAAAGTGTATGTAAACGTCTGGTTTCAACTGTATATAGATGCCACATGTTGCTCGTTCTATTGTGAGCAACCTGCTGGACTTAAAAGTACTACCGTGGCCTGCAGTGTCTCCAGACTTATCTCCCATTGAACACATTTGAAACGTGCATGGTTTTATTGAAAGATGCAGACTTTTTCCTGCACCACTGCTTGAAGAAAGTGTCTCCTATATACTGGCAGTAGGTTTGGGAGTTGATTTTGAACCCATATTCATCCCCCAAAGGTCCAACTGCCTCAACTTTATTAATACCAGCCCATAGCTGTACTCAGGCTCGGACTGGCCCATAGGGGAGCAGGGGAATCCCCCGGTGGGTCCCTGTGCAGATCTGGGCCACCAACCCCATTGTATGGGCAGTACTAGGAATAATTCACTTGCTTCACTTTGTACAGAAGAAAAACAGCATATCATCATTCATTAACCAAACTACCCAGTTTACGACTATATAGAGATATAGGTACATTTGTGAATTAGGGCAGTGTATTATTTGTATGCAAGTGAAAAGTGGGCCCCCAAAGTCAATGCAACTGTTGGTCCCTTGGCATCCCAGTCCAACACTGGCTGTACTCAACTCCATCTTGTTGGTTTGTGGTCTGTGACCATTACTGATCCAGCCATGGGCCCATCCATCTGGCCCATCAAGTCACTCTCATCTCATCAGTCCATGAAACCTTTGAAAAATCTGTCTTCAGATATTTTTTGGCCCAGTCTTAATAATTCAACTTCTGCATCTTGTTCAGTGGTGGTCGGATTTCAGTCTTTCTTACCTTGGCCATATCCACATTATTTTTCAAAAACATAGATAGTGTTTTAAAATATATATTTTAAAAAGTTAAGGGATCATGAAAATCATTGATATATCTTAAAGTCGTATTCCCTTCACAAAGGACATATGAAAGGATGTGTCATACTTTTCCCTTAGTGTGTTTTGTCCAACTTAATCCAATGGTTTAATTTTTCCGCTGCACAGCAAAACTTGCTACCACTGCATAGTAAATTAAATGTATCTGTGTTGCAGTTCCATGCACAGGATCTTATGGGGTCTGGGCAGGAACACCCTATTAATTAAAAAAATATTAAGTATGTCAAACATAACTCATTCATTCTGATAAAAACTGGTATTCCACTGGTTGATAGTGGGTCACACCTACGAAAATGTTACATGATAGATGATGTGGTTGATGTATATCCAGTAAAATTGGGGCAAAATGATTCGCAGGATGTGCTCCTGCAGCAGATCAGGAATCTCAGGTTCCTAGACCAGAGCCCGGAGATCTGTCTCCTATCTCCTAACATACAAGGCTGTTTTTTTGACCAACTGGCCTGGAAGAACATAATCATTGCATTGTGATGAACATGTGATGTTGTGCCATGGTGTTTAATCAAAAGAAGAATGGCGTATGCCAGAATGAGGGAGATTGTTCTCATGGTTCTAGTGCAGAAGCCAGAACTGGCCGCTAGACTGGGTATAGCCAATCAATTCACACCAACTCTAATGTCCAGTATAAAGCGCAGGAGAAGTATACACAGAAATCATAATGACTTCATTTAATTCAGTGTGTCTTGTATAACAATAATACTATTTGTTTTATGAAATGGAAAATGTCAATTAAAGGATCGGAAGTAGAATAAATTCTTATCAATTAGTATGAACATTAGGCTGCCTAGAACAGAAGGTCTCTCTGTTGTTGGAAGGATATCAAATCTGAACAATCTAATATCAATCTCATGCAAGTGTGAAAATACTTTAGAAAATAAAATAGTAACAAATGAATCACAGTTTAAAAGAAAAGCTTCTACAAAGCAACATTAAAAAATACTTTTATATTTATGTAAAAGTTACCTATAAGAATCAAAGCCTGGATAGTAGCAATCAACCGAAATGTAAAATAATAGGAGCAGAATGATTGGTTTGTGTATCGCCCCGTCTAGGGCTAGGGGTACTCGGTACTGGGTCCTGTGGTTCTCAAGGGGGATGTCACAGTGGCTGACCCGGTCCGTGGCCCTAGGGACGTCCGTGCAAAAGGGGAAAGGTCTTTAAAGGGGAAATGTTCATGATACCACCTGTGGTATTCGGTCAGGGTGACCAACGCTGCTTTAAGGGGTCTGCTGGGATGATGTTATGGCAGCTAGATGGCATACATTCCCACAGGTGAAGTATGTCCACAGGGCTTCCCAGTGTGTAGATGGTGGATAGTGTGAGGCGCAGTGAAGAACGAGGACACAAGGTTGCAGTCTCTTTACCTTTTTACTGAAGACTTCAGCATCCACAGTCCAGAGCACAAATCACAGGGCAAGCAGAGTCTGGCTTTGGAGGCAAATTCAGAGTCCCCTTATCCAGGTGGAAATCAGTAGCCTTCCTCTAGCACCTTGGTGTTGTAGTACCTTATTGCTGAGCCTCTCATAAGGTCCTCACAGATGTTGTAGATGCTATAGATGTTCTCTCTCTGTCTGTCCCCCAGATGGATAGGACAACCCGTATGACCAGTGGCTCGCGGCTTTTTACAGGGACTCTATCATGCTCCGGCCTCTCGTGGGTGCCACCTTGCCTCCTGGGTATGGGGCGGATCAGTAACGTGAAATTAGCAGTCCTGCCGGTCTCTGGAGCAAGGCATAAAGGACTGTTGCTCCCTCGGTGTTCTGGCTACCGGATCCCGCGCCTCAGAAGGAAGCAGCCTGTGCAGGACAGAACTCCTTCTGGTTTCCACTCCTTTTGCTATGACTTCTTTTCTCACCCTCTCTACAATACAGTTCTCGGTTCGTGTCCTTTCTTAGAAACTGCCGCACGTGGGGCAGGCGCAGCTCCGTGACCTTCTGTCTAGGCGTCTGACAGGCTCCCACCCTGTCGGGGACCAACTACCTGAGCGGAGCTCAGACAGCAACTGCCTAACTTCCTCTCCAGGCCACCAGTTTTACCTAAGTGTGAAGAGTGCCCTAATAAATAGGAGCATAGCTCCCCCTGGTGGATTGGAGTATGAAATGTGTTGTATGTTTGTGATACCCAGTAAAGAGATCTCCTTCATTGCCTCCAAACGTAACATCACTCCCCGATAGAGGAAAATGATATTACTGCAACGACCAGGGCCCTGGGGTGCTGCATTTGCATCAGGCAAACACAAGTCCTGTACCTTTGTATTTGAGTGACATTCTTTTTTATTTGCTGATATAAAATGCTTCAGCATATTTATTGGACTTTTTTTTGCATTTTCAGGCTTTATTCCAGTGTGATACTCTCAAAAATCACCCTTTGTCTTTACATTGCCTATTTAGCTTTACATTCTGCGCAATTAAATGCTTTCCACAACTTTATCATCTTGGTTAGGTCTTAATTAAGGTCACTCCTCATATGGAAAACTTTTCCTAGCAAAGATTCAGTCTTCACATACGATTTGAATAAAAGGAAAATGTATTTACAATTATAATAAAAAATGAATACAAATATACATGATAAAAATTACGTATACTGAGGACTCGATGAATATGAGTGTGAGAGACTTGCTGCAAACGGGTGATGTATTTAATGAGGATCTGTCAGCAGGATTTTGTTATTTAATTTGAAGGCAATATAGGTAGAGTGGGGTAGGGCCTGAGACACCGATTTCAGTGATGTGTCACTTATTAGGCTGTGAGCTGTTATTTTAAACAAATGAGTGTTTTATCAGCAGGAGATTATCACTGCCCAGACTACAACTCCACCCCACCACTGATTAGTAGCTCACAGACAATGTACACGCAGAGCCTGTTGGGGGCGCGGGTTAGCCTTCTCACCTCTGCTACATGTTACATCTAAAAACTCTGATTGTATCACAATTGCTGCACTCAGAAAACTACGTCATACATCATTGGAATCTGGGTCTCATTCTCTGCATTATACTGCTCTCAGATGAGGTAGCAAAAACCTGATGACAGATTCCCTTTAAGTCAAAATTCTGGCTCACAGCCATGGATTCTCAAAATAATATTGTGGCTTTGCATAAACATTTTCCAGCATTTCAGGGATGCCCAAAAGATAAAAATGCTGTTTTCACACCGATAAAAATAAGCATTTGCCTTTCAGTTATATACTACTAGATGGCAGCCCGATTCTAAAGAATCGGGAGTCTAGAATCCATATATACTTTATTTATTCAAATGTAAGAATAATACAATTAATAAATAATAGTAAGAAAGAACAAAAAATGGCTGCACTCACCAGCTCTTGACAATTCTTGTTATTTAAGGTACAGTTACACAGGATCCATGAACATGCTTATGAGGGGAGGGATGAAAGACATCAGACGACAACTTTGCGTGTTGTGGGCAGTGTCAGGTAGTAGGAAAATAGCCAGTTAATAATAGGCAATAGGTCTTTGCAGGAATGCAGATATTAATAAATAGGCAGTTTATATTGCAGAGAAATTGCTGGGCAATAATGGACAATGTCCTTATGTGGCAAATAATAGAGCAATATACCCAATGTGGCAAAGAAGAGGTTAATAAACGGCAGTCTCTCAGTATAACAGTCAGTGAATAATAGGCAGTATATGGAGAAAACACCAAACAAAAGTTCAAAATTGGTGTGAAAATGTCACTGAACCACTTCACAACTAAATATATATAGTTTTGGTAAATGGTATTATCATTTTTTTGATGAAATTCGGCAGGAGCTTGAAGAGCAACGTCACTGGGCCCGCCTCCACGCAGTAGAAACTTGCTGTGAGGTAAAAATTCAAAAATCACACCAAAATGGCGGGCGGAGTGTGTCACAGTACGGCACGTTTCTGATTGGTCGCTTGCAGCAGGCGGCAACCAATCAGACACTGGACACTGTTGACGTCACTTATCTCCGGACATTAGCTCCGGACATTAGCTCCGGACAGGAAGTTGGCACAAATTGCAGGAAGTAGTATTCTAGGCAATTATATATTAGATAACATTTTACATGTTGCAAACATTAACCCCTTCACGAAGCAGCCCTTTTTAGTTTTTGCATTTCTGTTTTTCACTCTTCTTCTTCTCAAAGTCATGAGCTTTTATTTTTCTATCAATATGGCAATGCGAGGTCTTGTTTTTTTGTGGGACATGTACTTTTGAACAACACCATTTGTTTTACCATGTTGTGTACTCGAAAACGGTAATGCTAAAACTGACCTGCCGCTATGATTGTCCAGGTCATCACGACTTCGTAGATACCAATGATAAATAGTCTCCATTTTTCGTGATCTAGGGTTGGGTGAAGGCTTACTTTTTTGCGTGCCCAGCTGTCATTTTTAATGATACCATTTTGGTGTAGATACGATCTTGTGATTGCCCGTTATTACATTTTAATGCAATGTTGCTGCGACCAAAAAAACTGTAATTCTGACTTTTTGACTTTTTTTCGTTATGCTGTTTACCGATCACATTTATTCTCTTTATAGCTTGATAGATTGGATGATTCTGAATGTGGCGATGCCAAATATGTGTATTTTTTTATTGTTTTTTGAATGGACGAATGGGAGGTGATTTGAACTTTTTTTTCTTTCATATTTTTAAAAACATTTTTTTCTACTTTTTGCATATTTCAATAGTCCCCATGGGAGACTAGAAGCTGCAGTTGTCCGATCACCTTTGCTACACGCAGGCGATGATCAGATCACATGTGTGTAGCAGAAATGCTCACTTGCTATGAACGTTATTCCTCCTTGCAGGCTTGGGCTATTCAGTGAATAGTGAGCAGCAGGTAACCATGCCCCCACTGAATGACATCGCTAGGAAAAATAGGGTTAATTTCCTGCCAGCAGTGGGGATCTCAATGCGGGCCTTGGGCAGCTTCACAATGTTATTAACCTGTAGATTATCCCCATCTGCAGGTTAATAGCATTTTTTATATGACAGTTTCCCTTTTAAGGCTGCCGTCACACTAGCAGTATTTGGTCAGTATTTTACATCAGTACTTGTAAGCCAAAACCAGGAGTGGAACAAATAGCGGAAAAGTATAATAGAAACATATGCACCACTTCTGGATTTATCACCCACTCCTGGTTTTGGATTACAAATACTGATTATAATACTGACCAAATACTGCTAGTGTGACGGCAGCCTAAATGGTCACTGTTATTTCTCCACTAATGAGCCCCTTTACTTCTGCCTTATGAATTTATGGTCAATCTGAAAAACAGCTCTAATGCATCGTGGTCAAACAAAGTGGATTTCCAGCTCACTGAAGCATCAGGTTACAGTTTCTACTAAACTATATGAAGAGGGCAGGGTAATGAAAAGTTGAGTGCAGTGAAAGACCAGATAGTTACAGGCAGATTATGCTGTAGTTTCTCATTAACTTATTTCACTTCATTGCTGGATTTGTAGTGGCACAGCTCATGCTGCTGTTGTGTCTAGCTGTGTGCTAGAGAGAAAGAAAGGCAGGAATCCATCTCTGCCTGTAGCTGCTATGATGTTTCATATACACAGGACAGTCTCCACTCACTAGCTCAGAAACAACTGAATATTCAAGACAGAGTCTGCAGAGTGGAAAACTGGTGAAAAGTGCAGGAAAAAGAGTGTTATTCTCTATGTTCACGGTAGTAGACTAAAAACTTTTAATAATGTTTGGATATAAAAGGGAACATATTCTGCAGTAAAAAATAATTTGAAATGTGTTCAAACTCTTTATTTTTATTTTAAAGGTAAATGGAATATATCAGGTCGTTTTTGCTGGAATTAAAGTTCTGTTATCAGTTCAGAAAGAGGTCCATCCTTACTGTATTCTTAACATGATCAAGGTGACATCTGTATTATCAGGTGTAGATATGAGCAAAAATGTCTCAATTTTTATTGTCCTGAACAAATGGATGTCATTGCTGAAGTCCCAAGTAGAGATGGGGTTACTGTTACTGTTCGGGTTTGGCTGCCCGAACACCGAGTGTTTGTCATGCTGTCATGTGAATGACAGTGCGGCAAACACCGCTTCTGATCGGCGGTGAAATCATCCCCACTGGTCAGAGAGCCGCGGTTCCCACGCTGTCAAAAGACAGCGGGAGCACTCAGCTGTGATCGGAGGTATACAGTTTACCTCCGGTCACTGGTGTCCTAGTGTCAACTGATGGGACAACTGATCCCATCATCTGACACCTGCTGCCGCTTTTAACTGCGAGAGCAGGAGCGGTGGATGAGAGCATTCATCAGCTGCACCTGCTCGGTAAATAAATAATTTAAAAAAACGGCGTGGGTTCCCCCGTATTTTTGTTAATCAGCCAGGCAAAACTCACAGCTGGGGGCTGCAACTCTTAGCTGTCAGCTTCAGCAAGGCTAGTTATCAAGAATAGAGGGGTCCCCACACAGTATTTTTTAATTATTTAAATAATGAAAAAAGCGGTGTGGGTCCCCCCCATTTTTGACAGCTAATTTTGCTAAAGCAGACAGCTGGGGGCTGGTATTCTCAGGCTGGTATGGGGCCATGGATATTGACCCCAACCTAAAAATAGCAGCAAGCAGCTGCCCAGAAAAAGCACATCTATTAGATGCACAAATTCTGGTGCTTTGCCCGGCTCTTCCAACTTGCCCTGTAGCAGTGGCAAGTGGGGTTGATGTCACCTTTGTATTGCCAGGTGACATCAAGCCCACAGCTTAGTAATGGAGAAGCGTCTATAAGACACCTCTCCATTACTAATCCTATAGTTGTATTATAAATAAACATATTATAAATAAAGACACAGCCAGAATAAAGTCCTTTAATTGAAAAAATGACAGAGACTCCATTAATATTTTCAATTAAACCATACTTACGATCTCGCCTAATTCCACCAAAGCCCTCGATCACCTGTATTAAACCAAAAATAATAAAACATACCATACCTGTTCGTTGTTGTGTCCCACGCCATAATACATGTCTGGGGGAGAAATAGTTTTCAACCTGGATGGTGCCAAGATGCGACCGTCCAGGCTGAGAACCACTGGTGAATGAGCTGCTGTGAGTGCAGCCTCAGTGACTGGAGGTAATGTCATCGAGGTTACCTACTGTCACTGAGGCTCCATTCCCAGCCGGGCTGATCTGCAGTGACCTCGGTGAGATCCCCGCTAGCAGTGTGAGAGTTTTTCTCACGATACTTTTGTTATATTACAGGATATCACACATTATAATGTCAGTATTATACAGAACTACCTGCATGAAACAAAACTTTACCAAATTTTTCCATTGTCATATTTTTTTCCACTTTTGGCAAACTGTTTAAAAACAACATTTTTGCAACCTGCTCCAGAAAACACTTGAATATTTATTTTATTGCCCCGGGGGTTATTACTGGCTGTATTTCTCAAAATTGTTATTTCTACTCAGCAGTTTGCGCACAAAATGTTTTGTAGCTTTTCTGAAAAAAGTGCACGTGCATTGTATAAGTAGGTTTTAACAAATTTAATACAAGAATACTTTGGGCCAAGTTATCTCTATTGGCATATGTTTCCATACACACTCATTGAAAAAAGACAGCATTCCCAATCTCTGATTGGAAAAAAAAATCATGATTTATTCTCCATTCAATACAATTTTTTCGCCTAGTAATAGAGCCATTTTTGTATTTTTGGTAAGCAAAACTCTTATGTCATATGGCTGAATATATCAGAATTTTTCCATTGGAAGCATTGAAGTGCTGACTACATGTGATGGGACTCTGGTCAGGAGGCTTAGGCTTGCACCCAGATGCTGTGTTACCTATAAATGGTGCTGCTGTCATTTTATCTTATTTTTATATTTTGAAAAGTCACAAGGAAAAAATATTAGATATGGATATATAATAATTATCCCAGGCATTAAACATATAATATACGGTAAACTAAGGTTTTCGTGAAAATACTGTTTACCGTTATCAATCAGCTTAATAAGAATAAAACATCTTGTAAATGTCAAAAGCATTTCACATTTCAACTCTCTTCTCGTTTCTTCTGTCAATTGTGAAAGCAAAAGAAGAAAACAAATGTGATGTTGATTGATATTCTACACATTTATATTTGTGTTTTATTTCCCAAAGAAAGCCCGTGAATTTCAGATTGAAACGTATTCAGATATGCAGATTCTCCTCTCCGAATAATATCACAGATGTTTACTTGTAGACCAATTTTACAAGTATAATGAGTTAGTAAAGTTGACTTTTAGAAACGATTACATTCCTTACGATAATCTGGCATCGTATGTCCATCGTACTGGTGGCTTCTCACTAATAACAGTACTAGGTTAATACTTCATACATAAGTCATCCCGCAAAGAATTGGATCATAGCAGACAGTAAGCAAATAGAGCTTCTATGGTATTGTGTTCTGACAGCACTAGAAGCTTTTTCCAAATAAAATTTATTTCACTTTACAAATGTTTTTTTACTTCTCATTTCTTCATAGTTTTACTAGTAACATTATCTTCTCAAAACTGATATAGTGTATGGATTGAGGGAAGAGTGTATGATACCAAGATTCTCCACCCCTGTCCTATAATTCTGCGAGAGAATCGGATCACAGTAAGCTGATACTGGACTCAATCCCTGGTAGTTTGAACCAAGTGTCAGCATAATCGATCCAATTTTCTTGCATGAGAGAATCAACGCTCATGTGACCCCAGCCTTAAACTGTGGCATGTCAGCACAGTAACGTCAAAAAGAACTGTGCTTTCAATAACTTTTCAGACTAAGCTGTGGTGCAAATACATGAGGAATAACACTATTTATGGCCATTATATGGTTTATATCCTGCATTTTTTACCGTTTTCCCTGTTGCATGCCCTATCTCTTAAAGGGAACCTGTCACCTGAATTTGGCGGGACCAGTTTTGGGTCATATGGGCGGAGTTTTCGGGTGTTTGATTCACCCTTTCCTTACCTGCTGGCTGCATGCTGGCCGAAATATTGGATTGAAGTTCATTCTCTGTCCTCCATAGTACACGCCTGCGCAAGGTAAGATTACTTTGCGCAGGTGTGTACTACGGAGGACAGAGAATGAACTTCAATCCAATATTGCAGCCAGCATGCAGCCAGCAGGTAAGGAAAGGGTGAATCAAACACCCGAAAACTCCGCCCATATGACCCAAAACCAGTCCCGCCAAATTCAGGTGACAGGTTCCCTTTAATTCATAATTGATTGTGATCTCTTAATTCATAATTGATTGTGAGCTAAATGGCAGCAGACTTGGTCCTGTGATGTCTCCCATACACAACATGCCCTTCACTGCTTAATTAGCAAACAGTCAGAAGCAGCCGAGACATGGGAGGAATTATACAGCGGCAGTGATCAGTGTGGCTGTGAATCCAACTCTGGGGAGAGGTAAAAGAAGTTTTAAAAATGGTCAACACTATCTTTGTGTGTCTCCATTGCCTGTTTTCTTATGCTGCCCCTCACTCATCCTTCCCCCTCACCTCTCTACGGTGTGTTGTACAGGTGTTGGCAGGTGATGTCTCCCATTCATGGCATGACACACAGAAGGGGACTCCTGGTCTTCACTGCTTAAGTAGCAGTCAGAAGCAGCAGAGACATGATGGGAGGAATTATACAGCGGCACTGATCAGTGTGCCTGTGAATCCAGCTCTGGGGAGAGGTCAAATAATTTTTAAAAAAGATCAACACTATCTTTCTGTGTCTTCATCTGCCTGTTTTCTTATGCCGCTCCTCACTCATCCTTTCCCCTCACCTCTCTATGGTGTTGGAGAGGTATTGGCAGTCCCTGTGTTGGCAGTCTGTCTTTGCCTTGTCTGTGGCATTTTTTTCAGAGTGGATGGTGAAATTAAGAGTCACAGAAGAGAAGAAGTGGCTCATAAATGTAGACGGTAGCATATTTTCCTGATCAAATATATTACAAAGTTCCTCTGACTGTTGATTTATACAAAGTTGTTTAATATTATAGCTTAGCCTCTTTGGTATTTTATTGACCATGGATGTTTATATATTGCAGAATATCCTAGTGCTATATGAATAAAGCATATTAATATGTGTGACTGTCATTCAAACATTGTGCAGATTGTCATATTACCCCGAACTCAATGCTGATATTACTTTTTATAGCATGCAATGATAGTAAGGAGGCGACATGTCACAATATGATTTTGGAGTGAGATAATGGGAACACTGCTTTAAACCTGGCAATTGCTCCTTTATAGAAGTAATCATATCAGTGGGGTACTACATCCTCCCTGAACGAGCCACACTGTGATTACCTGCGCTGCAAGGAACGAGCAAGCGTCACTCAATGTGCTACTGTATCCTTAGATGCGCAGAAATGGCGCTCAATACCCCTTGAAGCTAGAATGCGCCACTGAAAATAGTGCTGATCAAAGGCGTGTAAGCATGGCATTTTTCAGTCTGTTTTATTCCTGCTGTGCTAAGGAAGAGATCTCATGGAAATGCCTCTTCCATCTGCGTCTGCAGTTTCAAGGTGCTCGTTTCTTTTAATCTCCGATGGCAAATTCTCGGTAGCTGTTACTTTGTGATATAAACATTTGCTTATTAAAAGTTCTAACAGCTCTTAGATAACTTGTCAAATTATGTTAACCAATGCATTGTAAATGGGTCATCCCGGAAGAGTCCTGTTACAGTTCCCCTACCTACTTTACTATTGGTTCAGAAAGAACATAAATACCAAAATGACATTTGGGCACTTATGGTCAAGTTACAACTGTGTATATATGAGAGAAAAGGTCATTCTGCTGCCTCTAGAGCTAAAGGTATAACCCGGGTGTAGTTATAGGGATGCAGATGCTCCTCTGCCACATGGGACACCAGTAATCTAAATCTTGGTATCAATTGTATAATAAAAAATGGTATAAGGTAGGTTGGGGCCCTGTTACAGATTTTACCTCGGGGCACAAGAGCTTTCTGTAATGGTCCTTCACCCCAATTATCTTGTATAATTTTTAAACAGGTTGTCCGCCTTGGGAAAAGTCCGAGGTCATCCTGTTTGGCTGCAGACTGCTGATTTATGACAGCATGCTGTGCACATGCTGCCATGATTTCCTGGCATGGCTGGTGCAAGTTGGTGGTCACGTGACCACATGTATGCCACCTTCATACTTGTGCGTGATTCTATGCGATTTGCATATGTGCTTGACTTCTTTACATAGAAGTGAATTGAGAGAAGCCAGACACATCTAGTCAGCATGTGACCATCAGTATGCAAATCGCTTACATTCAGTCACGTGACTGCCCACTCACTCTAACGGTACCAATGCACCGAGTGCCAACTTTTGCCCCAAGCCTGGACAATGCGATTAATAAAAGTCTTGCCAGATATTGCAAAGGAACCTGTGAATCTCCAAACTGCAGGACTGTTTGTGATCACAGTTTCTGCACTCTCATTAGTTGAATAGGTTTATCACCTGTTTATAAGGTAGGTTACAAATATATGATTCCTGGAGATCCAACTGCTGGGATTCCCACTGATTACAAGATAGTGGCTCTATGTTCCCCATGTGAATGGAGCAGTACAACCATCACTGCTGGTCACAAGGGTGGCCTACTGCTTCTTTCCTAAGAGGTCACGGCCAGGACCCACATTTTGGCAATGTTCGTTGAATAACCAGTTTAAAAATCTGATTAAAATAATGATAATATTCTAGATTTCAATATTTGTTGCATTTGTGATGGAACCTTTTAATAGTATTCTCATTAAAAAGTGCATGATAGACAAAGGAAAGGTGTAATCAACTATACCGGATGATCATTCTTGAGTGAGTAATATGGTAAAGGGGTTATTCAATGCTTAGATATTGATAGCTTATCCTTAGGATAGGCCATGAATTCCATATTGGTGGAGGTCAAAGAACTCAGCACCCAACCAATTAGCTATTTGCAGTGGCCGGATGTAAACCAGAGCCAGACAGCACAACACAGCTACATACACTATGCGCTGTCCATCCTCAGATACTGCATCTTAGGTTCTGTTCACATCAATAGGAGACAAGCTGCAGTACTTGAGAACAACCACTATAGTGTATGGAGCTTTACTGTTCCCGTGGTGTACACTGTTTGTATCCAGCCAGCAAACACCTGATCTTTAGAGGTGCCAAGTGTCAGACCCCCACTTATCTATTAATGATGCTCATTCCTGACCATAGGACATCAATATCTAAATGAAGGACAATGCCATTGATTACAGCATTTATGCCATAATTATTCTGTACTAATTGAGATGCTAGCCATGTTCAAATTTTCTATGTAACTTTTTCATGTGACATGTTCATGTTTTCTATATTTGTAAATCAGATTACATAAACTTTCCTAACATATTTATTCTTTTATAGGCCTTGGTTTAGAACCTGACCACTGGCTACAATAAATAGTCAATGACTCTGGAATATCTTTCAGCTCAACTATGAAAGGATTATCAAGCAGCCGTAGCCATCATCATGGGGTTGTATGTGACTCAGTATGTGATGCCCTCCCTCACCATACAGATAGAAAGCCATATTTGCTCAACCCAGTAGATCCTCATCCTGCGGATCACCCTTACTATGCTCAAAGGAACTCCTACCCAGTAGAATGCATAATGCCCTACGGGGATCAGATTGCTAGCAGTACATTTCCAAGGAGACATTACAATTCCCACCATGAGCTTAAAGATGAGTGTGCTCTAGTGCCCCATGGAAGTGTTGGAAAAGGTAACCGACTTCCTACTAACCTCTTGGATCAATTTGAAAGGCAGATTCCTATCAATCGGGATGGATATCACACTTTGCAATACAAAAGGAGTGCAGTGGAACACCGCAGTGACAGTCCTGGTAGGATACGACATTTGGTTCATTCTGTCCAGAAACTGTTCACAAAATCACATTCACTTGAAGGCCCAACGAAAGGAAACTCTAATGGAAATAAAGCCAGTCCAGAAGAAATGCAAACTGTGAGGTATGGCAAGCGAAGTAAGAGCAAAGAAAGGAGAGCTGAACTGAAACCGAGAACAAACATTTCAGGGTGGTGGGGTTCACAGGATAACTTAGACAATGATGTCTGCATGTACCATGGTCCCACTGCTGTCATGACTATGGGGAGATGCCCGGACCGCTCCACGTCTCAGTACTTTATGGAAGCTTATAACACACTTAGCGAACATGCATTAAAGTCATCAAGAAGCAATAATGATGTAAAATGCAACACTTGTACAAACCTACCTGTGAGTTTACCTGTAAGTTTGGACAGCCAGATGCTAAAGAAAAGTTCTTGGGCATCCACACTAACAGTAAGCAGGGCTCGGGAAGTCTACCAGAAACCTGCAATAAACATGGATCAAGCACTGGTAAAGTCTGACTCATGTCAACAAGAGAGGTCATGCCAGTACCTGCAGGTAGGCCTCCGAATGTGTTCCTTTGTCACTTGTCCTTCTTAAATCATGTGTAATTATTACTGATAAATTACTAACACAATGAAAAATGCAAAGCATTTGTGATGCCTGCCATACATGATTATTCATTCGTTTATATTGAATAAGTGCAAATAGTCATGATTTTAAAAAAATGTCTAATGTTCCTGTGCATAATTGTTTCCATGGTAACAGACTGCAAACAAACTGTGTAGTCTGACTCCATAGTCATACGCTTTTCATCTGTACTCACTTCTCATGAACATATATATATATAGTAGAAGTGAGTGATATTAGGGAATCAAAACAGTCCCAACAAGCACAGAAGTTATATTCTTGACCTTTATTGAATCAATCTAGACATTCTTCGTTCAGTCCCGAGCTTTCGACAGCAATAAAGAAGGGTGAACCTATGATCACAATATATAATGGAGTCTCAAGAAAAGGACATCGCTAAATTAGTGTTAATCACTAGTGATGAGTGAGTATGCTTGTTACTCGAGATTTCTGAGCATGCTCGGATGTTCTCTGAGTATTTTGGGCTCGCTCAGAGATTTAGTTTGTGTCACCGCAGCTGCATGATTTGTGGCTGCTAGACAGCCTGAACACATGTGGGGATTCCCTAACAACCAGGCAACCCCCACATGTATTCAGGCTGTCTAGCAGCCACAAATCATGCAGCTGCGGTGACACAAACTAGATCTCCGAGCGTGTCCAAATACTCGGAGATCACCCGAGCATGCTCGGAAATCTCGAGTAACAAGCACACTCACTCATCACTATTAATCACAGAAGCGAGGGATGTGACTGCTATATCAGACTACACACTTTAATTCAATCGATTTGCCTATTTGCTTTGATTTTTCAGAAATATATAGTACTAAAGTTGGGTTTAGCCCTTTGCTGTTTTGCTGTTTTCAAGCTGTGTCTTTCTACACCTTAAAATATCACTATACAGAAGGAATATAATTTTCAATTCTATTTGCAAAAATCTCATTTCCATTTGAAAGGCGCATATCTTCTGTGGTGTTTTATTGCTGCAAACTCTAATTGTTACAATTTTTCTCTATTTTTCTCTATTGACTTCCAAAGGGAAAAGCATAGCATTGAAAACCAATAAGATTTATAGAACTTTGTTTACAAAAAATCTGAACCATAATGTTGTAAAAAAGACTGGAACACAAAGCCAGTCTTCATAAGCCACTTTAATATGCAAGTATTTTAGTCAGTAATTCGGATCAGTATTCATAAGACGGGAGTGGAACCTACAGAGAGAAAGCATAATGGAATCATTCGTACACTTCACTGTTTTGTAACTTTTCTAGATTGGGATTCAGAACTTGGACACAAAATACTAACATCTTATAGTGTTCTTAAAAGGGGGTAGTCCTAAATCCCTATCTATTTAATTCCATAATTTATTTTATAATATACTGGAAAAAATCCATATTCTTGTTAACTAGACAATCTAACTGCTTTTCTTTTTTTTCCTACTTCCTTTTTGATGACATATCGTTTGAGAATCCCACTATTGTAAAGGGCCATGTAGAATATAACCCTGCAGTTCATTGTTTCTCAAGGGCAATTGAAGACCACAAGTCAAGTTACTTAATTCCATTAAAGATAAGGAGGATATAGGATATATACACAGGTCGAAATCAATAAAAGTAAAATAAGTTCATCAATAAGGGCCAGAAAAAGACTCCCAAAAAAACTCCTTAGGATAAATATGTGGACTCATATTACCAAATGGGCAAAGGAAAATAAACCACAACCAAAGTGAATCAGCAGGGAACCAGAGGCCCACCAATACCGTCAAGCCTTTCACTGAGAAAACTTTGTCCGGTGGTAGAAAAGTAGCGATGGATTGTAACATTGGGAATAGTAGCAGTCATTAATTTATGTATTGTTAGAATTCTGCTCTTTTTCATAAATCCAGAGGTAGTCACAAAACATTGAGAGAAGATGAAGAAAAAGCAATCGGCTTGTGACCGGAACTATGCAAATCACATATAAACAGTCACATAATGACTGCCAGGACTGAGACAGAGCAGAGTCCTAACAGCGTATATACTACACCAGTTGTGCAGCATGGGGAGGGGACACTTGACGGAAAATTCTTAGTAGTACTTTCTTTTTTTTTTAAATTTGCAGACTATGAACATGACGTTGTAGCATAGAAACTGGGGAGTGAACAAAAGTGCAATAGCTTCTTAACTGGTAACACAGTGAGAAACCAATTGTGGGTGCTAACTCACCTGGTGGGGTAGCAACATGCACAACACATAAATCAGCTGCAGAAGGACACGAGTCCGTAGACCGAATAGGATATTCAACCAGTAAAGGAAAGAAATTGGGTTTGTCCTGAAGAAGAGGTCCTGTGTGACCTTGAAACTAGAGATGAATGAATATTTCAATATTCGGTTTGACTCACAATCACCAAATTTGCAATATTCGCCAATTTAATCACTGAATATTGCCAAACATATGCAGCACAAAAGCCGATGTTTCTCACGCTATGTAGCAGCATGGGAAACACCAGCATATTGCTTCTGATCAGCGGTGAAATCATATCCGTCGGTCAGAGAGCCGTGGATCCCATGCTATCAGAAGACAGCATGAGTGCTCAGCTGTGATTGAAGGTATAAAGTTTACCTCTGATCAATGGTGTCAGCTGATAGGACTACTCCTACAATCATCTGACACCTGCTGCTGCTAATAACAGTGAGAGCAGGAGCAGCAGATGTCAGTATTCATCAGCCGCTCCTGCGCTGTAAATAAATAATAATAAAAAAAATACCTGCATGGGTTCCCCTGTGTTTCTGATAACCAGCCAGTTCAAGCTCAGGAACTTCACAGCATGTGTGGTGAAGTTACTGAGCATGAACTGCGGTGACCTCATCACTGACTTTTACCCACGGTGCTGAGGTCACAGCAGTTCAGCCCTGCTAGGAACAAAGCCTCAGTTACCGAAGGTAACCTCGATGACGTCACCACCAGTTACTGACACTGCACTTACAGCAGCTCAGTCACCAGTGGTTCTCAGCCTGGACAGTCTCATCTTGGCACCGTCCAGGTTGAAAGCTATTAATCCCCCAGACATGAATTACTGTCTGGGACAGAAAGACAGAAAGACCGACAGGTGAGGGATATTGTTGTTTTTTTAATTTTATATACTCGCCAATGCAAGCCTACGGTGCGAGAAAAAAATTGCACAGCACTCGGACCATGCGAGTGCTTTCTGATTTTTACACACCGATTTCCTTTGAAAAGCCAGCAATTCATGTGCTGCGTACAGTAAAATCACACTGACAGGTTAGAATAGAATAGATAGAATAGATGTACAGTGCCTTGTGAAAGTATTTGGCCCCCTTGAACTTTTCAACCTTTTCCCACATATCATGCTTCAAACATAAATATACCAAATGTAAATTTTTGGTGACGAATCAACAAGTGGAACACAATTGTGAAGTTGGTTGGTTATTTTAAATTTTTGTGGAAATTCAAAAACTGAAAAGTGGGGTGTGCAATATTATTCGGCCCCTTTAACTTAATACTTTGTTGCACCACCTCAGCGACCAATCACAAGCCGCGACGTCATCGAAGGCCCTTTACGCGCTCATTCTTCGGAACGAAAGCAAGGCGGTTGCAGCGGTGACGACCAGGGCGCGTCAGAGGGTAAGTAAATCAATATTTTTTATTTTTATTCTTTATTTTACACATGAATATGGATCCCAGGGCCTGAAGGAAAGTTTCCTCTCCTTCAGACCCTGGGATCCATTACAGGATACCTTCCGATATTTGTGTCCCATTGACTTGTATTGGTATCGGATATCGGTATCGGCGATATCCGATATTTTTCGGATAACGGCCGATACCATCCGATACCAATACTTTCAAATACCGGACGGTATCGCTCAACACTACTGATCAGTCTTCTCCTTGTTTGAGATGAAAGTTTAGAGGGACGGCCGGGTCTTGGTAGATTTGCAGTGGTATGATACTCCTTCAATTTCAATATGATTGCTTGCACAGTACTCCTTGGGATGTTTAAAGTTTTGGAAATCATTTTGTATCCAAACCATTCTTTAAACTTCTCCACAACAGTATCATGGACCTGCCTGTTGTGTTCCTTGGTCTTCATGATGCTCTCTGTGCTTCAAACAGAACCCTGAGACTATCACAGAGCAGGTTCATTTATACGGAGACTTGATTACACACAGGTGGATTATATTTATCATCATTAGGCATTTAGGACAACATTGGATTATTCAGAGATCCACAATGAACTTCTGGAGTGAGTTTGCTGCACTGAAAGTAAAGGGGCCGAATAATATTGCACGCCCTACTTTTCAGTTTTTGAACTTCCACAAAAATGTAAAATAAACAATAAATTTTGTTCAACTTCACAATTGTGTTCAACTTGTTGATTCTTCACCAAAAATTTACATTTGGTATCTTTATGTTTGAAGCATGATATGTGGGAAAAGGTTGAAAAGTTCAAGGGGGACGAATACTTTCGCAAGGCACTGTATACACATAGAATACATAGATACAGTAGATGTCAGTGACACATACACATATATATGTACAGTATATATGATAGATAGATAGATAGAAGAAAAGCCAGAAATTCATCTGCTGTGCACTGTAAAATCACTGCAGGAGCCAACAGGACAAAAGAGATGGAATAAATACAGTAAATACAAATAGAATAGGTAGATATACAGATGTCTCTGACAAATACAATTAAAACAGTGTGTGTAGTTAAAATGGTGTGGGCTCCCGGGCAATTTTTGAAACCAGCAGAGGTAAAACCAAAGGCTGGAGGACAATGTTTATAGCCTGGGAAGGGGGTAATAATATCAGCTCACAACTGTCTACTTAGCCTTTACTGGCTATTAAAATAGGGGACCCTAAAAAAAATGATGTAGGGTCCCCCTATAATAAATAACCAGCAAAGGCTATGCAGATGGCTGTGTGCTGATATTAATAGCCTAAGAAGGGGCCATGGATGCTTCCCCCAGGCTAAAAACATCAGCTTTTAGCCACCCTAGAAAAGTCACATCTCTAAGATGCGCCAAATCTGGCACTTATCCTCGCTCTTCCCACTTGCTCTGTAGTGGTAGCATATGGGGTGATAGTTGGATGGGTTGATGTCACCTTTGTATTGTCAGGTGACATCAAGCCCCGAGGTAAATAGTGGAGAGGCATCAATAAGACACCCCCCATTACTAACCCCATAGTCACATTGTATGAAAACACAAACACTGAGAAAAAGGTCCTTTAATTGAAAGAATGACAGAGACTTCTTTAATAATATTAATTAAACCATACTTATGACCTTGCCCATTCCCGATGCCCTCGTCATCTGCAAAAGAGGTAAAAAAACAATATTCCTCACTTTTCTGCAGAAATGCTTTTAATCCATTTGTCCCACAATGGGTCTAGTTATGTTACATCTAGATGGCAGACTGCATGGTAGCATGATGCGACCATGCAGCCTGTCATCCAGTAGACACTGAGCACCGTGTGCTCAGTGTCTCTCTGTGAAATCCTATTACCTTTCTGATAACACCGCAAGCGTGAGAAAGTACTTCTGCTCGCGGTGCCCTGTGACAGGTCCTGCGAGTTCACAGCCATGTCATCTGCTGGTATGGGTCCACTGTGTTTCATCAAGACCAAAGTCAACGCAGCCGTCTACCAGGAAATTTTAGAGCACTTCATGCTTCCCTTTGCCAACATGCTTTTCGAAGATGGAAATTTCATTCTCCAGCAGGACTTGGCACCTGTCCACACTGCCAAAAGTACCAATACCTAGTTTAAAAACAACAGTATCAATGTGCTTGATTGGCCAGCAAACTCATCTGACCTTACCTCATAGAGGATCTCTGGGGTATTGTCAAGAGGAAGATGAAAGACATCAGCCCAACAATGTTGAAGGCTGTTAGCAAAGCAACCTGGGTTTCCATAACACCTCAGCAGTGCAACAGGCTTATCGCCTCAATGCAACACCACCTTGATGCAGTAATTACTGGAAACGGAGCCCCGACCAAGTATTGAGTGCATTTACTGAACATACATTTCAGTAAGCCAACATTTTGGATTTTAAAATCATTTTTCAAGCTGGTGTTATAAAGCATTCTAATTTACTGAGATAATGACTTTTGGGCTTTCATTGGTTGTAAGCCATAATCATCAACATTAACAGAAATAAACACTTGAAATGGATCACTCTGTTTGTAATGACTCTATATATGAGTTTCAATTGATACTGATGATATGATATTCTAATTTTGTGAGAAGCACCTGTATGTGGTTAGATTCAGCTTCTCTTTGCCTACATGAGTCTGCTTGCACATGAGGTAGCAAAAACCTGCTGACAGATTCCCTTTAAACTGAAAAAGTGCTATTTTATTTACATGATACTGGCCCCCGAGGAAGCCGAAAGTGAACCGTGCGTTGGGGCGCATGTGTGCACCTAAGGAAAAGGATATAGGTAAGAACATATAATTTGAACACTTGTACTTTGACACAAAGGGTTTCTTACTATGCGGTCCGAGACCGATTTTGAATTGAGGGATATGTGTCTCCCCATACTCATGTGTTAGTAGGGGACTGTAGTCGCTTTTGATATTATGCACTGGCACTTTATTATTCTAATATTGCTGGTTATATTGAGAAAAAAAATCTCCCTCTGCTTTATTACTTCTGTGCCTATACCCTGCTTCTGTGGTGCAACACATTTTTTTCATGGGTGCACCTGTACTGTATATTCAAATAGCTCTGTTCGTGATACTTGGATTTTGATTGTCATTTAATTGTATTTTATGGTAATTTTCTATTGTAAATAAAATATACCTTTTTGTTTAGTACCTTTTTTTGTGATTTTTATGTTTCAAGTCATGTGTTCTAATTTATTTACATGAACCTTTGCAAAATATTAACCCTTTCCAAGTTGTGAAATACTTTGGATGGTTTGGAAACTTTGTGTATGTTCATGTACAGAACCGTACACTTCAATTTGTTTCCTACTGCCGTGATATCATAAGACAGGTATAATGAATGCAGCATTATAATAAAAGTATAATGCACACAGTAATGTCACAGCATGGCAATACCCATAGTGATTTCATAGAAATAACAAAAATGTTGATATCACAGATAAAGGTTAAACAAGTGATATCATAGCAAAGGTATAATAAAGATAGCATTCCCAGAATATTGTACTCAGTAATGTCATAATATAGAAATAAGAATGAACATAGTGATGTAACAGCTGAAGTCTTATTGATGTCACAGCACTAAGATAATGCACTATTATAATAGAAAGATAAACAGCGATATGGCAGCACAAAGGGAATAAACACTATTACTTTCTGAGGCACAGTGGTTGTTCCTGCCCCAATAATTAATGGGGTCCAACACCAGGCACGGACACCAATCTGTCGTTAGCTCCAGAGACTTGATGTGAAAATTTAATGGAGCTCAACAGCAAAAACGGTTCAATAAGTAGAACCTATCGTTGAGAACTGCAGATCTGCTCTTATTCTCCTAAATAGGTGATCGTCTGCAGTTCTCCTTAACGGCCGCTGCACGCCAAACACATCTGTGCAGTTCAGCTTCATACAATGTTTACATCCAGCTGCCACTGGAGAAAATGGCAGCTGATTATTGGGGGAGCTGAGTGTGGGACCTCTATCAATCCATTATTAATCATCTACCCTAAGCCTGAACATCTCCTTTCAGTATCTGGCCAATGATGAAGTTAAAATCTCGAGTTCTGCATTTATTGACTATTCTGCAATATGTCTTCCCATTAAAGTGTTAAGCAGCATTAAATCTCCTTACTGTACTAAGAGCATCTGGGACCTTCCCGAGTACATCATAAATCTGCAAGACCACAGATGTCACAAATATTGGTTATTAAAAGCCATTTACTCTGCCGTGCAAATTAATTATTTTTCACGTAGCGCATATTAGTGATAGAGCACAAAGAACTTTTTAGGGATAGTACACGAATGACCCTGGTTCTTAGGGGACTGGAGTTCTTAGAAATGTATTTGGAAATATATTAGTCAATTTGGACCAACAGAAACACGTCACATCATCTTTGTATCACAACATGCATGTATCACAGTATGTATGTATCACAGCATGCATGTATCACAGCATGTATGTATTATTATTATTATTATTATTTATTATTATAGCGCCTTTTATTCCATGGCGCTTTACATGTGAGGAGGGGTATACATAATAAAAACAAGTACAATAATCTTGAACAATACATGTCACAGCTGGTACAGGAGGAGAGAGAACCCTGCCCGCGAGGGCTCACAATCTACAACGGATGGGTGAGGATACAGTAGAGCTGGTCGTGCAGTGGTTTGGTCGATCAGTGGTTACTGCAGGTTGTAGGCTTGCCGGAAGAGGTAGGTCTTCAGGTTCTTTTTGAAGGTTTTTATGAGAGTGGGCAGCCATTTACTATAATGGATAGGTTCGTTGGGGGGTCACGTGAGATGGGGGAAAGACAATGGATTCTGTTTTGTCCATGTTAAGTTTTAGAAATCTAGCGGAGAAGAAGGATGAAATAGCGTATAAACATTGAGGGATTCTGGTTAGTAGGGTGGTGATATCTGGTCCAGAGATGTAGATCTGTGTGCCATCGGCATAGAGATGATACTGAAAACCGTGAGATTCTATGAGCTGTCCCAGGCCAAAAGTGTAAATGGAGAAGAGCAGGGGCCCTAGAACTGAACCTTGCAGGACTCCGACAGATAGGGGTCGAGGTGAGGAGGTGGTGTGTGAATGGGAGACGCTGAATGTTCGGTCAGTTAGGTATGACGAGATCCAGGATAGGGCCAAGTCTGTGATGCCAAGGGATGAGAGGGTCTGTAGTAATAGGGAATGGTCCACTGTATCAAAGGCAAAGGACAGGTCCAGGAGGAGGATAGAGTAGTGTCGCTTGCTCTTGGCGGTTAATAGGTCATTGGTGACCTTAGTTAGGGCAGTTTCAGTGGAGTGGTGTGACCGGAAGCCTGATTGTAAGCGGTCAAAGAGGGAGCAGGAAGATAGATGGGAGGACAGTTCAAGATGGATGTGTTGTTCCAGTAGTTTTGAGGCATAGGGGAGAAGTGATATAGGGCGATAGCTAGATACAGAGGATGGGTCAAGAGAGGGCTTTTTGAGGATAGGTGTCATTAAGGCATGTTTAAAGCTTGAGGGGAAAACACCAGTTGTTAGTAATAGGTTGAAGAGATGGGTTAGAGTTGGAATGAAGACTTTAGCGAGGTTTGGGGTGAAGTGGGAAGGGATCGGGTCAAGTGCACAGGTGGTGAGATGCGATCTTGAGAGTAGAGTGGAGAGTCGATCTTCTGTAATGGAGAAGTTGGTTTTGGAGGTGGAGGGCTGGGTAGTTGGGAGGAAGAGCTGTGGGGGTTGTCGACTAAAACTGTCTCTGATGTTCTCAATCTTCTGCTTGAAAAATGAGGCAAAGTTTTCAGCTGAGATGAGTGGGGAGGGAGGAGGTGCTGGGGACAGAGGAGAGAGTTGAAGGTGTTGAATAACTGTTTAGGGTTGTGAGACAGGGAGGATATGAGAGATGAGAAGTAGGTTTGTTTTGCTGTGGTGAGTGTGGTCTTGAAAGTAGTGAGGGACTGTTTGAATGCGATGAAGTGCTCGTTGGAGTGGGATCTTTTCCATCTCCGCTCAACAGCCCTGGAAGCTCGCCTCAGTTCTTTGGTCAGGCTGGTGTGCCAGGGCTGTCTGTTGATGTATCACAGCATGTATGAATCACAGCATGCATGTATCACAGCATGCATGTATCACAACATGTATGTATAATTAATAATAATAATAATTTTTATTTATATAGCGCCAACATATTCCGCAGCACTTTACAATTAAGCGGGGACATGTACAGACAATAAATTCAGTATAAGTTAAGACAATTTAAACAGTGACATTAGGGGTGAGGTCCCTGCTCGCAAGTTTGCAATCTACAAGGAAAAGGGGGGACACAATAGGTGAAAAGTGCTTGTTATTTCAGGTCTGGCAATTATAATAAATGGGGATTTTCATATGAAGCTGTATGATCCGGTCATCAGCCCATGTGTTTAAGTGCAATAGTCAAGTATCAAGTGCAGTTATCGTGTGCATGGAGGGTGTGGAAACAGATGAATAGTAGGGTGCAGATTCACATGCAGATAATATTTGGAAGGAGGGAACAGGGCAAAGTTAGTTTACTGAGTAGTTGATATGGTAGGCTTGTTTGAAGAGATGGGTTTTTAAACCGCGCTTGAATAGGTCAGGGCTAGGTATCAGTCTGATCGTCTGGGGAAGTGCATTCCAGAGAGCTGGCGCAGCACGAGAGAAGTCTTGGAGACGGAGGTGCGAGGTTCGGATTACGGGGGATGTTAGTCTTAGGTCATTTGTAGAACGGAGGGCATGTGTAGGGCGATAGACGGAGATGAGAGAGGAGATATATGGCGGTGCAGAACTGCGGAGAGCTTTGTGGGTGAGAGAGATGAGTTTATACTGGACCCTGTAGCGAATGGGTAGCCAGTGTAATGACTGGCACAAGATGGAGGCATCGGTGAAGCGGTTGGACAGAAATATGACCCTGGCTGCCACATTCAAGATGGATTGGAGAGGAGAAAGTTTGGAAAGAGGGAGACCAATCAGAAGAGAGTTGCAGTAGTCCAGACGAGAATGAATAAGAGCAACAGTAAGAGTCTTAGCAGTTTCAAAGGTGAGAAAAGGTCGGATTCTGGAGATGTTTTTAAGATGCAGGTGACAGGAGCGAGTGAGTGATCGGACATAGGGAGTAAAGGAAAGTTTGGTGTTGAATATGACCCCAAGACAGCGGGCATGCTGTTTGGGAGTTATGGTTGAACCCTCCAGGGTAATTTTGATGTTGGGTAGAGTGAGTTTAGTAGAAGGGAGAAACACAAGTAGTTCAGTTTTGGGGAGATTTAGTTTCAGATAGAGGGAGGACATGATGTTAGAGACAGCAGACAGACAATCCTTGCTATTTTGAATTAGGGTAGGGGTGATGTCGGGGGAAGAAGTGTATAATTGGGTGTCGTCAGCATAGAGATGGTACTGGAACCCAAATCTGATGATTGTTTGTCCAATAGGGGCAGTGTATAGAGAGAAGAGGAGGGGGCCCAGGACTGAGCCCTGCGGAACCCCGATAGTAAGGGGACGAGGAGAGGAAGACGAGCCGGCAAAAGATACAGTGAAGGAGCGGTCAGAAAGGTAGTTGGAGAACCAGGAGAGGGCTGTGTCCTTGAGGCCTATGGAGCGGAGCATGGTGAGAAGGAGCTGGTGATCCACAGTATCAAATGCGGCAGATAGATCCAGGAGAATCAGCAGAGAGCAATGACCTTTGGATTTAGCTGTTATTAGGTCATTAGAGACTTTAGTGAGGGCAGTTTCAGTGGAGTGTAAATAGCGGAAACCAGATTGTAAGGGGTCAAGAAGAGAGTTATCCGAGAGATAGCGGATTAGATGGGAGTGGACCAAGCGTTCCAGGAGTTTAGAGATGAAGGAAAGGTTAGAGACAGGTCTGTAGTTAGCCGTGCAGTTCTGGTCCAGGGATGGCTTTTTAAGTAAAGGGGTAATTATGGCATGTTTAAATGAGGAGGGAAAGATGCCTGAGGAAAGAGAGAGGTTAAATATTTTAGTCAGGTGAGTGGTGACCACTGGTGAAAGAGACTGCAGGAGAGGTGAAGGAATGGGGTCACTACTGCAGGTTGTAGGCCGGGAAGAAGCGAGGAGCTTGGAAACTTATCACAGCATGTATGTATCACAGCATGTATGTTTCACAACATGTATGAATCACAGAATGTATGTATCACAGCAAGTATGTATCACAGCATGTATGAATCACAGCATGTATGTATCACAGCAAGTATGTATCACAGCATGTATGAATCACAGCATGTATGTATCACAGCAAGTATGTATCACATCATGCATGAATCACAGCATGCATGTATCACAGCATGCATGTATCACACAATGTATGAATCACAGCATGTATGAATCACAGCATGTATGTATCAGAGCAAGTATGTATCACAGCATGTATGAATCACAGCATGCATGTATCACAGCATGCATGTATCACAGCATGTATGAATCACAGCATGTATGTATCACAGCATGTATGTATCACAGCATGCATGTATCACAACATGTATGAATCACAGCATGTATGTATTACAGCATGCATGTATCACTGCATGCATGTATCACAGCATGCATGTATAACAGCATGTTTGTATCACAGCATGTATGTATCACAGCATGTATGAATCACAGCATGTATGTATCACAGCATGCATGTGTCACAGTACGCATGTATCACAGCATGTATGTATTACAACATGTATGTATCACAGCATGTAGGTATCACAGCATGCATGTATCACAGCAAGCATGTATTACAGTATGTATGTATCACAGCATGTATGAATCACAGCATTTATGTATCACAGCATGTATGTATCACAGCATACATGTATCACAGTATGTAGGTATCACAGGATGCATGTATCACAGTAGGTATATATCACAGAATGTATGAATCACAGCATGCATCACAGCATGTATATATCACAGTTTGTATCACAGCATGTATGTATCACAGCATGCATGTATCACAGCATGTATATATCACAGTTTATATGTATCACAGCATGTATGTATCACAACATGCATGTATCACAGCATGTATGTATCACAGCAGGTATGTATTACAACATAATAATAATAATCTTTATTTACAGTATACAGCGCCAACATATTCCGCAGCGCTTTACAGTTTAACAGTTTTAAACACAACAGTCATAAGTAATAACGCTAGCAATACAATAATTAAAGCAAAATAAGATGACCCTGCTCGTGAGAGCTTACAATCTACAATGAGGTGGGGGAGATACAAAGTACAGGAGCTTATTTACAATGATGTATTTACAATGATGGTCCAGCCATCTTCAGGGGGTGGGGGATAGATGGGGATAGTGAATGGGTTACACACACACACAAAAGCTTAAAATGACTTTGGTTAGGGAATGTGATAGGCCACTCTGAACACATGTGTTTTGAGGGAGCGCCTAAAACTATGCAAAATGTGGATGGTCCTAATATCTTGGGGTAGAGCATTCTAGAGGATTGGCGCAGCGCAGGAGAAGTCTTGGAGTCGGGAGTACGGATTAGCGCAGAGATTAGTCAAAAGTCATTTGCAGAGCGCAGCAGTCAGTTAGGCTGAAAGACCGAAATGGGGGAGGAGATGTAAGGGGGTGCCGCACTGTGGAGAGCTTTGTGGGTGAGAACAAGTACTTTGAATTGGATCCTATAATGAAAGGGCAGCCAGTGTAATGACTGGCGAAGAGCGGACTCATCTGAATACCGATTAGCTAGATGGACTACCCTGGCTGCCGCATTAAGGATAGACTGGAGCGGGGAAAGTAGAGTGAGGGGAGGCCAATTAATAGAGCATTGCAGTAGTCCAGGCGGGAGTGGATCAGGGCAACAGTGAGGGTTTTAGTTGTTTCCATGGTGAGAAAAGGACGGATTCTAGGGATGTTCTTTAGGTGTAAGCGGCACGAGCGGGCAAGAGATTGTAGGTGGTAAGGAGCAGAAGAAGTTCAGTTTTGGAGAAGTTGAGTTTCAGATAGAGAGTGGATATGATGTTGGAGACTGCTGACAGTCAGAGGCGTTCTGTAGTACAGCGGGGGTAGGGTCAGGGGATGACATGTATAGTTGTGTGTCATCAGCATAAAGATGGTACTGAAAGCCAAATCTGCTGATGTATGTATCACAGTATGTATGTATCAGTATGCATGTATAACAGTATGTATGTATCAGTATGCATGTATAACAGTATGTATGAATCACAGTATGTATGTATCATAGCATGTATGTATCACAGTATGTATCACAGCATGTATGTATCAGATTAGATAAATCCGCAGTGCAAAACCGCTGCGGATTTATCGCAGATTTACCGCGGTTTTCTGCGGATTTCACTGCGGTTTTACAACTGCGGTTTTCTATTGGAGCACCTGTAAAACCGCTGCGGAATCCGCAAAAAGAAGTGACATGTTGCAGAATGTAAAGCGCTGCGTTTCCGCACGTTTTTTTCTGCAGCATGTGCACAGCGTTTTTTGTTTCCCATAGGTTTACATTGAACTGTAAACTCATGGGAAACTGCTGCGGACCCGCAGCTGCGGATACGCAGCGTTTTCCGCAGCGTGTGCACATACCCTTATTCTTTTATTTTTGGATGGTGAAGCATAGAACATATACTGATTATAAAATTCTGTAGCAATGTTTGACAATATCATATTAAATCTGCATCAATCTTGGAAACATATCTCCGCAAAGTCATTTACATGTATTACAAGCAACGAAAAATTAAATTTATAACAAGTCTCCGTTAAGTTGATACATATGTGATAAACCTCACAGCAGATGTGCGTGAGGATAGGTCTTTTCAACAAACACCTCAGGCCTCTAACACTAATATTTTAATCCTTTACTTTCTGGTTTCTTCAAATTTGGCTTTGTGTTTGTAGGGTTGCTTTGCTAGAAAATCTCTTCATGGGTATGAGCACATAATGTCTTTTTTTCAGGCAGATTTCACCTTGGAAACTACCTGAAAAACCTATTGGACACCACTCAAACAATAAACATATGCATTTTTATGTAAAAAAATGACTTTCTGTGCCTTACGTTCAGGTTTTTGAACGTCTTTTAACCCCTTCACGACATTTGAACACCAATGTTTAGCTGGTGTTCATAAGAGATCGTGATTTTCTCTATACATAGCAGTACTGATGTACAGCATAAGTGATTGGACAATGGCAGCTTCAAGTCCCCTAAGGAGACTATTAAATGCAGTTAATAGTTTAAAAAAAGTTTTTCAAAATGAAAAAAAACCGCAATTGTTCAAATCACACCTCTTTTGCCCCATTAAAAATAAAACAATTAAAAAATGCATATTTGGTATTGCTGTGTTCGTAAATGTACAGTCTATCAAAATGTAAATTCATCCAATCAGTAGACGTTGTAATGAGAGAAAAAAATCAAAACTACAGAATTACGTTTTTTGACCACCATGACATTGGGATCAAAACATTGTATGCACCCCAAAATGGCGTAAGTAAAAACACCACTTCAGGCTGGTTTCACGCGTCCGTTCCTCTAGAACGTGTAGTGACAGTTTTCTCACGTACCGGAGACACTGACACAAGTAGACCCATTCAAATGAATGAATCTATGCAGACGTCAGTGTGTTTTGATGGACCGTGTGTCCATGTGCAAAACACGCAGACATGTCCGTTTTTACAAACGTGCCACACACGTACACACGGAGAACAGTGTACACTGTCCTCCATGCACACGGACGGACGCCTGTAAGCACTGTTCCCCTGCATGTGGTGCTAAACACGGCTTTCACCCATTATCCCCTGCTCTGCCGGCGAGCAGCGAGAGCAGGGAACAATAAATGAAAGAAAAAACTGATGTGGGGTCCCCCTATAATTTTAAAGCAACCCGACAAAACTCACAGGTGCGGGCTGCTATTCTTTAGCTGGTAACGAGCTATGGATATGGGCCCCCCAGCATAAAAACAGCAGCCCGAAGCTGCCCAGAAAAGGTGCATCTATTAGATGGGCCAATTCTGGAGCTTTGCCCAGTTCTTCCCACTTGCCCTGTAGCAGTGGCAAGTGGGGTAATGAGGGGTTAATGTCACCTTCCTATTGTAAGGTGACATTAAGCCGGCTTAGTAATGGAGAGGTGTCAATAAGACACCTCTCCATTACTAATCCTATAGTTGTTAAAGGCTTAATCAAACACCACACAGTAAGAAAAAAGTCTTTTAATTAAATAAAACAATATATACAGTTTTTCCGTTTTTAATAGTCTGCCATTTTAAGCGAAGCCCTCGATCTCCTGTAAAAAATGTCAAAATAATAAACCAACAATATACCCATACCTGTCTGGTGTACAGTCAGTCCCACACAGTAATCCATATCTAGGAGAATGTACAGTTTACAACTGGGAGCGCTGCTACTGCGATGGCTCCCAGCTGTAAACTACTGGGGAATGAATGAAAGGCTAGGAGAGGAGCTTCAGTGACTAGCGATGACGTCACCGAAGCTGTGCTCCCTGCCAGCATGAACTCAAATGAACTCTTGAGTGAGGGAAAATGCCGGCTGATTTTCCAATGCTGAAGAGTTCATCTTAGTTCAGGCCGGCAGGGAGCGCAGCTTAGGTGACATCACCGCTAGTCACTGAGGCTCCACTCCCAGTATTTCAATCATTGTTTTATGTCATTATTTTTGCTTAAAAGAAAATGCTTCTTCATTATTCAATGGAGTGAAAAAAATAACTGTAAAATAATAGTAAATAAAGACGTCACAAAAACACGGAGAGAAAAAGTTGCAAATGGCCAAAACCTTGGGAAAAATACTAGAAAATGACCAAGAAAATGACACAAAACACAGAAAAACAAATGCCAGAGTTTAATGATGTGTCTTCTGCTAAAAAAACTCATCAAGTTTGTGCACACCTCATTTTTTAGGTTTTGGAGCACAAATTGAGTGGAAATTTGCTATGTGCACTTTAAGTTATTCAATACATTTTTGCAGAGGAAATTGAGTGGAAACTAACATGAAATCTCCAAATCTACCTAAAAAATGCAGAAGTTCTCATAAACTTGCCAAGTTTCCGCTGAACTTCTGCTCAATAAACTCAACAAAAGACTCCACGTGCACATACTGTAGCCATTGAGTGGAAAGTTTCCAAACCTTTCTCCAAATCACAAAACTGCAAAAATGCAGGAAAAAAACTCTGTGTGCATTCTAACAAAGTGCAATTCCCTTCCAGACTGTTGCCGTCCCTCTGTGATCAGGCTTTCAAGGCCTACTGCAGAAAAACATATCCACAACATGATGCTGCTCTTTAGCAAGTGTAATAATTGTGAATTCTGTAGATAACATATTGACACTTTCAAAAGTCACGAGACTTAGGAGGATATTTTAGCTATGAACAGTGGCGTAACTTGAAACTCATGGGTCCCGATGCGAAAGCTCCAAAGGGACCCCCAAATATTTTAAATATTTAATAGCAATAGTCTTTTTCTATATGCCAAAGGGACTTTTAGAGCCCCCTAGGCTCCAGGGCCCGGGTGTGATTGCAACCCTTGCACCTGTTGTAGTTACACCCCTGGCTATGAAACCTTTCATTATTAAAGGGAACCTGTCACCCCCGTTTTTTCAGATTGAGATAAAAATACTGTTAAATAGGGCCTGCGCTGTGCGTTACAATAGTGTATGTAGTGTACCCTGATTCCCCACCTATGCTGCGAAATACATTACCAAAGTCGCCGTTTTCGCCTGTCAATCAGGCTGGTCAGGTCAGGTGGGCGTGGTGACATCGCTCGTTTCTTCTCCAGCTTTCCGTTGGTGGCGTAGTGGTGTGCGCATGTCCAAGTTCCGAATCCACTGCGCGCACGTGAAGAAACAGCGCGCGATCTGCGCTATTACCCCTGTCATCGGTGGGGCCGGCCATCTTCCTGGGGTCGCGCGTGCGCAGATGGAGTGCTCTGCTGCACGGGGCTTCAGGAAAATGGCCGCAGGATGCCGCGCGTGCGCAGATGGAGATCGCGGCGGCCATTTTCCCAAAGCCGAGTTTGCATCTCGGCTTCAGGAAAATAGCCGCCGCGATCTTCATCTGCGCACGCGCGGCATCCCGCGGCCATTTTCCTGAAGCCCCGTGCAGCAGAGCACTCCATCTGCGCACGCACGGCCCCAGGAAGATGGCCGCCCCCACCGATGACAGGGGTAATAGCGCAGATCGCGCGCTGTTTCTTCATGTGCGCGCAGTGGATTCGGAACTTGGACATGCGCACACCACTACGCCACCAACGGAAAGCTGGGGAAGAAAAGAGCGATGTCACCACGCCCACTTGACCTGACCAGCCTGATTGACAGGCGAAAACGGCGACTTTGGTAATGTATTTCGCAGTATAGGTGGGGAATCAGGGTACACTACATACACTATTGTAACACACAGCGCAGGCCCTGTTTAACAGTATTGTTATCTCAATCTGAAAAAACGGGGTGACAGGTTCCCTTTAAATTAATTGATTCAGTAGTTTCCAAAGGAGTGTCTTCCACGTTTTTAAGAAACTTGTATTGTAATTTTTTGATGATGAGATTATCACTATTTAAAAAAATAACCCAGTGTTTTCAGACCTCAAATAATGCAAAGAAAACAAGTTTATAATCATTTAGAAACAACAATACTAATGTTTTAACTCAGGAACAGTTCAGAAATCAATATTTTGTGGAATAACCATGATTATTAATCACAGCTTTCATGTGTCTTGGCATGCTTTCCACCAGTCTTTCACACTGCTTCTGGCGCAAAAATGTCTTCTTTGTTTGATGGCTTGTGACTATCCATCATCCTCTTGATTACATTCCAGAGGTTTTCAATGGGGTTCAGGTGGAAATTGGGCTGCCCATGACAGGTTTTTGATGTGGTGGTCCCTTTTTGCCAGAGCTGTAAATATCCCCCATAAAATTGAAAAAGCAGACTGGTGTTGGTGAATAATGGATCCTTACTTTTTCATTATTTTCACTATTTTGGAACTGGTGCCTCCTCTTTGGATTTTTATCTATTTGATAGGAAGCTGTTGTGAATTTGCTTTTTGGCTCCCTCTAGTGGTTACTAGTTTTTTGACTCTGGTTTTTCTGTCTTTCCTTTTATCCGCACCTGGGTCGTTAGTTAGGGGCGTTGCTTTATAAGCTCCCTGGACACTCAGTTCTATGCCTGGCAACGTAGTTATCAGAGCTAATCTGCTGTGCTCTTGTCTACTGATCCTGGTCCGGTTATTCAGCTAAGTCATTTACTTTGCTTTTTGCTATTTGTTTTTGGTTTTGTATTTTTGTCCAGCTTGTTCCTAATCTGTATCCTGACTTTTGCTGGAAGCTCTAGGGCGCTGGTGTTCTCCCCCCGGACCGTTAGACGGTTCGGGGGTTCTTGAATTTCCAGTGTGGATTTTTGATAGGGTTTTTTGTTGACCATATAAGTTACCTTTCTATATTCTGCTATTAGTTAGCGGGCCTCTCTGTGCTAAACCTGGTTCATTTCTGTGTTTGTCATTTCCTCTTACCTCACCGTTATTATTTGTGGGGGGCTTCTATCCTGCTTTGGGGTCCCTTTCTCTGGAGGCAAGAGAGGTCTTTGTTTTCCTCTACTAGGGGTATTTAGATTCTCCGGCTGGCGCGAGTCATCTAGGATCAACGTAGGTATGACCCCCGGCTACTTCTAGTGTTGGCGTTAGGAGTAGATATATGGTCAACCCAGTTACCACTGCCCTATGAGCTGGATTTTTGTATCTTGCAGACTTCCACGTTCCTCTGAGACCCTCGCCATTGGGGTCATAACAGTTTGCCAGGCCTATATTAAATGTTTAATGCATTGCAAAAGAGGGATTATAAGAAAGAAGATTCTGAGTTTTTTTTTTTCTCCTCTCTCATTTTTTTTTTTTTTTTTTTTTCTTCATCCCCTTTACCTCAGAGTGGCTTATGCTTGCTGCAGACATGAATGTCCAGACCTTGATTACAAGTGTGGACCAGCTGGCTACTCGTGTGCAGGGCTTACAAGATTATGTTATCAGAAGTCCTGGGTCAGAACCTAAGATACCGATTCCTGAACTGTTTTCCGGAGACAGGTTTAAGTTTAGGAATTTCAAGAATAATTGTAAATTGTTTTTGTCCCTGAGACCCTGTTCATCTGGAGACTCCGCTCAGCAAGTAAAAATTGTTATTTCGTTCTTACGGGGTGACCCTCAAGATTGGGCTTTTTCGCTGGCGCCAGGAGATCCGGCATTGGCTGATATTGATGCGTTTTTTCTGGCGCTCGGTTTACTTTATGAGGAACCCAATCTTGAGATTCAGGCAGAAAAGGCCCTGCTGGCTATGTCTCAGGGGCAGGACGAGGCTGAAGTGTATTGCCAAAAATTTCGGAAATGGTCCGTGCTGACACATTGGAACGACTGTGCACTGGCCGCTAATTTTAGAAATGGTCTTTCTGATGCCATTAAAGATGTTATGGTGGGTTTTCCCATTCCCACAGGTCTGAATGATGCTATGGCACTGGCTATTCAAATTGACCGGCGATTGCGGGAGCGCAAGACCGCAAATTCCCTCATGGTGTTGTCTGAACAGACACCTAATTCGGTGCAATGTGATAGAAAAACCGCAAATTCCCTCATGGTGTTGTCTGAACAGACACCTGATTTAATGCAATGTGATAGAATCCTGACCAGAAATGAGCGGAAAATTCATAGACGCCGGAATGGCTTGTGCTACTACTGTGGTGATTCTACACATGTTATCTCAGCATGCTCTAAACGTATAGCTAAGGTTGTTGGTCCGGTCACCGCTGGAAATTTGCAACCTAAATTTATTCTGTCTGTAACTTTGATTTGCTCACTGTCGTCTTATCCTGTCATGGCGTTTGTAGATTCAGGTGCTGCCCTGAGTCTTATGGATCTGTCATTTGCTAAGCGCTGTGGTTTTACTCTTGAACCATTAGAAAATCCTATTCCTCTTAGGGGTATTGATGCTACGCCATTGGCAGCAAATAAACCGCAGTATTGGACACAGGTTACCATGTGCATGACTCCTGAACACCGCGAGGTGATACGTTTTCTTGTTTTACATAAAATGCATGATTTGGTTGTTTTAGGGCTGCCATGGTTACAGACCCATAATCCCGTCCTGGACTGGAAGGCTATGTCAGTTTCTAGTTGGGGCTGTCGTGGTATTCATGGGGATATCCTGCCTGTGTCTATTGCTTCTTCTACGCCTTCGGAAGTTCCGGAGTATTTGTCTGATTATCAGGATGTCTTTAGCGAGTCCAGGTCCAGTGCATTGCCTCCTCATAGGGACTGTGACTGTGCTATAGATTTGATTCCAGGCAGTAAATTTCCTAAGGGAAGACTCTTTAATCTGTCGGTACCTGAACATACCGCTATGCGTTCGTATATCAAGGAGTCTTTGGAGAAAGGACATATTCGTCCGTCTTCTTCCCCTCTTGGTGCAGGATTCTTTTTTGTGGCTAAAAAGGACGGATCTTTGAGGCCTTGTATTGATTATCGGCTTTTAAATAAGATCACTGTCAAATTTCAGTATCCTCTGCCGCTGTTGTCTGACTTGTTTGCCCGAATTAAAGGTGCCAAGTGGTTCACCAAGATAGACCTTCGTGGTGCGTACAACCTTGTGCGCATTAAGCAAGGTGATGAATGGAAAACCGCATTCAATACGCCCGAAGGTCATTTTGAGTACTTGGTGATGCCTTTTGGGCTCTCCAATGCGCCTTCAGTTTTTCAGTCCTTTATGCATGACATTTTCCGGAAGTATCTGGATAAATTTTTGATCGTTTATCTGGATGATATTTTGGTTTTTTCTGATGATTGGGACTCGCATGTGGAGCAGGTCAGGTTGGTCTTTAAAATTTTGCGTGAAAATTCTTTGTTTGTCAAAGGCTCAAAGTGTCTCTTTGGTGTACAGAAGGTTCCCTTTTTGGGGTTTATTTTTTCCCCTTCTGCTGTGGAGATGGACCCGGTCAAGGTCCGAGCTATTCTTGATTGGACTCAGCCCTCGTCAGTTAAGAGTCTTCAGAAGTTCTTGGGTTTCGCTAACTTCTACCGTCGTTTTATCGCTAATTTTTCTAGCGTTGTGAAACCTTTGACGGATATGACCAAGAAGGGCTCCGATGTAGCTAACTGGGCTCCTGCTGCCGTGGAGGCTTTCCAGGAGTTGAAACGCCGGTTTACTTCGGCGCCTGTTTTGTGCCAGCCCGATGTCTCACTTCCCTTTCAGGTTGAGGTGGATGCTTCGGAGATTGGAGCAGGGGCCGTTTTGTCGCAGAGAGGCCCTGGTTGCTCTGTTATGAAACCTTGTGCCTTTTTCTCTAGGAAGTTTTCGCCTGCCGAGCGAAATTATGATGTGGGCAATCGGGAGTTGTTGGCCATGAAGTGGGCATTTGAGGAGTGGCGTCATTGGCTCGAGGGTGCTAAGCATCGTGTGGTGGTCTTGACTGATCACAAAAATCTGATGTATCTCGAGTCTGCTAAACGCCTTAATCCGAGACAGGCCCGCTGGTCATTGTTTTTCTCCCGCTTTGATTTTGTTGTCTCGTATTTACCAGGTTCAAAGAATGTGAAGGCCGATGCTCTTTCTAGGAGCTTTGTGCCTGATGCTCCTGGAGTCGCTGATCCTGTTGGTATTCTTAAGGATGGAGTTATCTTATCAGCTATTTCTCCGGATCTGCGACGTGTGTTGCAGAGATTTCAAGCTGATAGGCCTGAGTCTTGTCCACCTGACAGACTGTTTGTTCCGGATAAGTGGACCAGCAGAGTCATTTCCGAGGTTCATTCCTCGGTGTTGGCAGGTCACCCGGGAATTTTTGGCACCAGAGATCTGGTGGCCAGGTCCTTTTGGTGGCCTTCTTTGTCAAGGGATGTGCGGTCATTTGTGCAGTCCTGTGGGACTTGTGCTAGAGCTAAGCCTTGCTGTTCTCGTGCCAGCGGGTTGCTCTTGCCCTTGCCTGTCCCGAAGAGACCTTGGACACATATCTCCATGGATTTCATTTCTGATCTTCCGCTATCTCAGGGCATGTCTGTTATCTGGGTGATATGTGATCGCTTCTCCAAGATGGTCCATTTGGTTCCTTTGCCTAAGCTGCCTTCCTCTTCCGATCTGGTTCCTGTGTTTTTCCAGAACGTGGTTCGTTTGCACGGCATCCCTGAGAATATTGTGTCAGATAGAGGATCCCAGTTCGTTTCCAGGTTCTGGCGATCCTTTTGTAGTAGGATGGGCATTGATTTGTCGTTTTCCTCTGCTTTCCATCCTCAGACTAATGGACAGACGGAGCGAACCAATCAGACTTTGGAGGCTTATTTGAGGTGTTTTGTCTCTGCTGATCAGGACGATTGGGTGACATTCTTGCCGTTGGCTGAGTTTGCCCTTAATAATCGGGCTAGTTCCGCCACCTTGGTTTCGCCTTTTTTCTGCAACACTGGTTTCCATCCTCGCTTTTCTTCAGGTCATGTGGAGTCTTCTGACTGTCCTGGGGTGGATTCTGTGGTGGATAGGTTGCAGCGGATCTGGAATCATGTGGTGGACAACTTGAAGTTGTCACAGGAGAGGGCTCAGCGCTTTGCCAACCGCCGCCGCGGTGTGGGTCCCCGACTACGCGTTGGGGATTTGGTATGGCTTTCTTCCCGCTTTGTTCCTATGAAGGTCTCCTCTCCCAAATTTAAACCTCGTTTTATTGGTCCTTACAAGATATTGGAAATCCTTAATCCTGTATCTTTTCGTCTGGATCTTCCTGTGTCGTTTGCTATTCACAATGTATTTCATAGGTCCTTGTTGCGGCGGTACGTTGTGCCTGTAGTTCCTTCTGCTGAGCCTCCTGCTCCGGTGTTGGTTGAGGGCGAGTTGGAGTACGTGGTGGAGAAGATCTTGGATTCTCGCCTCTCCAGGCGAAGACTTCAGTACCTGGTCAAGTGGAAGGGCTATGGTCAGGAGGATAATTCCTGGGTGGTCGCCTCTGATGTTCATGCGGCCGATTTAGTTCGTGCCTTTCATGCCGCTCATCCTGATCGCCCTGGTGGTCGTGGTGAGGGTTCGGTGACCCCTCACTAAGGGGGGGGTACTGTTGTGAATTTGCTTTTTGGCTCCCTCTAGTGGTTACTAGTTTTTTGACTCTGGTTTTTCTGTCTTTCCTTTTATCCGCACCTGGGTCGTTAGTTAGGGGCGTTGCTTTATAAGCTCCCTGGACACTCAGTTCTATGCCTGGCAACGTAGTTATCAGAGCTAATCTGCTGTGCTCTTGTCTACTGATCCTGGTCCGGTTATTCAGCTAAGTCATTTACTTTGCTTTTTGCTATTTGTTTTTGGTTTTGTATTTTTGTCCAGCTTGTTCCTAATCTGTATCCTGACTTTTGCTGGAAGCTCTAGGGCGCTGGTGTTCTCCCCCCGGACCGTTAGACGGTTCGGGGGTTCTTGAATTTCCAGTGTGGATTTTTGATAGGGTTTTTTGTTGACCATATAAGTTACCTTTCTATATTCTGCTATTAGTTAGCGGGCCTCTCTGTGCTAAACCTGGTTCATTTCTGTGTTTGTCATTTCCTCTTACCTCACCGTTATTATTTGTGGGGGGCTTCTATCCTGCTTTGGGGTCCCTTTCTCTGGAGGCAAGAGAGGTCTTTGTTTTCCTCTACTAGGGGTATTTAGATTCTCCGGCTGGCGCGAGTCATCTAGGATCAACGTAGGTATGACCCCCGGCTACTTCTAGTGTTGGCGTTAGGAGTAGATATATGGTCAACCCAGTTACCACTGCCCTATGAGCTGGATTTTTGTATCTTGCAGACTTCCACGTTCCTCTGAGACCCTCGCCATTGGGGTCATAACAGGAAGCTCTGCCAGTTTCCTTGAGGGAGTTTTGCACCCTTTTAGGTAGTGCTTCTATTTTTCATTTGTGGCGTCATCATGGGATGGGACACTGGCATGAATCATTCATGCCAGTGTCCTTTTCTCCTGATGATGCCACAAATGCAGTGAAACCAGGGCTATAAATCTTTTTGTCCTATTCTGACAGATTGGTATTAGCACCCCAGGGTGTTACCCATTAAACGTATAAAATTGAGCATTGTTATTAATAAAAAGTTGAAGCCGATTAGGGACAAAGTTTTCGATTTACCCCAAAGCATTTTATATTTAATAATAACCATAAAAGTTTAATTGTTGGGCTTGACAGTGAGGTTTTTGGAGTTTTCCCCAATTTGGTAATAATTGATGTATCCCACCAAATACTTTATTTTGTCCCCAAATTTGTAGCTCGTTATGTGGTTTCAACGAAGGCCATTTTCTAACAATAGATTCACTGACCTGTTGAAATTCTTTTATTAAAATTGCCATCCTACCTTCTAGTGTGAATTGGGCAAAGATTGTAATGTTTCCGACAAATGTGACCCTTTGGTTAAGATTTTCATGGACTGGGGCCATACTTACTGGTTGGCTTCCAGCACATGTAGATGTTTACAACATATGAACTTTTGTTGCCTCGCTCTGTGACCCTTTTGTAAGTCAACAATCATTTTCTTTTTTGTTACGTTGGCTGATTTATTTAGATTTGGTTATTTGTTTCTTTTCTTTGTGTGAGCCTGCCCTATTATCGCAAACTGGTTTCTGTGGCAATGAAGCAGAATTACACGCTGAGTCTTCCACTTTCGAAGACTGAGGAATATTCAGCTTGCTCTGCATGCCAATGAATGGTTATTGACATTGCTCCTGAAGGTTGGCATCCATTGAGCTATTATTCTAAAAAAAAAACAGGCAATCTCGATATATAAAGCTAGGAAATCACGAAAATGATACAGCCCTCGTTTTGTTTTTTGGCCATAACATCGAACACGTTAAGGTTGAGTAATAACTGGCGAGGACACTAAATTACATGTGTTAGACAGTCAGTTCTGAGCAGTCATTAAGCATTGTTCTCTCGTTCTGTGATCTCATTTCATTAATTATTTGCGTGCTAAAAGGAAGCTTAAGTTACAAATATAGTGTTTTGTGAGTGATTGTTAAGCACTCCTCTCCGGTCCCTGTGTTTACCGCTATAGTCACCCACTTTGAAATGGCAGAACGATGAGAAAAACCTAGATCTTTCTTGCTGCCTAGAGCTGAAGAGATGATGAATATAATTTATCATAAAGAATGTTTATTTGCATATTCAAGGCGAAAGGTAAGTGTCTGGCAATTACTATGCATGCATAATATCATATGTGTCAGACACACTGATTACGTTGATGCCGCTTGGGCTAATGCTATGATTCACTTGTGACATTGTGTTGCCGTTATCATATTTCCCATTTTTTGCATTAATTCTTAGCATTTTATTAGCGGCCATCAGTTTTGCATTTGCTTTTACATGTGAGATATAGTTAAGGCTCAAATAATGAATATGCAAAATGAAGAATGCTTTTTGTTTTCCATATTAATAATCAAAATGAACTAGTTTTCATGCAAGTAAACATGTATATTGCATGTAGCATTAACCATTTGTGAGATGGAAAGATCTGAGTGTCGCCTATGAGCCTGATTGTTATACCGTGCTGTTATATAATGCCATTACGTTCTATTTTGTGACACTTGATGCTAATTCGAGCAGCCCGCCGGTCTTTAGTGTTGTCCAATAGTAAATACCAGCATACACCACCTATATTAAGCCAATAGCACATTGCTTTTATTTTACTATATTGCCTTTTGTGTATTTCTAGATGATGTTTTTCATTTTATGCTATGATATGCCATTTTATACAGATCTAATGGAAGGCATTCCGATAGATTGCATTTCCAATAAAATTCAATTTTTTTCTATAATTTATTCTAATGAATAGTTTGAGATTGGTAATGGCTATACAGGTGTATAATTAGATTATTGCTGCAATGCAATCAGAAGGAGAGTAAAAATGCTGCGAGATCTGCATTCTGTACGACACTCGGCAGCAGCAGACACGTCGCATCAGTTGATATAATATTTACGTTATCATAATTATGCAGAGCAAGTAAATTACATTTAATTAACTGAAAATCGAGGCCTGAAACAAACCTGTTCTTGGCATTGAGATTTATCTACTTTCCATAAAACATAAAGCTAGAAGAGAAGTAAATATTATTTGAAGTGAGATCTAAGATTTGGGATTTAAAGGTAAGACCTTAAAGGGAATCTGTCAGCAGGTTTTTGCTACCTCAGCTGTGAACAGCATAATGTAGAGAAAAATATCCTGATTCCAATGATGTATCACTTAGTGTACTGGCTGCAGCAGTGCTGACACAATAAGAGCGTTTAGATCGGGTCGCCTCATGGCCCCCTGAGGAAGCCCACGTGAAACGCGCGCAGGGGCTGGGAGTCTGGTGTCACACTGGGACAGATATGGGTAAGGATCAATCCTGAGTTAGCCAATACACTCATGGCCTCTTAAAGGCACAGTAACATATTTTACTTGGGTTTATCCCTCATGAACATGATTCTCCCGGTCCTTTACTTCTGTGTGTAATGTTGACTTCCAGACTCAATATACCTGAATCCTTTCTCAAATGTGCCTGTCATTTATGTATTACTATTATCTCTATTGGTGAAAAACATTTTATTAAATGTTTATGGTTAATGTAGTAATAAAAACTATTTTGTAGTTACTTCCAAGACAGACTTGCTGACGCCACTTGTTCTAATGTTTCTAAGAAATTTTAGATGTAGCAGTGCTCAGAAAGCTAACTCAGCCCACACCACTGATTACCAGCTTTATTGCGTACACTGTATATTGAAAATGAGCTGCTACTCAGTGGAGGGGGCGTAGTTGGACCAGGAGGCACCAAGCAGCTAGTCCTTTAATGATAATATCTTGCTGATAAAACACTCATTGTATCAAAACAACACCACAAAGCCTAATAAGTGACACATAGCCGAAATCAGTGTCTCAACCCCTACCTCAAGCTTCCCTCAGATTACATAGCAAAAACCTGCTGACAGATTCCCTTTAAGATTATTCAGAAAACCTGAAATAACATCACTCACTCAACTATCTCCACATTATCCTTCTGACCAACAAAGGTAGCATACGGAAGCTTCTTTCATAGATTATTCTGATTATAGAGGTCTCTATTTCTAATAGTCAACATTCTGGACTCCAAAATTCACCAGGACTAAGCGTCAACCACTATTTTGTAATGGAAAGAAAACCCCAAGCTCTCCATTGTGATGACCTTGGAAAAACAAATCCTATAGCTTAACTTCTAGAGCTCTGAGAGTGTATATGAGTAAGACCCTACGTGGAGAGGGATGCCGAGCTTGATTGCAGTCACACTTGAATTTTCAGTTTCTGACCAGTAGAGCTAAGCTTTAAGGCTTTTTTTAATAAGGCAATAAAAATGCCAAGAGCCGACCTGAGCATCTCCGTGCTGATCCCTGACAATAGGTTCAGGAATATTACATCGTAACTGGAATAATGCAATATTCTGCACTATTCACTGCGACGACTTCTAGGCTTATATTTCAGTTGATGGCAGTGAAACGGCATCCGTGTTACATGCCTTTACGCTTGACTAGGTTGCAAAAAGTAATCTATTATTTGAACATTAACATGTGATGCTGGTAGAAATAGTATTATGTAACATCATTATGCTTGTGAAGGAATTTCAGAGCCTACAGAGCGAGACAATTCTATGAAGAGAGGAATTAACTATTTCAACTTTCCGCCCATTGATCTGTCATAGTGATTAGTTTAATCCCACTGGACAGATAGAATTGTTCAGGAAGTTCAAAGTTATCATTATGATATCAAACCCCGGCAGTCTGGTATACTTCTTATTTTTACGGAAATATTTCTAACTCAATTGAGTTAATTAGGGTCAGATGGATCCAACACGTTCTCATAAGTAAAAGACCCTGTAATGGTTCTATTACTAAGCCAGTTTTATATACCACATCCATTGTAAAAAGCTCTGCTACTTCTGCCTCATCCCCCTATCCCCTACTTTAGGACAGAGATGTAATCATGGAAATAAATGGGGATACTGGTTTTATAGATCCACAATGTATCCGTAAATATGTCATTTAAAAGTGACACATGTATCACAGTGATTTTTGAGGGGCAAATTAATTATTTAAAAAACAGCAATTCTGCTGGCTTATTTTGGAATAAAAAGTACATTAACTTTATTTTAAGGGAAAGTATGATTATGGAGATGCCAAATTTATACAGTTTTTTTTGTTTTCCTACTTTAAGAAACATATAAAAAATGCTTTAAGTAAAATTAAAAATAAGATTGTAAAATTAAATTTAAAAAGTTGTGATTTCCGTTGTCTTCTTATGAAAAGTGACAAAATGATAATATTACTGTAGGCAACACCTTCAATTTAGAAATAATTCTGAACAAGGGAGAAGGTCATGAAAAGCCATGTCCACTCTCTGTGTGTCTCCATATGGCGCCTCATTGCAACATTTTAATCACTCCTAGAAGCAATACTTTACAAGGACCTGATGTGTCAAAAAAACTATCAACCTGCAGGTACGGGTTTAATCTGCCGATCAATAGTGTCCTGACATCTTGTGGTGCCAGCACTGAGAGCCCCGCTGCCGGGAGGATATTAAATTTATTCCAATGGTAAAATCAAATAAGAAAGGAGAGCACTCACCAACCACTGTAATTGTCCTTACTTTATTGTGGCATCAATACAAACATAGCAAAATGTGGCAGGGAGAAACTGTGGTTCCTTTAGACAACGGCCGTTTCGCGCCAATTGCGCTTCAACAGGTCTTCTGAGTAAGCACCCGAATACCGCTTGGGCAACTGCTTGTTTCTCCATTTGGACATGAGTGGTGTTTTGGACTGATTGTGCAATATATTGTCTCTTCTAATCTTGCTCAGGATATTAAATTTATTCCTCCTGGCAGTGTTCAACTTCCAGTCATAGGAGTGGTGCCGCCACGGCTTCAGTCACTGCTCTGTGCTTAGACAGGAACAGCTGTAACTGTGCCCCCGGTACTGACTAACAGCTGGCCCTAATTCTAAGTCTGGTATTAGTCAGTACTGGGGGCACACTTACATCCACCGCGCTCTATACACAGAGCAGTGACTCAACCCACTCCGGCGCCCCTATGACTGGAAGCCGAATGCTCCTTGGGGAATAAAGTTAATTTCCTCTCGACAGTGGGGCTCTCGGTGCCGTGGTCGCATGGTGTCAGAACGCTATCAACCTGCAGATTAACCCCATATCTGCAGGTCAACAACGTGACTTTACATGACAGATCCCCTTTAACAATTTTTTTTCATTCTCTTGAGGTCTTTAGTGAGATGAAATATTGTTGTTTAGAACTAAAGCATATGATCCCATATTTACATCTTGAAAAAGATTAAGACCCTCAGCAGGCTTCAAATGCATGAAACATGGTATAAAGTGTTATCTAATGTTCTAGGGATTATATTCTTGCTCGGAAGTATTGGGAAGTGTTTGTTAATGCAATATTGATGTAATTTTTTATTGATATATTAGTTTTAGACTTCTACCAGCTGATACAGTAAAGGACTTAATATCCGTTACTAGAGCTGTGCATCAAGGTAGGAAGTCTTCCATTAGACCTGATGAGACTTATTCATGAGGATCAATGCATTTGATCGGGGAGATACATGAGATAACTTTATTTTTAAATCGCGTTCACTTATCAAAGTCCCCTCTGTGTCAAGGGCACGAGACTGATTGCTGAAGTAACTGACATATCTTTTAGCGTCTTTCAGGAAATTTGCTCTTCCTTTCTTGTATTCATTTCAGCTGCACAACACTTGGAATAAATTGAATCAAGTTAACATTCTCTCAAGTAACTTCTGTGCACATTTTTGAGGTCAGTAGAGCTCACGTACATTATCAATGGATTTTCACTTAAGTTGAAAAGTTATTACTAAAACAAGCTTTAGTTGCATTCTATATGCAGGGTGGTAGCACTCAGTAGTAGCCCACCCTAAGAGAAGATATGCACCAACTCCGAAAGAACAATAAACTAGAAAGAAAAGCACTTCTGCAATTATGCACACCACAAAAAATTATAAATACGGTAGTAATATTGAAAAATTTTATTGGCACACCACAAAATTAGATTAAAACATAATTAAAACCAAAGACAAAAGCATATCCACTCAGGTTGAATAATAGAATGCCCAATATACAAAAATATGCATAAATGATCCCTATTTTAGACCTTCTGGCTCATGAGGCAAATATAGTAGAGAAAACATGGGTGACCCCACATGATCAGCAAGGGGACCCCACATAATTAAAAGGGTCCAAAATATCATGCCCATTAACGATGGACCACGGTCTCCATACCGCTCAGTCTCTGGATTTGGGAGGCCATCCTCTTTATATGCTGAGCATTGGGTAACTTAACCTTTGTATTCTCGCAGCATTATGGGGCCTTCCTGCCCTAATGCGTAGATGCCTTGGATCTTTTTGTAGCTATCGTTATGGGATGTGATATTTTGGACCCTTTTCCATATGTGGGGTCCCCTTGCTGATCATGTGGGATCACCCATGTTCCTCAATATTTGCCTCATGAGCCAGAAGGTCTAAAATAGGGATCATTTATGCATATTTTTGTATATTGGGCATTGCATTATTCAACCTGAGTGGATATGGTTTTGTCTTTGGTTTTAATTATGTTTTAATCTAATTTTGTGGTGTGCATTATTCAACCTGAGTGGATATGGTTTTGTCTTTGGTTTTAATTATGTTTTAATCTAATTTTGTGGTGTGCCAATAAAACTTTTCAATATTACTATTTATAATTTTTTGTGGTGTGCATAATTGCAGTAGTGCTTTTCTTTCTAGTTTATGTCTTAGTTACTACTGACCTTGCACCTCTAGTCTTTTGTTATTTATACAGATAGTGGTGCACTTAAGGTACCTTTACACATAACGATTTCGTTAACGATATCGTTGCTTTTTGTGACGTAGCAACAATATCGTTAACAAAATCGTTATGTGTGACAGTGACCAACGATCAGGCCCCTGCTGGGAGATCGTTGGTCACTGGGAATGA